>NW_027094025.1:1200000-1709021 GCF_019434415.1 Metarhizium acridum | reverse complement strand
AAACGAGAACTTTACCTCTATATATAACTAGAGAATAATAGAAATACTAGATATCTAGTTTTTCGTATATTTAGCTTTATTTAATTAGTTTTATAAGGTTATTTTAATTGTATTTTTATTTTAGTTGTATAATACCTTATAACTTCTTATAATATAAGAGATAATACTCTATAATTCCCCTATAATACGAGCTATAATATTACCTATAATACTAGCTATAAATTATAATACGAGATATTAGAGCTTATAACCTAGAAAGTTAGATCCTATAACCCCTTAAAATTTAAGGGTTTTTAGTGCTAGGCTTATTAGAAGCCTGCTATATAGCCTAGCTAGTTAATAGCTAGTCTTATTATCTAGATTTCGGTTAATAATAAAATATAATTTATTAGCCTAAACGCGATATACACACACACCTGTGACTCTATATGTGGTATTACGATCTAGTTACTTTTTAATTCCTGTAACTTACTTCTTAAGAATAATAAGGTTCTTAAATAAGTAATAAATTAATTTAAATAGAGTAATTAAATGCTTTTAATATACTAGTAATTCTAATTATACGTATTATAGGTTATAGCCTTTTATAAGTGTAAATAAGTAATTAAATAACGTAAGTAATTTAATTATATAATATAAGCTTATATAAGATTAATTAAAAGACTTAATAAAACATTAATAAAAGACCTTATAAAACTAATTATAAAGGTAAAACTTATTAAATTAAAGACTTATATATATACTTATTCTCTTATATTAATAACGTAATTATAATTAAATATGTTATTTAACTTTCTTTAACTTATAAGTATAAATACTATTATATAAATTCTTTTTAAATAAGTAAAGCTTATTACTTTTATAAGTTAATAATAAGTGATAATAATTAAGTAAATTTATTATATAATCCCTTAATTTATAAACTAATTATTTAATTATAATTTAGCTCTCTTATCTTTTTACTTAACTTTAAAGTCTTTAATATTATTAGCTTAATTTCTCTTCTTTTTTCTTTATAATATTAAAACGTTTTAGTCTTTTAAAGGCTTTTATAAAGTAACGTTTTATAAATTTAATAATTATCTCTTAAAATAATTAATAATATTTAATAATATTATATTAAAACTCTTTTTATATTAATTCTTTTAAAATTAAGTTTATAAAGCTTATATTTATAAGTAATTTATTATATATTAGTTATTCTTATACGTACTCTTATAAAAGGTTTATTATATTACATGTAATCTTTTAAGTTAAAGAGAGGTAATAATACTTTACTTAATTTATAAGAGCTTTACTTTAATTAAAGGTTATTATATTTAAAATTACCTCTTAAATATTTTCTTTATAATTAAAGTATTTATTTTTTATAATTAATAATATAATATTAATTTTTACTTTTTTCTTAATCTTTTTAATTTCTTTAAGGTCTTTTAAGTAATTAAAGAGTTATTTAATAATTAAAAGTTAATTTAATATTATTATTTTCTTTTCTTTAATAAAACTTTTATAAGATAATAATAAAGAGAGAAATAAATTAATATTAAATAATAAAAGTTAATTTATTAGTTTCTTTAATATTAATTTTAAAGGCTTTAAAGTTATAAGACCTTAAATATTATTCTCTTTATTATTACTCTCTTAATTAAAGTTATTAAAACTTTATTATTAAAGTAATTTTTTAAGTTTAATATAATAATATTCTTTTTAATCTTTCTTAAAACTTTTATAAGGTTAATAACTTTCTTATTTATTTAATCTCTTATAACCTTAAAGTATTTAATAATTATATTAATCTTATACTTAATAATTAATTATTATAGGTTATTATAAGTAATTAAATATTCCCTTAAAATTTTAAGCTACGTTCTTTTTATATAATATTATATCTTAAATATAATTATATTCTTATTAGCTATAGTTTATTTAATTAATTTTAATAATTATATCTTTATTAGCTAATATAAGTGTTTTTTAAAATAAAGCTTTTAATTAATATAATAGTATTTTTCTTTATTATAAGTATATATAACTTACCTTTACTTTTATAAAGACTTTAACCTAAGAATCTAAGGTTATTATCTTTCTCTCTTATTACTTTAAGGTATACTTTAAGCTTATTTATAGCTATATCTTATAGAATTTATAAGACTTTATTTACTCTTTTATTATTTATAATATAGCTTTTCTTTAATAAATATAATTAATCTCTTAAATATAACTTATAATTACTTTTAATTAAGGTTTTCTCTTTAAGTGCTATTATTTCTTAAATATAAATATTCTTTAATTTATTATTTTTTCTTATTATTTTATTTAAGTAATAGCTTATAAGTTCTTTAAAGTAATTAATTAAAAATATTAAGTATACGTAATTATATTTTTAATTCTTAATTTATAATATATATAATACTAGAATATAATTAAACTTATAAGAGTAATTTAATAATTAAAGTACTTATTATTATTCTTTAATAAATTACTTAAAACGTTAATTTTTACCTCTTATAAGAGAGTTAAATACGTATAATATCTTACGCTTATAATTAAATATAAAGTATATTTAATAGCTTAAAAAGTATATAAATCTTATTAAAAATTATATTTTCTTTTAGTATATATAAATATCTTATAAATTATATTAAACGTTATATATAATATTTATTAAAGTATTATTAAGTCTTTTAATCTTATTATTAATTAATTTATATAATTTTTACTTAATAAGTTACTTAACTTATATAATAAATAAGTGTAATATAACGTTAAGAATCTTTTTAATTTCTCTTCTTATAATATATCTATTATTATTAATTTAAATTAATTTAATTAATAGTTTAACTCTTTCTTAATATAACTTTTAATTATAAATTTATGAATTTTTATTAAGTAATTATTTTATAACTCTTTAAATATTATTATAAATATAAGTAATAGTTCTTTATAATACTTATTAAGATTTTTAAGTTCTTATAAATTTTACGCTTATAATTTTATTACTTTTAAGGTTAATATAATAATAATTAAAAGAGATAAAGGTTAATAAGATTTTACTTAATAAGCGATTTCTCTCTTTTTATATAAAACTTATTAGTATATATAAAGTGTATTCTTTTATATATAATAATAATTACGTTCTTAGTTTTTAAAAATAAGTATATTTAATTCTTTTTTAATTTAATAATATTAGCTTAAGCTAATATTTAAGCGGTTATAATTAAATACTTTATAAGTTTAATTTCTTTAAAGATATCTTTCTTAATAAAAAACGCTTAAAGAGCTTAAATTCTTAATTTAATTAATACTTAAATATTTTCTTATAAGATTTCTTATATCTTATAAGTAAAACTTAAATAATAAGTAAGGTAAAAGATTTAATTTTTAATAGCTTAAACCTAATATTATATAAAATAATAAGTAAAAAAAGCTTTATAATACTCTTAATAATAATAATATTAAGAGTTATAAAGCTTTAAAAAGAAAAGATATAAGAGTTATATTATATTAAAGAGAAGAAAAGATATTAATATATATAAAAGGTAAAAAGATTAAATACTTAAAAGATATAAAAAGTACTTTTTATATTTATAATATATAATATTATAGCTTTAAGTACTTTATTTAAACTTTATAATAAATTATTATATAGTTTTTTACTTAATATTACTTAATTATTAGTTTTTCTCTTTTATAACTCTTTTCTTTTAATATCTCTCTTTTTTATCTCTTAATTATTTAATTATAAGTAATTAAGTTTATTATATTTATAAGAATCTTTTAAATATTATTTTAATTATCTTAAAGATAATTCTTAAAGATAAATTTATATTCTTTATTATTATTAAAATTTAATAAGATTATAATAATAAGTTTTAAGTTAATTCTCTTATTATTTATTAAGTACTTTACTTTTCTTTATTTAATTAAGGTTTCTTTTTAGTATATATTAATTTTCTTTAACTTAAATACGCCTTTTACTTTTAAGTTTATAATAAATATAACCTTAAATAAGGTAATACTTTTATATATATTAAGATAACTATTTATATAAAGCCTTTAAAGAGTATTTTCTTAAATAAAGCTAATTATTAAAGTAAAATAAAGCTCTTTAATTATTTTTATTAGTTTATTTTTAATAAACTTAAAGATAATAATCTTTTATATTAAAAAATACTTTATTATTAGCCTTATAATATAATTCTTATTTTAATTAAAATAGCTTATTTTAATAATTAATTTCTCTTAATTATAATTAATTATCTTAAGTATATTTATACTTTACTTATTTTATTATATAAGAGATTAAATTATATTTTATACTTTAATTACTTTAACTTTTTTAAGAAAACTATTATTATATTTAAAGAATATATTATAACTTCTTTTTATAATTATATATTCTTTAAAATATATTTATATAAGTCTTATAATAATTACATTTAAAATAACTTTTATATTACTTTTTATAAATAATATTTATACTTAGCTTATAAGCCTTATAATTTTAATTATAGTTTTTTATTTAAGCCTTTTCTTAAAAAGAATTACTTATTTTTAATTATTAAGGTATATATTAATTTAAATATCTTTTCTTATATTACTTTAAAGAATACTTTATATATTATAATTAATTACTCTTATTCTTATAATAATAAGAGACTTATTAAAGCTATTACTTATAAGATAATTAAGAAACTTAATAAGAAAATAAAGAAAAACGTTAAATTTAAGGTATAAGTAAAATAAGCTATATTTTACTAATACTTTAGCTTTACTTTATATAATTAATTAATTTATATTTTATTTTATTAACTTTTATCTCTCTTTTAAGTGCTTATATTATCTTTTCTTAATATTAATACCTTTTACTTCTCTTAGCTTATTTAATTTACTTTATAATATCTCTTATTAGTTATAATTTATAAGAGATTTAAGTAATATTAGGCTTTTTAATAAGAAGTTTTATTTTAAGGTAATAGGGCTTATTTACTTCTCTCTTTATAATTAATATAATAGATTAATTTAATAATTATCTTCTTAACTTATAATTATTCTTATAATATACTAGATTATTTAATCTCTTTATACTCTTAATTATCTTAGCTTTAAATACTTATAATTAAGGTTAATTATTAAATAATTAAGTCTATTAATAGTTAATATTATTAGTTATAAATAATAATAAAATAGCTTTTATTTTTAAGCTAAAACCTAATATTCTTAGGCTTTATTTAATTATAAAAAATTAAAACCGCTTATATTAAAGTTATACTTATATAAGTCTTATATGATAATTATATAATTTTTAAAGTAAAATTATATATTTCTTATTAAACTTTTATAATTTTTAATATTAATTTATATAAGTTAAAATAAAGGTAAATTCTTAGGTTTTTAAGCTATTTTAATAATTCTTTTATTAATTTACTTATATTTAATATAAGTATTATCTTTTATCTCTTATTTTAAGCGTTTATTTCTTTTTTAATTAACGTTTTCTTACTTTTAAGAGTACTTAAATATTATTAATATATTTATTAATCTTTCTTCTTTTAGCTTTTATCTTTTACTTTAATTATAGCTTTTTTCTTAAAATAAAATAATTAAGAATAATAGTTTTATCTTTAAAATAAGTATTCTTAGCTTTAATTAATTAATATATTTATTAAAATAAACTTATCTCTTTTTTTAGCTATAATAAAAAGTAATTTAATTTTAAGATATTATTATAAATATTATTTAAGTAAAAATGTAATCTTTATCTTCTTATTTTTAAGCTTCTTTACTTAATTCTTAATTAAGTTAACCTTATCTTTAATCTTAATTATTTAATTACTTATATTATAGGTAAATTAACTTAAGTAAAGTCTTTTAATCTTCTTATTACTTTTTATAGTATTTAAGTTTATCTCTTTTTATTCTCTTAATAGTTAATTATTTATTATAAAAAACTATTAATTATTTTTATTAAGCGTAAACTTCTTTAAATAATTATTTAAGATTATTTTACTTAATATAATTTTATTTAATATTTTAATTTAATAAGCTCTTAAAATAATAATATAACTAATAATTTTAAATAAGTTATTTTATCTTATAATAAGTTTTTTAATTATAAATATATTAATACTTCTTTAAACGTTATAAATAAGAATAAGATTATTTAAATTTAATTAATCTTTATTTCTCTTAATTAACCTAGCTTATAAGCGGTTAATTTATTTAATTAGTTTTCTTTTAAACTTATATACCTTTTTCCTAGCTTTTATAATATCTTTTACTTTTTATTATAATAAGTATACCCTTACTTTAAAGAGATTTTATTTTAATTTAATTTTATTTTATTTAATTAGCCTTTAAGTGGAAAACTTAACTTTTAAAGGTAATATAAGCTTTTATTTATAAGTAAAATAAAACGTAAATTTCTTATAAAATACTTAAATAATTATTTTATTTATTAATAATACTCTTATTAAATATTAGTATTATTTTTTAATTAATTCTCTTATTTTAAATATAATTAAGGTTAAAGATTAATACTTAACTTTTATAATTATATTAGCTTTTAAGTTATATTTAAATATTTAAATTCTATAAGCTTTAATATTCTTAAAAGCTTCCCTTAAATTATCTTATATTTTTAAGCTATTATTATAAATAATATACCTATAAACTTTAAATTTAATAAGTATTTTATTTAAAAACTTTCTTATTATTGATACGTTTACTTTATAAATTAATTTTACTTTAACTTAATTAATAAAGTTATACTTAGCTTTAAGTAAATAATTAAAACTATAATTAAATAATAAATATTAAGTGTTAATATATATTTTACTTATAGGGTTTTTAAAGGCTATTAGTATTAATATCTCTTATAGCTATTATAGTGTAAATTACTAGTAAGTCTTATAATACACTATTATTTCTTTAATTATATTTTATATTATTCGTTATTAATATTATTACCTAGCTACTATATAGCGGTATTTATGCTTATAAGTTAAAGGAAGTTAAATAGTATATTTAATTATAGCTACGTTATTAATATAAGAGAATAAGTATATATATAAGTCTTTAATTTAATAAGTTTTTACCTTTATAATTAAGTTTATAAGATCTTTTATTAATATTTTTTTAAGTTATTTAATTAACCTTATATAAGCTTACGCTATATAATTAAATTATTTAAGTTATTTAATTACTTATTTATACTTATAATAGATTATAGCTTATAATACGTGTAATTAAAACTATAAGTATTTTAAAAGCATTTAATTACTCTATTTAAATTAATTTATTACTTATTTAAGAATCTTATTAGCTTTAAAAAGTAAGTTATAAGAATTAAAAAGTAACTAAATTATAATATTACGTATAAAGTTATTAATATATATATATATATTACGTTTAAGCTAATAAAAATAATAGTTTTACCTAAGTAATATTTCTATTAAAAAAGAATTATTTAATCTCTTATAAAAGGTACTTTTTAGCTACTATAAAAACGAATTTAAATAGGTATAAAGGCCTAATAATATTTACGTTTAAGAGAATATAAAAGAATTATAATTATAATAAAATAAACTAAAATTAAGAAAGAAATTATAAGTAAATTATAAAGATAATTTAAACTATTTAATTAAGTAAAGAGAAATTATAATAAGATAAAGATTATTATAATTAAGCTAAAAAGAAAGAGTTATTTTAAAGGTCTTTAATTAAAATAAGAATATACTTACCCTTTAAATATTAATAGACTTATAATTAAAAAGAAAACTTCTATTAAAATAGCTTAAATTAATTAAAAAAGAATTAAAAAGGGAAAGAATTAATTAATTAATTAAAAGAATATAATATTTCTTATAATATCCCTAGTAATTATAATCTTACAGCTAATTATAAGAAATAACGCTATAACGTTTATTATTTTAGCTTATAAAATTATCTTTATAATAAAACTATCTTTAAAAGAAATATAAAAGGTTATTCTTAGGTTAAATAAACTAATATAAATATTTCTTAAATATAATTAATTAAATAATTAAAAAGAATTTAAAAGAAAAAATTTTATTAATTTATTTACTATTAATTAATAAGAAGTTATTAAGAAGAACTTATATTTTTATTAATAATACTCTCTTTAAGAATTTAACTTAAAGAAAAAAGAGCTTATAATAAAAAAGTTAAACGTTTTAAGATTAATTAATTTTATTATAACTTATAATAAAAACTTATTTAAAGCTATAAGCTAATAAAACCTTACTTTATTTATTAATATAAGCTTTAACTTTAAGAGATTTATTAAAATTCTTAAAGAAGCCTTAAGTAAATAAGAAATTTTAATTATATTTTAAAAAGCCTTTAAAGTTGAACCCTTTAATAAAGAGAATATCTTTAACTTCTTAAAGAAATTTAAGAAAAAAATAATTACCTTGATTATTTTAAAGAAAAAGTAAATAAAAATATTAAAACGTAATATCACTTTTTTTAAAAGAACGTGTATTAAAACCCTTATAATTACTAGTAATTAAAATAAAGTTAAAAAGAAACTTCTCTTATAATATAATATAATTAATTAAAATTAAATAAAGATTATAATAAATAAGTTAAAAAGTCTTAATATTTAATATTTAAGAGAGATTTTTAAGACTCTTTATTAATTATACCTTTATTAAAGCTTATAAAGTAAAGCTAAATCTTTTACGTAAATAAAGTTTATCTTTTAATTAAATACTTTATATAAAGCTTTACTTAATTATTTAATTATAAGCTTTATAAATAAAAAAGAATATTTATAAAGTAAAATTATTTTAAAGAAGTATATTATACTTTAAAGTAAGTTAAATAAGTATATATAAGTTAAGCTTAAACTTATAAATTATAACTTAATTATATTAGAATTAAAATACTTACTTTAAGATTAAAAGTATACCTTAAAGACTATTTATAAATTAATAAAAGGTATTCTTAAAAGTAACTTAAATAATTATAAGAAGTAAAGCTTATATTAAAATAAATTTATAATTAAAGAAGTAAATAAAAATTAAAAAGAGAGTAAAGAATTTAGCTTTATTATTAGTTTTTCTTTTAATTAAATAAATAAAATTATAAAGTAACTTAAAGAGATAAAAATTACGTTAATTAAGTAAATTAAAAGATAAATTAACTTAAAAGAATAACTTAAGTAATAATAAAAGAACTTACCTTAAGAAAGTAATAAGCTTAATCAAAGTAATTAAAAATAAATTTAATTTAATTATATTTAATTTAAGAATAAAAAATTAAATAATAATAGTATTAATAATTACTTTAAAATTAATTATATTTATATAAAAGAATATTAAAAGATTTAATACTATTATTATAATAATATAAGATATTTCCTTAATAAATACCCTTAGTTAAAGTATAATTAAGTGCTTAGCTTTATTTAATATAACGTAAATACGCGCGTTTTTATAATTAATATTAAAGTATAAGAATATATAATATTATTATAACTTTTATTTTAGTTTTTTATTATTAAAAGCTATATAAAAAGGCTTATTATACTTTAAATTAAATTATTTTTAAATGTATACGTTTATACATACTTAAATTAAGTAAAATACTTTAAAGATATCTTATTAAAGAAATAAAAAAAGAAATAAAATACGCTATAAAAAGAGATTAAAATACTATAAAAGAAGTTAAAGTAAATTAATATATTTAAGTAAGCGTTAAAAAAGAGTAATTCTTATAATTTACCTTTAATTAAACTCTTATTTATTATAATAATTATAATATTTAAAATATATATCATAAAAAGCGCTTAAGCTTATAATTTTAAATTTAAAGTTAATCTTTTAATAAATATAAATATATATAAGTAAGTAAAGCTTAAAAATAATTAAAATAATACTAAGAATAAGAATAAAAAGAGTAAGATTATAGCTTAAAATAATAAAGTTAAGCTAAAAATAATTAAACTTATTAAAGATAAAGCTAATAAGTAAGCGTAAATAATATAATTAAAGGGAAATTATTTAATTAAAAGAATTATAATATAATTATATAAAGAAATGCTTTTTAAGAAGATTAACGTTTTATTAAAAGACTTATATTAATTACTTTTAAGCCTTATAACTTTAATAAAAAATAGAATTAATAATTACGTTAATAATATTAATAATATTTAGTAATATAATAAAAAATAATTAACTCTTTTAAAGAAATCTATTAAATTTATAAATAAAAATACTTTAAGGTAAAATTAAGTAATTTTAATATTTAATATAATATTAATTATAAAGAGTTATATTAAAAATAATTAAAATGTAATAAGAACCTTAAATAAAGAAAATAATATACCTTTAATAAGCGTAAACGTAAAACTTTAAGTATTACTTATAAAAAGGCTTTAAAATATACTTAAATTAATTAATTATTAAATTAACTTTTAAGTAAACTTAATTTTATAGCTTAAAGGGATTTTTAGGTATACGTAAGAGTTATTATACTTATAAGTGTAACTTAATTATAAGAGAGTATCTCTTATATATATCTTAATAAATAATAGCTTATAAGGAAATATTATTAATATAAAGTTTACTCTTTAAGTAAATTTAAAGATATATACGCTTATAAAGAATATATTTATAATCTTATTCTTTAATAAAATTATATATATATATAAAAAGGTAAAAACCTATCTTTATCTTAAAAATATATAAACTTTAATTTATTTATATATTATATTAAATATTATTTATATTTTATTAATTTTAAGTATATTATTTATAAAACTTACTTAAGTATTATTTAATTATAATAAAAAAAGTAAAGAGTTACTTATTTAATATAAATTTAATATTATATGTATTATATTTTAAGTAATAGAATTAATTATATAAGAAGTATTAAATATAGCTAGTAAAATATAATTAAAAACTTACTTATTTATAATAAAAATACTAAAATTTTTTAAATTATTTAATTTTAATAATTAAAAGATATTAAAAAGGTAAGAGAATATATAAGTAAAAAACTATTATTTACCTAATATTAAGGTATTAAATAGAATTAAATATAATTAAACGCTACGTATATTATATTAAATATAAGAAATATATTATAAGATATTAGCTTTATTTAATTTAAGTAAGCTAAATAAGTTAAAATAAGTGCTAAATAGTAATTAAATAGCTATAATATAAGCTAAAATAAACCTAATAATAGCTAAATATATTAAAAACACGTTAAATTACTTAGCTTTTAATAGTTAAAATAAACCTAAGATATACGAAAAAGGGTTTATATTAATTAATTTATAAGTAATTAATATTATTATATAAACTATAAATAATAAGGTAAACTTATTCTTAAATTTAAAACTTTATAAAAGTAAAATT
Organism: Metarhizium acridum; assembly: GCF_019434415.1. Lineage (NCBI taxonomy): Eukaryota > Fungi > Ascomycota > Sordariomycetes > Hypocreales > Clavicipitaceae > Metarhizium > Metarhizium acridum. Next base: position 1,697,628 of record NW_027094025.1, on the reverse strand, counting down.
AAACTATTAAATACATTTTATAGTTTTATATACGTAAATATATAGGTTAATTATTATAATTATAAACTTAATATTATTAAAAATTTAATTAATAACTTAATTAAAAAGATTAAAAAGATAAGAATTTATAATAAAAGAAATGATATAATAATATTAAAGAAGATATTAAAGAAAAGAGAAAAGAGAGTTATTTATATATCTTTAACCTTTAATAAAAAAGTTAATACTTATAATAAATTTTATAAGCTATTAAAAGAAGAACTTAAAGAAGAGTTTATTTCTTTATTTATTAAGAAAAAGAAGAAAATACTAGCCTTAATAATAAAAAAAGTATATTAAAAATAAAGTAAGTAAATAAAGGTAATAATAAAAAAGCTTTAAAAGGTATAAGTAATTAATTTTTAAGTAAATATTATATATAAGAGAAAAGCTAATAAAGTATAATTTAAAGATAATATTCTATTAAATAAATTAACTTTAAAAGATAATTATAATTAAAAAACTAAGAAATAAAATAAGTTAAAGATTAAGTTAAAAAAGATAATAAAAACTTAAAATATATTATAAGAAGATTCTTTAAATAATTAAGAGAATTTAAAGTAAGTTAAAAGATATTTAATTAAGTACTTAAAGGTATTAAAAACTTCTTATAATTAAAGAAAGCTTATATTTTTAAGATTATTCTTAAAAACTATAAATTAACTTTTACGTAAAACTTATTTTATTATAATAAAGTAAATTTTATTATTATACTCTCTTAAGTTATTAAGATAATTAAATATAAAGTATAAAGAGTAAAACTAATTCTTATATTATTTAAACTTTAAGTTAAATTAATTAAATTATTAAAGAAAAAGATAAAGTATAAGTATTTAAAAGAAAGCTATAAGTTATATTAAAACTTTTACTTTTTAATAAGAAAAAAGAATAAAGAAGTATACTTTATTCTCTTAATAATTAATTATAATAAGATTATAATATAAGATACTTATATTTTATTAAAAGTAAATAAATTTAATAAAAGATTTAATATATATAAGATTCTTTTTATTATAAACTTACTTTTAAGCTATAATTAAATAGCTCTTATAAAAGTAAGTAAAAATATAATTATAATTTTTACGTTAATAGGTTTATTATAATTATATATATTATTATAAGAAGCTATAAACTTAATAGCTTAATTTTTAAGAATTATAAAAAGAATTTTATATAACCTTATACTAGATATATACGCTTCTTTTATAAATAATATAATAATTAAAGAATTTATTATTACCTATAATAATAAAAAGACGCTATTAAGAGTAAGAAAATTTATGTTAAAATATTTAATTAATATTAATAAAGTACTTATAAACTTTAAGCTAATAAATTATATTATATTAGTATAAAAATTAAAGTTCTATTATTAAATAGCTATTATAATAGAATTTATTTATAGAATATATAAATAAAAGCTTATTAAAGCGAGAATACTTAAGATTTTAAAATATAGAACGTGTAAAGATTAAAAGAATATAAGGTTCTTTTAAAGGCTAATAAATTATTATAAGGTATAAATTAAAGAATACACTTAAATAATAAGCTTAATTATTAAACTATTAAAAAAGAATATAAAATAAAAATAAAATAAAGCTTAATAAATAATAATAAAAACCTTAAAAGATATAATAATAAAAGCTTTTATTCTTATAATACTTAATCTCTTAAAGAATTATAAAGAGATTATATTAATAATTAATACTAATAATATAAGATAAGAATATATTTTATTATAAATTATTAAAGGGAAATACTATTTAATAAGGTATAAAAGCGAAATATAAATAAAACCTAAAAAGAAGTATAATACTATAAAATAAGAGTATAAAGCTATTATTTATACTTTAAGAAGGCTTGAAATTTATTTATATAATATTTACTTTATTTTAAAGATTAACTTTTAAGTTCTAGTTTATTAAATCAATAAAGTAATTAATAATATATTAAGCTTATTAATTATTAAATAAATTAATTATATCTTATTATTTAACTTTATAATTAAATATATTCTTAAAGTAATTAATAGAATTATAAATAAACTCTTAAGAAAAGGGCTTAGCCTATTAAATTAAATAAATTAAAAAGTTAAAGGGAATATAAAGAATTTTATTAACCTTTATTTAAACGTATTAGTATTTAAGTTAAAAGAGTATAAAGATTACTTATTAAAATACCTTTAAATTATAAAATTTCTCTTAACTTTAAAAAGATTAATTAATCTTAAGAATAATAAGTATTAAAAGTTAAGAATAAAAGCTAAGTAATTCTTTATAAAAAATAGCTAGCTTTAAAAGAGATTAACTAAAATAATAAAGAGACTAATATTAATAATTAATAAAGTAAACTATTAATAATTAATAATTAAAAAGATTTATAAAACTATAAGCTATAAAAGTGTTAAGATAATTTATTAAGTAGCTAGGTAATAGTATTAATAGTAAATAATATAAAATATAGTTAAAGAAATAATAGTATACTATAAGACTTACTAGTAATTTATACTATAATAATTATAAGAGATATTAATACTAATAGCCTTTAAAAACCTTATAAGTAAAATATATATTAACACTTAATATTTATTATTTAATTATAGTTTTAATTATTTACTTAAAGCTAAGTATAACTTTATTAATTAAGTTAAAGTAAAATTAATTTATAAAGTAAACGTATTAATAATAAGAAAGTTTTTAAATAAAATACTTATTAAATTTAAAGTTTATAGGTATATTATTTATAATAATAGCTTAAAAATATAAGATAATTAAAGGGAAGCTCTTAAGAATATTAAAGCTTATAGTATTTAAATATTTAAATATAACTTAAAAGCTAATATAATTATAAAAGCTAAGTATTAATCTTTAATCTTAATTATATTTAAAATAAAAGAATTAGCTAAAAAATAATACTAATATTTAATAAGAGTACTATTAGTAAATAAAATAATTATTTAAGTATTTTATAAAAAATCTACGTTTTATTTTATTTATTAATAAAAGCTTATATTACCTTTAAAAGTTAAGTTTTTTACTTAAAGGCTAATTAAATAAAATGAAATAAAATTAAAATAAAATCTTTTTAAAGTAAGAGTATACTTATTATAATTAAACCTCTAAATATATTATATTTTTTGTATTTTTACTATACTATATTATATTATATTATATTATAATAGAATATAATATAATATATAAATAAAATACCTATAAATGTATTATTAGGATATTTAATAATAAATTTTAAAAAGTATATAATAATAATAGGTTTTTTTCTTATTATAATAATATAAAAATTATACTTAAAAGTTTACGTATTAATAAAATATTTCACTTTAAAAATAAAATAAATATAAAATATTATATAACCTTTTATATAAAATAAATAAAAGAATAAGGGTTTTTTTAAGCTTTATAAAGACGTTATATTATATGATTTAAGTAAATATTTTTTAAATAATTTTTTTTTACTTATATTATATATAAAAAACTAAAAAATATATAATATATATTAATTATTTTAAAAATAATATTAAATAATAAATAAATATATATATATAATATAAGATAATTATATAATAATATATTCTTAATAATATATATTTTTTTTATTTTTCCTTTATTTATCATTAATTTAAATTATTTATTATACTTTATATTTTAAATATTTTTATTAATATAATATAAACTATATATAAATTATATATTATAAAAATCTTTGGCCTTTTTTATATCTATTCATATATTTTATAATTATAAAATATTTACATATACTTATATATATTATAATATATATAGATATATATACATTAAAAATAAATTCTATAAATTTTATTATACTATATATTTAATCTATTATAACTCTATGAAAAAAACGAATTTTATTATAAAATTAATATTATTTAAAAGCTTATAATCTCAGCTATTTAAAAATAATATTTTTATTTATTTTTAATTAATAATTATAGAGATATTATATGCGGTATTTAATAGTGTAAAGAAAGTAGAGTATTTAAGTTACCTCGCTTTAAGAAAAACGCTACATTCTATAAACTAGAATATCTTTACTAATAATAGACTAAAATAAATGAAAGTAAAACTAATTAATAGCTCTTAAAAAGCTTTATCTTTATATATTAAGTGTATCTTTATACGTTTAATATTTCTAAAGTTATATTAACTTAAAGTTTAAAAATATAAATACTTCTTATAGCATATATATGTATATTTTAAGTGAAAAAACGCCTTAACGTAACATAATAGAAAGCCCTTTATACATTATAATTACACCGGTATATTCTACTATTTTATAATAATTGTATTTTATCTTGTAAATTTTTCACCGATTTCTATACGAATATACACGTTTTAGGAGTAAGTTAAGCATTAAAAAAATGCCTGAAATTTAAGGTTTTTATAATATCTTTCATTATATTTAAACTCTATATATTAATTATATTATTTCTCTTTAAAGTTTAGAATTCTCTTTTTTTATACTAACACTTAAACACCTATAACTTAACTAATATCTTACTTTTAATAAAACTTTTTTTTTCACTAAATAACCCTACTCTTAGGGTATATAATAACTACTTTTTTTATCTTAAAACCCTATCTTATTTATCATTAAAAATAGCTAAAAATCCCTTTAATTCTAAACCTAATTTATCTACGAATAATAACTCTATTACGAGTCTTTTAACGCTAGATTGATATTAAAATAACCCTAAAAATAATGAGAGCTATTAATTTAATTTGAAATCATATATCTTTTAATATAATCTCTTTAATTTTCGATTATTAGAGATTAATTTTAATAAAGAAAGACTTATTTATTGTTTTTACACTTAATAAGATTATTTATTTACTTTTTATAGTAAAGTAAAGCGTTTTTAGTCTTCTAATAGTATTACACATTATAAAAAAAAACATTCTTCTATTATAACCTTAAAAAATAATGAAAATTCTAAATTAACATATAAGTTATTAACTTATTATCTTTAAACTATTCTTTTAATATATTAATATAATATTAATATTATATTATAATACTTTAAAGATATTAATTACTAATTTATTAATATATAGTGCCTATTAATACGAAATCACCTTTATTATCCGAAATATTAGCTTAATCTAGTATATCTAGCAGTAAAAGAGGTAATAAAAGACCTAGAAATAATACTATTATTAGTGAATTTTCTAAGGATATTACTCTTATACTAGCTATTAAGTTTATGCTTTAAAATAACCTATCTTTTACTACTATTACTAGTAAAAGCTTTAAAAAGTTAATAAGCTATTATAATAAGTAAGTTTATAATATTATATTATATATTTAAGAATATTATATTATATATTTAATAATATTAACTTATTTTAGTTAGGATACTAGCTTTTTTTACTATTAAAATATACTTTCTTATATAGATACTTTATATTTAAAAATAAAGAAGAATATAATTAATATAATTTAAAATTAAGTTAATAAATTAGGTTATATATTTATTTAACTTAATATTTAAACTTCTATTAATTCTAAATCTTATTTAAGAGTTATAGCTAATTAGCTAAACTTTAAATTTAATTTAAAATACTATTTAATTAATTAGTTTATTATTTTTCTTATTTTTATTATATAATATTATATTATTATTTAACTTTTTAAACTAATTATATTTAGGATTTAAATATTTACCTAATACTCATACTAGAAGTTCTATTAATCTTTATTTTAATTAATTATTATTAGAATATAATATAAAACTAAAAAAAATATTAAGGTAAGTTAATTATAAGGTTATTTTATGATATTTTATTAACTTATTTTAAATTATAGTTTTACTAGAGATAATACCTCTAATAATAACACTTTTCTTACCTCTTTTTTAAACTTTTATACGGAAAAAAACCTAAAACCTTTTAATATTTATTATATAGCTTATATTTTAAATATTATTATTAAAGATATTATATTTACGTTTATTACTAAATTAATAACATTTTAAAATATTAAAAAATACAAAAATAGTAAGCTTTTATACTTTTTAATAGAAGAATTTAATTAATTATCTTTTAAAAAATAAAAATAATTTTCTAATTTACTTTTAAGTATTTTAAGTTTTTTTTATTATATTTAGATATATTTTAAGCTAATTATAATATAGAAATTATTAGAAAAGTTAAAAAAATAGTAATTCTTCTTAAAAATAACTAATAACTTTATTCTTAATAGATTAAAGCTTTAAAAGAAGCTAAATCTAAGGGCTTTATAGCTAAAAATAATAATATTATAAAAATACTATTACGTAAGTTATAAAATATATTTAATAGCTTTTATTTCTGTTATTAAGACCTTAAAAATCTATTTAAAACTATTAATAATTATTATTAATTATTTTTACTTAACTTAATAAACGTAATAAGATAGAATTTAACTTTTAGAATAATAAATACGACTATTATGCTTAAAAAAGCTATTATATTATTATAAAACGTTACAAATATAGTAGCTTTTAAAGATACTAATTTAATAACGCAAGAATAGCTTAATTTAAAGACTTTATTAAGCATTTTAAAGGTTTTTAATAAGCCTATAAAGAAATTATAAAGCTAGGCTTATAATACTATAAGCTTAGTATCTTTTTATATCTTTAAGATATACTTTCTTCTTAAAAATATATTAAAAGATTAAGAAAGTTAGCTTAAAAACGTAAGTTTCTTATGCTTTTAAACTTCTTATATTAAAATAATTTAAATAATAACTATTCTAACTTATTTATAGAAAAACGCTTATAATTCGTTAGCTAGAGCTTTTATTTTAGCTTTAAATACAGGTTTAAAGAAATTAAATTACTATTTTCTAAACAATATTAATATTAATTATAGTTTTTAGAAGCCTTATTTATTTACTACTATATTAGACCCTAGATTTAATATTAAAACGGTTAAAACTCAATTTAATATAAATTTAACTACTTTACATTTATTATTAAATGATTTAAAAATAGAATATTAAGAGTAAGTATAGATAATTATTAAAAATAACCTTTTTTTAATATCTTATAACTAATTATATCTTAGAATATATGAATTATATATAAAAGACCCTAAAAATAAGCTTATTCTAAATATAAAAATAAAAGAAGATTCTTCTTCTAGTTCTAATTTAAATAATAATCGAGTAATAATCGAATTATAATAACCAGCTAAGAAACTAACATCTTATAAAGATTCTAGGCCTAAATTAAAGCCTAGTTTATTTAATAACTTATTTTCTAAGTAAAAAAATAAAGCTATTAAAGAAACTAGAAAAAACGAGATTTCTAGTTATTATAAGCTTAATTTAAAAGATAATAAGGTATTTTTAACTTTTATTATAATAACCTTAACTTTATAAGCTTAATTATATAAAAAAAAATACTAACTTTTAATAGGAAGATATATTTATTTAATAGGCTAATTCTATTAAATCTTTTTTAATTCTTTTAATAATAGCACGAAAATATTTAGCTATTCTAGCTACTTTAAAAGCTATAGAAGGGAATTTTAACTAAGAAGGTAACGTAATTAATAAGCAAAGAACCTCTTTAATGCATTCTAATATTCGAAAAATTTTATTCTTAAAAAACTAGGCTAAAAATAAGGAAAAATAAGTTAAAATAAAGAAATACTATAATTTATTCTCTTATTTTAGCTTAGATTTAGAAAAATCTAAATTAAATGAAAATTCAGCTTTTTCTAGTAGTAATAAAGCTATTTTTAAAGCTAAATATATATATAATACTAAAAATAGGGAAGAAGAGAAAGATAGTAATATTTATAATGTATAATAGTTTTTTATTAGTATAAAATAAAGCTTTTAATATTTTTTTTAAAGTTTATAATAATAAGAAGAACTTTAGCTTTATAAAGATATTTATATTAATATTATAAGTTTTATATTTAAAAAGTTACTTGCATTTATATTTTTTTAAATTTAATATTTACTCTTAAGTCTTTTTATAGTATATTTTTAGATATATTATTAAGAATTAATTATATAAAAAATAGTATTATATTAATATAATTTTAAGGTTTATAATAATATATTATTTACTATTATATTTTTAATAATTATTAAGATATTAAATAATAAAGCTTAAAAACTTAAGTTTAATACTATATAAATTAAGAAAAAAGGACTTAAAAATAATAATAATTAAGTAATATAATTAATTAACGCGTTAATAGCTTTAAGGTATTTAATTTTATAAAATTTATATATTTAAAGTTTGAACTTTATATTTTAAATTTTTAATAATATATTTTAAATAATAAAAATATAAATAACTCTCTTATTATATAACCTATAATAATATAAATTAATGCATTTTAAAGGACTAAAATAGCTCTATTTTACTATATAAGAATATTTCTTATAAGCCTTATAATTAGCCTTATATATATAAGTAAAAAATTTACTAGCGTTTTTCCCTAATAATACATTTATAGGTATTTTAAGAATATAATGTATTATATTTAAATATAATACACGAAAATACAATACAATATAGAATACAATATATAATACACTTGTATTTACTATATTTGTAAGAGCTTTAATTATAATAAAAAGCGAAAGATATTATAAAAGCTAAGGAAAAGGTGTATAAGTTTAAGAGAAAACTTATTAAATAAATTAATTACTTATAAGCTAGGTTAATTAAAAGAGATAAAAATTAATTAAATTTAAATAATCTTATTCTTATTTATAACGTTTAAAGAAGTATTAATATATTTATAATTAAAAAGCTTATTATAAAATAAAATAACTTATTTAAAATTATTAATTACGTTATTATTTTAAGAGCTTATTAAATTAGAATATTAAATAAGGTTATATTAAGTAAAATAATCTTAAGTAATTATTTAAAGAAGTTTATACTTAATAAAAATAATTAATAGTTCTTTATAATAAATAATTAACTATTAAGAAAATAAAAGAAGATAAACTTAAATATTATAAAGAGTAATAAGAAGATTAAAAGACTTTACTGTAACGGTGGCTTAGGTTCTAAGGCACAGTAGGTCTGTTTCTTAGGAAGTAAGTTAGGTTAAATGCTATAGAGTAGCTTTTAAGCAGTATCACAATAAGGCCGTTAAGAGTATAACTCTTAATAGTAAAACTATTACTTAAATTAATTAATAAAGATTTAAACTATCTGACTTATAGGAATACCTCCTCCTTAAGTACTCGTTTATCTCTCTATTATAATCCTGGATTAAATAGATCCCATTTAATCCCCCCGTGTTAGATTAGGTTAATCCCCTTTAATCCATTAAGTTAAATTAAACTAATCCCATTTAATCCCCTCACGTGACCTGTGATCCCATTAGGCCCTATTCTTATCTGCATGCTAGCGGCCTATAATACCGGCTAACTACTTCAGGTACCCTTGGTTCGTAACATAATACTCCTCCCTTATTAGTCTTGTCCTTAAGGCCATTTCGTTTCGTTTAATAAGTATTCTCTTCCTTCCCCTCTTTTCCCTTTTTTCTTTCTTCGTTATTCTTTTTATAATATCTTTTAACCGTGTTTTAAAACAATGATCTTGCCTTAACTAAAAGATTAATCGTAAACGTCTTTCTAAGTTTATATCTGCCTTTAGCTTCGTTATGCCTTCCTGTAATTCATGTTAAAAAAACAATCAAGAGTGCATTATTACTAAAGGGAAAGATAGGTGCAGCGAATGCGCTTTACGTGGTTACACTAATTATAATCCAGGCGAAACGTCTTTAAATGCTTATAATCATGTCCTTCACGAAAAGGATCATCTTAATAAAGAACGTGCTTTAGTTAAGGAGGATTTAAAGCAAGCGATAGCTCGTTTATAAAGGACTTATTATTAGGAGAAATTTTTACGATAAAAGGCTATGGAGATAATTGCTCGTGGTGTGGAGAGTTTAGACGAGTTAGAGGCTTAGGAGCGTCTAGAGTTAGAGTCTAACATGCTTAATTAGACACTTGAGTTTCTAGTAGACTTAGGTTTCCCTATTCTTAATGAGTTTTTATTCTTTAATGGAACTATTTAAGTAACGTTAAGTAGTTCATAAGATTCTTAGCTGGTTCCTAGGTGTTTTTAGAGTTTAGATATCCCTTCCATTTAATGAGATAATAATGATTCTTTATATCTCCCCATGCTTTAAGTATCCGTTTAACTTTATATTCGTTGGTATCTTCCGTTATAATGTTTATAGTAATTATAGATTCATTTAATACTTTCTCTAATAGCGATATATAAAATATAGGATGGATTCTTATTCTATTTAATAATAATAGTTCGTAGTTAGTATTCGAGATTTTCCGTTTAATAAGGAATGGTTTAATCTTCTTCTAGTTAAGTTTATTACTAGGTCGCTTAGTTTTAATGTTTTTACGAATAAGGTATACTTTATATCCCTCCTCTAGGATTAGCGCTAGTAATCTCTTTCTATCCGCGTAGTATTTCATTTAGTTCTGTAAAAATATCCATTCCTATTATAAGTGTTTTTGTATTTCTATTATGGTTATTACATGCGTTGTAACTGCTAGCGCGTTCACATTCTGTGTCGCATGTGTTTTGATAATAGGGTTAAATCCGTAATTTACCTTAAATGGTAACATCTTTATATTATTAATCTTAGAGCTATTATAAGCCTATTATGCTAGTGGTAGCCATTCTACCTAATTATTCTATTGGTAGTTAACATAGCTTCGCAGATATTATTTGAGTATTTAGTTCAAGATTTTTATTTATCCATTTAATTATGGGTGGAATGCCGTTAATAAGCTTTATTTAATCTTCATGGTTTTTATAAGGCATTTTTAAAAGTTTAAGGTGAATAATTTATCACGATTTAATATAAGCTTTATTAGTAATCTATGTTATGTAATAATTGTTTTAAAGAACATATACGCTAAGTCCTTAGTGTTACTTAATTCCTTATATGGAATGTAGTAGGCGTATTTTATGACTTTATCCATAATAACTAGGATGCTATCGTAAGTTACTCCTATTATAGGTTCTTTTAACTTTAATAGTTTAATAATAAAGTCCATTATAATAGTTTACTATGCTCTTTTAGGTGGTAATATTAGTTATAATTCTCCGTATAGTGCGTGTCGCGCTGATTTTGCTTTATTACACGTGTTACATTTCTTAATGACTTCTTATACCATTTTTTTGCTTTCTAGGAAGTCGTATAATCTTCTTAGCCTACTAATCGTTTTCCTTACACCCTAATATCCGTGTAATGGGTGCTCGTGTATTTCCTTAATAAGCTGCTCTTAAAGTGTACTAGGAACATACTGCCGTTTATTATATAAGAAGGTCTTACCTTCCTTAAATAAATGCGTTTTCATTTCTTAATTATCCAGATAACTATTATTATTAATGCATAATGTGATCTAATACATCCATGTTTCATTTAGCTTAACTTACCAGGTCATATTAATTTCTTAGGTGCTTAACATAAGGTTCCCATCCTTAATAGCGCGTAATAAGAGTGCATTACTCACTTACTCATCCGATTTTAAGTCCTCTCTTTAGCTAAGCGCGTCTGCTCTTCCGTTTTTAAATCCTTTATGGTATATAATCTTAAAGTCATAATCCGTAAGGGTTTCATACCATTTAATCTATCGTTTATTTAGATCCTTTATGGTTAAAAACGATATGAGATTCTTGTGGTTAGTATAAACCTTAATTTAGTGCTTTACTTCTATAAGATAGTGTCTCCATTCTTTAAAGCACTTAATAATAGCTATAAGTTCTTTATCGTGGATCCCATAATTAAGTTCAGGTCCATGGAGTTTCTTTAAGAAGAATGCAACTAGGTATAGTCTTCCTTAATTATCTCGTTATTTAAGCTATCCGCCTAGTGTAAAGTTTAAGGCGTCCGTTTTAAGCTTATAAGGTTTATCTTAATCAGGTGCTTTTAACATAGGTTTTAACGTAATTAAATCTTTCATTTTTTGGAATGCTATGGCTTTTAATTCATTCCATTAAAAGCTAACTTCTTTCTTTATTAGGTTTATAAGAGGTTATAAAATGTCTCCATATTCGCTTAAGAACTTATAGTAAAAGTTCATAAATGCTATGAATCCTTTAACTTCTTTTAGATTCTTTAATATAAGCCATTTCTTAATGGTTTTAATCTTATCTAGGCTCATTTGTATTTCTCCGTGTGTAAGCACGTACCCTAGAAAGTGCATAGTGTTCTAGTGGAACTAGCATTTTAAGGCTTTAATTAAGAGTTTATTATCCTATAGAGTTTATAGTACCTTATATACATGTCATTTATGTTCCTTAAGGGTATTTAAATAAATGAGGATATTATTAAGGTATATAACCATAAACACTTCTAGTTGTTTTCGTAAGATCGTATTAATTATTCTTTAAAAGGTTACTAGTGCGTTAATAAGCCCAAAAGGCATCACTAAATATTCATAGTGTCCTTTACTAGTTTAGAATGCTATCATCCACTCGTAGCCTTCTTTTATCCGTATAAGGTTATAGGCCCCTTTTAAGTCAAGTGTGGTAAACCATTTAGCTTTTTTAACTTTATCTTTAATTTCCGTTATAAGCGGTAATAGGTATTAATTCTTAATTATAATCTTATTCAAGTGTTAGTAATTAATGCATAATCGTAGTTTCCCGTTCTTCTTTAATACCCACAGGATTAGGTATCCTACTAGGGACTCTAATAGTCTTATATATCCCTTCTATAACATGTCCTTTAAATACTCCTTAAGCGCCTTATCTTACTTAGGGTTTTAAGAATAAATCTTATTAAACGTTAATTTAATACCAGGCTAAAGTTTAATCTCGTAGTCCTAGTGTAAATGCTCTAGTAGTCCTGTTTTTAGCTCTCCGCTAAACAGCTTACTATACTTTAAGTATTCCTTAGGAATCTCCATTATCTTAGCTTTTAGCTCTTTAATAATCACATATATTCCTAAAGGCCTATCGTAGTCCAAATAAGGTGCCCTTTATAAGCCGCTCTCTGCTTCGTAACCGTATCCTAGTAAATCCCATTAAAGTTAACCGGTTCTTTAATTAACTCATGGATTACTCGCTTATAACCAAGGTATCCCTAATATAACATCGTGTTTTAAGATCATTATAATATTTAATGTAACCTAGTGTTTCGTGCCTTATATGTTAACGAGAAGCTACGCGATCTTTATATTAACTACTCCATGGCTATACTTTACCGTAGTTCCTTCCAAAATCGTGAGTTAATAGGGCTCGTCTTTAAGTGTCTAAGGTAATTATAATTTATTAATGAGATTTAACGAGATAAAATTTCCTTATGCTCCATTATTAATTATTGCCTGGATCTTTCTTCCCATTATAATTATATTAACTATAAGGTGTGTAGTACTATTAATGTTTATAATATATAGAGACCTATTAGATCTCCGTTAAGGAATCGGTCTTAATTACGACGATAGCTGTCGTTTCCTGAATTATTATTCCTCTCCTCTTATTATTATTTAGCGCGTATCTCTAAGCGCTATTATCGGCGATTATCTTCTAGCGTCTTATTAGAGCTTCCTTGGTAATTACTTAATCTACCATTTATATTAATCGAACTTAGATTAAGTGAGTCACTCATAGTCACATAATTTCCTTCCTTAGATTATAAGGGCGTAATCCGGATAGTGTGTGCGTTATCCTTAACATAGTATAATTTTCCGTTTAATATCTTAGAATCGGTTCGTCGTAATTTCGGTTGTATCATAAGGGTTATTCTCCTTCCCTTTTATTCTCGTAGAAACTATCCGCTACCTTACTTGCTATTAAGGTACGTGTAGTAATTGTTATTATAATAGAAGGTCTAATTAAGGAGTTTATGTTTAACTTTAGGTTCGTCTTTCTTAATTGAATGACTTTCTTCTTCCTAGATTGGTTCCAGTAAAGGTTTGCTTTTTAATGAGGGCGTCTAGTGTTCCTAAAAGTCGTTAGGTACTAGTTGGGTTCTGAATTCCTAATCTTTATCTGAACTGGTGTTATTTACTAACGTATAGTTTCCTTTATTACTTATTATACTAAGATTTCGCGTGGGTAAGTCTTCTTAATTTACGGCATAGAGCTTCTTGCCTTTAAGGATTAGCTTCCATGGCTTTTTTAGGGCTTTACATTTATTTATAAAGTGTCTAGTCTTACTATAATTATAATAAGTCTTCCCCCTTTTCTTATTTACGGCGTTAAGTTCCATAGGTCTAGCGTGGTACCCGTATGCTGTTAATGTTCAGCGTGGCTTATTACTATTAGGTTTATTAAACCTAGCATATAATCTGAATTTCCTGTGACTTTTTTCGTAACGTCGCTTATATAAATGGTTGTTTGCCTTAATAACCATTTTAATGAAGTCGTTAAATAACTTAAGATGATCTTCTTAATAAATGTTATCCTTTACTTCTTCTTTAAGTCCTTAATAGAAAACTTCCATTTTAGGTTTAGTGTTCTAGTTAAGTTTTACTATAATGCGTTTAAACTCCTTAGCGTAATAAGCTATAGATTTAGTTTACTTAAGTCGAGTAAGTTATCGTGTAGCTTCCTTATACTTATTGGGATTTTTAAATGTAGTGAGAAGTCATTCTTTAAAGGTTTCGTAATTAAAGAAGATATAAATAACTTCCACTTTAGCTTTAACGCCGTGTTTAAGATATGCGTGAAGGGTTAGCTCCCACTATTCCATTGCTTTCCTAGTTAAGAGGTTATTAATATAAAGAATCTATAACTTAAGTATCGTGTAGATTTTTTCGTTAACTTATAGGTAAGCTTAAGCTTATATAAGAAAGTTCCTCACATCACCCTTATAACCATCGTATAATTTAGGCTTAGGGAATTTTAGCATATTATTATTATTAATAGAGGATATAAGTGTGAGATTTTAAACTACTATAAGTTCCTCTTCTCATGCCTTAAGTTTTTCGTAGAGATTATTCTATTAATCGAGAAGCTATTAATTCTACTTCTTAAGCTTAGTAATCTTATCATAAAGGTACTTTATTATCTCCCTAGGGTTAATAGTCTTTCCGCTTAAAGTAAATATCTTAAAAGTCATTACTGCTTAAAGTTTTAAGGTAACTTACTAAATAGGATTAATTAAAATGTAATAGTGGCTTAGGTTCTAAGGCATAGTAGGTCTATTTCTTAGGAAGTAAGTCAGGTTAAATGCTATAAAGTAGCTTTTAAGCAGTATCATAATAAGGCCATTAAGAGTATAACTCTTAATAGTAAAACTATTACTTAGATTAATCAATAGAGATCTAGACTATTTAACTTATAGGAACACCTCCTCCTTAAGTACTCGTCTATCTCTTTATTATAATCCTGGATTAAATAGATCCCATTTGATCCCCCTATGCTAGATTAGGTTAATCCCCTCTAATCCATTAAGTTGGATCAGACTAATCCCATCTGATCCCCTCACGTGACCTGTGATCCCGTCGGGCCCCATTCTTGTCTGCATGCTAGCGGCCCATGATGCCGGCCAACTGCTTCAGGTACCCTTGGTTCGTAACATTTACTTAAGTTAATTTACCTATAATATAAGTAATTAAATAATTAAGATTAAAGATAAGATTAACCCTATTAAGAATTAAGTAAAGAAGCTTAAAAATAAGAAGGTAAAGATTATACTTTTACTTAAATAATACTGATAATAATATCTTAAAATTAAATTACCTCTTATTATAGCTAAGAAAAGAGATAAGTTTATTTTAATAAATATATTAATTAATTAAAGCTAAGATGTAACGGTGGCTTAGGTTCTAAGGCATAGTAGGTCTATTTCTTAGAAAGTAAGTTAGGTTAAATATTATAGAGTAGCTTTTAAGTAGTATTATAATAAGGCTGTTAAGAGTATAACTCTTAATAGTAAAACTATTACTTAGATTAATTAATAGAGATCTAGATTATTTAATTATAGAAATACCTTCTTCTTAAGTACTTATCTCTCTCTTTATTATAGTTTTAGATTAATTAACTTAACTATTAATCTCTTTAAACCTTAATTAACTAGCTTAAGGTTTAATTAGTTTAATTCTCTTTAATTAATATATTTAAATATTAACCTCTTTAATTACCTCTTAGATTACGTGGTTAGTTACGTGCTCTTACCTTCTTCTTATATCTATAAGTTATGCCTATCCTAGCTAGTATAGTCTCGTCTCGTGTCTTATATAGTATTATTCGTAATATTATACCTCTTCTTTATTAGTCTTATTCTTAAGGCTATTAAAATAGGCTAGCTTAAGTGTTATACGTTTTCTTTCTTCTATTATTATATACTATTATATTAACTAACTGTATCTTAAAATAGTAGTTTAAAGCTTTATTTACTTCTTCCCTTTACTAGAATAATCTTCTTTTTATAATAATTAATAATCTATCTTTATCCCTTATAAAGGCTTACGCTTACTATACCTATATAGGATTTTCCTAATATAAAGCCTTTATTTCTAATTTAAGTTATTATATAAAGTGTGTAATAAATAAGTAAGGGAATTATAATATTATAGAGGTAACCCCTTAATAGCTTCGTAGTATTATAAATTAATATTATAAGCTTAAAAGGGAGCTTAAAGAAGCTAAGAAGCGTGCCTTAACTAAGAATTAAAAGGTCTTATATTTATAGAAATAAAAGAAATTATAGTTTAAGAAAATAATATATACGATTACGCGTAGTATTAATAACGTTAAAGAGTTAAAACGTGTAAAATATAAGAAAGTAGAATAGCTTTAAAAGATTATAAGGGTCCTTTTTACTTCTTTTAAGAATTTAAATCCTATTTTAGTTTATTCCTTAAATACTAAATTTAATATTAAGTTATTAGGTAATGCTTAGAAGATTAATTAGAATACGTTTCTTAGAAATAAAACTATTTAAGTAACATTAAGTAATTCATAAGATTTTTAGCTAGTTCTTAGGTGTTTTTAGAGTTTAAATATTCTTTTTATTTAATAAGGTAATAACGATTTTTTATATTTTCTTATACTTTAAGTATTCGTTTAACTTTATATTTATTAGTATCTTTTATTATAATATTTATAGTAATTATAGATTTATTTAATGCTTTCTCTAATAGTAATATATAAAATATAAGGTGGATTCTTATTCTATTTAGTAATAATAGTTTATAGTTAGTATTTGAGATTTTTCGTTTAATAAGAAATAGTTTAATTTTCTTTTAATTAAGTTTATTATTAGGTTACTTAATTTTGATGTTTTTACGAATAAGATATACTTTATATCTCTCCTTTAAAATTAGTACTAGTAATCTCTTTCTATTCGCGTAGTATTTTATTTAGTTTTATAAAAATATCTATTCTTATTATAAGTGTTTTTATATTTTTATTATAATTATTATATATATTATAGCTACTAGCGCGTTTATATTCTATGTTATATGTGTCTTAATAATAGGGTTAAATCCGTAATTTACCCTAAATAGTAATATCTTTATATTATTAATCTTAGAGCTATTATAAGCCTATTATACTAGTAATAGCTATTCTACCTAATTATTCTATTAGTAGTTAATATAGCTTCGCAGATATTATTTAAGTATTTAGTTTAAGATTTTTATTTGTTTATTTAATTATAAGTGGAATACTATTAATAAGCTTTATTTAATCTTTATAGTTTCTATAAGGTATTTCTAAAAGTTTAAGGTAAATAATTTATTATAATTTAATATAAGCTTTATTAGTAATTTATACTATATGATAATTATTTTAAAGAATATATACGCTAAGTTCTTAGTATTACTTAATTTCTTATATAAAATATAATAGGCGTATTTTATAAGTTTATCTATAATAATTAAAATACTATTATAAGCTACTCTTATTATAGGTTCTTTTAACTTTAATAGTTTAATAATAAAGTTTATTATAATAGTTTACTATACTCTTTTAGGTAGTAATATTAATTGTAATTCTTCGTATAATACGTATTACGTTAATTTTACTTTATTATACGTATTATATTTCTTAATAACTTCTTATACTATTTTTTTACTTTCTAAGAAGTTATATAATCTTTTTAGTCTATTAATCGTTTTTCTTACACCTTAATATTCGTGTGATAAATACTTATATATTTCCTTAATAAGCTATTCTTAAAGTATACTAGGAATATACTATTATTTATTATATAAGAAGGTCTTACCTTTCTTAAATAAATACGTTTTTATTTTTTAATTATTTAAATAGCTATTATTATTAATATATAATGTAATCTAATACATTTATATTTTATTTAGCTTAACTTACTATATTATATTAATTTCTTAGGTACCTAATATAAGGTTCTTATTCTTAATAGCGCGTAATAGGGGTATATTACTTACTTACTTATTCGATTTTAAGTTCTCTTTTTAGCTAAGCGTATTTACTCTTTCGTTTTTAGATTCTTTATAGTATATAATCTTAAAGTTATAATTTATAAGGGTTTTATATTATTTAATCTATTATTTATTTGAATCCTTTATAGTTAAAAACGATATAAGATTCTTATAGTTAATATAAACCTTAATTTAATACTTTACTCTTATAAAATAGTGTCTTTATTCTTTAAAGCACTTAATAATAGCTATAAGTTCTTTATTATAAATCTTATAATTAAGTTTAAGTTTATAGAGTTTCTTTAAGAAGAATATAACTAGGTATAATCTTCCCTAGTTATCTTATTATTTAAGCTATTTGCCTAGTGTAAAGTTTAAGGTATTTATTTTAAGCTTATAAGGTTTATTCTAATTAGGTACTTTTAAAATAGGTTTTAACGTAATTAAATCTTTTATTTTCTAGAATACTATAGCTTTTAGTTTATTTTATTAAAAGCTAACTTCTTTCTTTATTAAGTTTATAAGAGGTTATAAGATATCTTTATATTCGCTTAAGAATTTACGGTAAAAGTTTACGAATATTATAAATTCTTTAACTTCCTTTAAATTCTTTAATATAAGCTATTTCTTAGTAGTTTTAATCTTATTTAAGCTTATTTATATTTTTTCGTGTATAAGTATATACCTTAAAAAGTATATAGTATTCTAGTAGAACTAGTATTTTAAGGCTTTAATTAAGAGTTTATTATTCTATAAAGTTTATAGTACCTTATATATATATCGTTTATATTTCTTGAGGGTATTTAAATAAATAAGAATATTATTAAGGTATATAACTATAAACACTTCTAGTTATTTTCGTAAGATTATATTAATTATTCTTTAAAAGGTTACTAGTACGTTAATAAGCTTAAAAGGTATTACTAAATATTTATAGTATTCTCTACTAGTTTAAAATGCTATTATTTACTTATAGCCTTCTTTTATTTATATAAGGTTATAAGCTTCTTTTAAGTTAAGTATAATAAACTATTTAGCTTTTTTAACTTTATCTTTAATTTCTATTATAAGTAGTAATAAGTATTAATTCTTAATTATAATCTTATTTCAGTGTTAGTAATTAATATATAATTATAGTTTCTTATTCTTCTTTAATACCTATAGGATTAAGTATTTTACTAGGGACTTTAATAGTCTTATATATCCCTTTTATAATATATCCTTTAAATACTTCTTAAGTGCTTTATCTTACTTAAGGTTTTAAGAATAAATCTTATTAAACGTTAGTTTAATACTAAGCTAGAGTTTAATCTTATAGTCTTAGCGTAAATACTTTAATAGTCTTATTTTTAGCTCTCCGTTAAATAGCTTACTATACTTTAAGTATTCCTTAGGAATCTCTATTATCTTAGCTTTTAGCTCTTTAATAATTACATATATTTTTAAAGGCCTATTATAGTTTAATTAAGGTACCCTTTATAAGCTACTCTTAGCTTTATAACTATATTCTAGTAAATCCTATTAAAGTTAGCTAGTTCTTTAATTAACTTATAAATTACTTGCTTATAATTAAGGTATCCCTAATATAATATTATATTTTAAAATTACTATAATATTTAATGTAACTTAGTATTTTATACCTTATATATTAATAAGAAGTTACGTTACTCTTATATTAATTACTTCTTAGCTATACTTTACCGTAGTTTCTTTTATAATTATAAGTTAATAAAGCTTATCTTTAAGTGTTTAAGGTAATTATAATTTATTAATAAGATTTAGCGAGATAAAATTTTCTTATACTCTACTATTAATTATTACTTAAATCTTTCGTTCTATTATAATTATATTAATTATAAGGTATACTATACTATTAATATTTATAATATATAAAGACCTATTAGATCTCCGTTAAGAAATTAGTTTTAATTATAATAATAGCTATTATTTCTTAATTTATTAATTCTATTCTTATATAATTCTTTAGCACGTTATTTTAAGCGCTATTATTAGTAATTATCTTTTAATATATTATTAAAGCTTTCTTAATAATTGCTTAATCTACTATTTATATTAATTAAACTTAAGTTAGGCGAGTTACTTATAGTTATATAATTCTCTTTATCCCTATATTATAAGGTTATAGTTTAAGTAATATATACATTATTCTTAGTATAATATAATTTTCCGTTTAATATCTTAGAATTAATTTATTATAATTTCGGTTATATTATAAGAGTTATTCTTCTTCCCTTTTATTCTCATAAAAACTATCTATTACCTTACTTATTATTAAGGTACGTATAGTAATTATTATTATAATAAAAGGTTTAATTAAGGAGTTTATATTTAATTTTAGGTTTATCTTTCTTAGTTAAATAATTCTCTTCTTCTTAAATTTATTCTAGTAAAGGTTTACTTTTTAGTAAGGGTATTTAGTATTCCTAAAAGTTATTAAGTATTAGTTAGGTTTTAAATTCCTAATCTTTATTTAAATTAATATTATTTATTAACGTAAAGCTTTCTTTATTACTTACTATACTAAGATTTCGCGTAGGTAAGTCTTTTTAGTTTATGATATAAAGCTTCTTACCTTTAAGAATTAGCTTTTATAGCTTCTTTAAGGCTTTATATTTATTTATAAAGTGTCTAGTTTTACTATAATTATAATAAGTTCTCCCCCTTTTCTTATTTATAGCGTTAAGTTCTATAGATTTAGCGTAATACTTATATACTATTAATATTTAGCGTAACTTATTATTATTAGGTTTATTAAACCTAGCATATAATTTAAATTTCCTATAACTTTTTTTATAATATTACTTATATAAACGATTATTTACCTTAATAACTATTTTAATAAAGTTATTAAATAACTTAAGATAATCTTCTTAATAAATGTTATTCTTTACTTCTTCTTTAAGTCCTTAACAAAAGACTTTTATTTTAGGTTTAATATTCTAGTTAAGTTTTACTATAATACGTTTAAACTCTTTAATATAATAAGCTATAAATTTAATTTACTTAAGTTAAGTAAGTTATCGTATAGCTTTCTTATACTTATTAGAATTTTTAAATATAATAAGAAGTTATTTTTTAAAGGTTTTATAATTAAAGAAGATATAAATAACTTTTACTTTAGCTTTAGCGTTATATTTAAGATATACGTAAAGGGTTAGCTCCTACTATTCTATTACTTTCCTAGTTAAGAGGTTACTAATATAAAGAATCTATAACTTAAATATTATATAGATTTTTTCGTTAACTTATAGGTAAGCTTAAGCTTATATAAGAAAGTTCCTTATATTACCCTTATAGCTATTATATAATTTAAGCTTAGAAAATTTTAGTATATTATAATTATTAATAGAGAATATAAGTATAAGATTTTATACTATTATAAGTTTCTCTTCTTATACCTTAAGTTTTTCGTAGAGATTATTCTATTAGTTAAAAAGCTATTAATTCTACTTCTTAAGCTTAGTAATCTTATTATAAAGATACTTTATTATCTCCTTAGAGTTAATAGTCTTTCCGCTTAAAGTAAATATCTTAAAAGTTATTATTACTTAAAGTTTTAAGGTAACTTATTAAATAGAATTAATTAAAATATAATAATAGCTTAGGTTTTAAGGTATAATAGGTTTATTTCTTAGAAAGTAAGTTAGGTTAAATGCTATAAAGTAGCTTTTAAGTAGTATTATAATAAGGCTATTAAAAGTATAACTCTTAATAGTAAAACTATTACTTAAATTAATTAATAGAGATTTAAATTATTTAATTATAAGAATATCTTCTCCTTAAGTACTTATCTCTCTCTTTATTATAGTTTTAAATTAATTAGCTTAACTATTAATCTCTTTAAACCTTAATTAATTAGCTTAAGGTTTAGTTAATTTAATTCTTCTTAATTAATATATTTAAATATTAACCTCTTTAATCGCCTCTTAGGTTACGTGGTTAGTTACGTGCCCCTACCTTCTTCTTATACCTATAGTTTATGCCTGTCCTAGCCGGTACGGTCCCGTCCCGTGTCTTATACAGTGTTGTTCGTAGCATAAGAATACTTATTTTAAAAATAAACTATTATTCTTAATTATTTTATCTTAAAGAGAAGGCTATAATTAAAGTAAGAAAATAAAAGCTAAAAGAAGAAAGATTAATAAATATATTAATAATATTTAAGTACTTTTAAAAAGTAAGAAAACGTTAATTAAAGAAGAAATAAACGCTTAAAATAAGAGAAAAAAGATAATACTTATATTAAATGTAAGTAAGTTAATAAAAGAACTATTAAAATAGCTTAAAAATTTAAGAACTTACCTTTATTTTAACTTATATAAATTAATATTAAAAATTGTAAAAGTTTAATAAGAAATATATAATTTTACTTTAAAAATTATATAATTATTATATAAAACTTATATAAGTATAACTTTAATATAAGTAATTTTAACTCTTTATAATTAAATAAGGCTTAAGAGTATTAAGTTTTAGCTTAAAGATAAAAGCTATTTTATTATTATTTATAATTAATAATATTAATTATTAATAAACCTAATCATTTAATAATTAACCTTAATTATAAGTACTTAAAGCTAAGATAATTAAAGGTATAAAGAGATTAAATAATCTAATATATTATAAGAATAATTATAAGCTAAAAAGATAATTATTAAACTAATCTATTATATTAATTATAAAAAGAGAAGTAAATAAGCTTTATTACTTTAAGATAAAACTTCTTATTAAGAAGCCTAATATTACTTAAATCTTTTATAAATTATAATTAATAAGAGATATTATAAAGTAAATTAAGTAAGCTAAAAGAAGTAAAAGATATTAATATTAAGAAAAGATAATATAAGTACTTAAAAAAGAGATAAAAGTTAATACAATAAGATATAAATTAATTAATTATATAAAGTAAAGTTAAAGTATTAATAAAATATAACTTATTTTACTTATACCTTAGATTTAACGTTCTTTTTTATCTTCTTATTAAGTTTCTTAATTATCTTATAAATAATAGCTTTAATAAGTCTTTTATTATTATAAGAATAAAAGTAATTAATATTAATACGTAAAGTATTCTTTAAAGTAATATAAGAAGAGATATTTAAATTAATATATACCTTAATAGTTAAAGATAAGTAATTCTTTTTAAGAAAAGGCTTAAATAAGAAATTATGATTAAAATTATAAGGCTTATAAGTTAAGTATAAATATTATTTATAAAAAGTAATATAAGAGTTATTTTAAATATAATTATTATAAGACTTATATAAATATATTTTAAAGAATATATAATTATAAAAAGAAGTTATAATATATTCTTTAAATATAATAATAGTTTTCTTAAAGAAGTTAAAGTAATTAAAGTATAAAATATAATTTAATCTCTTATATAATAAAATAAGTAAAGTATAAACGCGCTTAAGGTAATTAATTATAATTAAAAGAAATTAATTATTAAAATAAGCTATTTTAATAAAAATAAAAATTATATTATAAGGTTAATAATAAAGTATTTTTTAATATAAAAGATTATTATCTTTAAGTTTATTAAGAATAAATTAATAAAAATAATTAAAGAGCTTTATTTTACCTTAATAATTAGCTTTATTTAAGAGAGTACTCTTTAAAAGCTTTATATAAATAATTATCTTAATATATATAAGAGTATTACCTTATTTAAGGTTATACCTATTATAAACCTAAAAGTAAAAGGTATATTTAAGTTAAAGAAAATTAATATATACTTTAAAGAAACTTTAATTAAATAAAGAAAAGTAAAGTATTTAATAAATAATAAAAGAATTAGCTTAAAGCTTATTATTATAATCTTATTAAATTTTAGTAATAATAAAGAATATAAATTTATTTTTAAGAATTATTTATAAGATAATTAAAATAATATTTAAAAGGTTTTTATAAATATAATAAACTTAATTACTTATAATTAAATAATTAAGGGATAAAAAAGAGAGATATTAAGAGAAAAGAGTTATAAAAAAGAGAAATTAATAGTTAAGTAATATTAAGTAAAAAATTATATAATAATTTATTATAAAGTTTAAATAAAGTACTTAAGACTATAGCTTTATATATTATAAATATAAAAAAGTGCTTTTTATACCTTTTAAGCATTTAATTTTCTTACCTTTTATATATATTAATATCTTTTCTTCTCTTTAATATAATATAACCTTTATATCTTTTCTTTTTAAAGCTTTATAACTCTTAATATTATTATTATTAAAAGTATTATAAAGCTTTTTCACTTATTATTTTATATAATATTA
The DNA here is from genome assembly GCF_019434415.1 of Metarhizium acridum. Taxonomy (NCBI): domain Eukaryota; kingdom Fungi; phylum Ascomycota; class Sordariomycetes; order Hypocreales; family Clavicipitaceae; genus Metarhizium; species Metarhizium acridum. Next base: position 1,672,903 of record NW_027094025.1, on the reverse strand, counting down.
GGTTTAAGCTATTAAAAATTAAATCTTTTAGCTAACTTATTATTTAAGTTTTACTTATAAGGTATAAGAAACCTTATAAGAAGATATTTAAGTATTAATTAAATTAAGTATTTAAGTTCTTTAAGTATTTTTAATTAAAAAAGATATCTTTAAAGAAATTAAACTTATAAAGTATTTAATTATAATCGCTTAAATATAAGTATAAGCTAACGTTATTAAATTAAAAAAGAATTAAGTATACTTATTTTTAAAGACTAAGAACGTAATTATTATTATATATAAAAAAAACGCACTTTATATATATTAATAAGTTTTATATAAAAAGAGAGAAATTACTTATTAAGTAAAATCTTATTAACTTTTACCCCTTTTAATTATTATTATATTAACCTTAAAAGTAATAGAATTATAAGCGTAAAGTTTATAAGAACTTAAAAATCTTTAATAAGTATTATAAAGAATTATTACTTATATTTATAATAATATTTAAAGAGTTATAAAATAATTACTTAATAAAAATTCATAGATTTATAGCTAAAGGTTATATTAAAAAAGAGTTAAATTATTAATTAAATTAATTTAAACTAATAATAATAGGTTATATTATAAGAAGAGAAATTAAAAAGATTCTTAACGTTATATTACACTTATTTATTATATAAGTTAAGTAACTTATTAAGTAAGAATTATATAAATTAATTAATAATAAAATTAAAAGACTTAATAATACTTTAATAAATATTATATATAGCGTTTAATATAATTTATAGGATATTTATATATATTAAAAGAAAATATAATTCTTTATAAGATTTATATACTTTTTAGGCTATTAAATATACTTTATATTTAATTATAAGCGTGAAATATTATACGTGTTTAACTCTTTTATAAGAGGTAAAAACTAATATTTTAAGTAATTTATTAAAAGATAATAATAAATACTTTAATTATTAAATTACCTTTATAAGTTTAATTATATTCTAGTATTATATATATTATAAATTAAAAACTAAGAATATAATTACGCGTACTTAATATTTTTAATTAATTACTTTAAAGAACTTATAAGCTATTACTTAAATAAAATAATAGAAAAATAAGTTAAATTAAAGAATATTTATATTTAAGAAATAATAATACTTAAAGAGAAGACTTTAATTAAAAGTAATTATAAGCTATACTTAAAAGATTAATTATATTTATTAAAAGAAAGCTATATTATAAATAATAAAAGAGCAAATAAGATTTTATAAATTCTATAAAATATAATTATAAATAAGCTTAAAGTATATCTTAAAGTAATAAAAGAAGAAGATAATAATCTTAGATTCTTAGATTAAAGTCTTTATAAAAGTAAAGGTAAATTACACGTACTTATAGTAAAGAAAAATACTATTATATTAATTAAAGGCTTTATTTTAGGAAATACTTATATTAGCTAATAATAATATAATTATTTAAGATTAATTAAATAAATTACAGCTAATAAGAATATAACTATATTTAAAATATAGTATTATATAAAAAGAACGTAACCTAGAATTCTAAGAGAACACTTAATTACTTATAATAACCTATAATAATTAATTATTAAGCGTAAAATTAATATAACTATTAAATACTTTAAGGTTATAAGAGATTAAATAAATAAGAAAGTTATTAACCTTATAAAAGTCTTAAAAAAGGTAAAGAAAAACGTTATTATATTAAACCTAAAAAAAACGCCTTAATAATAGAGTTTTAATAACTTTAATTAAAGAGATAATAATAAAGAGAATAATATTTAAGGTCTTATAACTTTAAAGCCTTTAAAATTAATATTAAGGAAACTAATAAATTAACTTTTATTATTTAATATTAGTTTCTCTTTCTTTATTATTATTTTATAAAAGCTTTATTAAAGAAGAGAAAATAATAATATTAAATTAACTTTTAACTATTAAATAACTCTTTAATTACTTAAAAGACCTTAAAGAAACTAAGAAAACTAAGAAAGAAGTAAAAATTAATGCTATATTATTAGCTATAAAAAATAAATACTTTAATTATTAAGAAAATATTTAAGAGGTAATTTTAAATATAATAATCTTTAATTAAAGTAAAGCTCTTATAAATTAAGTAAAGTATTATTACCTCCCTTTAACTTAAGAGATTACGTGTAATATAATAAACCTTTTATAAGAGTACGTATAAGAATAATTAATATATAATAGGTTACTTATAGGTATAAGCTTTATAAACTTAATTCTAAAAGAATTAATATAAAAAGAGTTTTAATATAATATTATTAAACGCTATTAATTATTCTAAAAGGTAACTATTAAATTTATAAAACGTTACTTTATAAGAGCCTTTAAGAGATTAAAACGTTTTAATATTATAAAGAAAGAAGAAAAGAAAATTAAGCTAATAATATTAAAGACTTTAAAGCTAAGTAAAAAGATAAGAGAGCTAGAATTATAATTAAATAATTAGTTTATAAATTAAGGGATTATATAATAAAATTACTTAATTATTATTACTTATTATTAACTTATAAAAGCGGTAAGCTTTACTTATTTAAGAAGAATTTATATAATAATATTTATACTTATAAGTTAAAGAAAGTTAAATAATATATTTAATTATAGCTATATTATTAATATAAGAGAATAAGTATACGTATAAGTCTTTAATTTAATAAGTTTTTATCTTTATAATTAAGTTTATAAGATCTTTTATTAATATTTTATCAAGTTATTTACTTAGCCTTATATAAGCTTATACTATATAATTAAATTATTTAAGTTATTTAATTACTTATTTATACTTATAATAAGCTATAGCTTATAATACGTGTAATTAAAACTATAAGTATTTTAAAAGCATTTCATTACTCTATTTAAATTAATTTATTACTTATTTAAGGACTTTATTAGCCTTAAGAAGTAAGTTATAAGAATTAAAAAGTAACTAAATTATAATACCACGTATAGAGTTACTAGTGTATATGTGTGTTGCGTTTAAGCTAATAAACTACTTAATAGACTATCTTAGCGCTCTTATAGCTTATAGTTTCGTGGATTCTTTTAATTATTAATTATTAATAGTTCGCTTTATTAATTACTAATATTAATCCCTTTATTATTCTAATTAATCTCTTTTAAAGCTAGCTATTTTCTATAAAAAATTACTTAGCTTTTATTCTTAGCTTCTTATACTTATTATTCTTAAGATTAATTAATCTTTTTAAAGTTAAGAGAAATTTTATAATTTAAAGGTATTTTAATAAGTAACCTTTATATTACTTTAACTTAAACGCTAATACGTTTAAATAAAGGTTAATAAAATCCTTTATATTTCCTTTAACTTTTTAATTTATTTAATTTAATAAGTTAAACCCTTTTCTTAAGAGTTTATTTATAATTCTATTAATAGCTTTAAAAATATATTTATTATAAAATTAGATAATAAAATATAATTAATTTATTTAATAATTAATAAGCTTAATATATTATTAATTACTTTATTAATTTAATAGATTAAAACTTAAAAGTTAATCTTTAAAATAAAGTAAATATTATATAAATGTATTTTAAGCCTTCTTAAAGTATAAATAATAGCTTTATACTCTTATTTTATAATATTATACTTCTTTTTAGGTTTTATTTACGTTTTACTTTTATATTTTATTAAATAACGTTTCCCTTTAATAATTTATAATAAAACGTATTTTTATTTTATATTATTAATATTAACTATTAATATAATCTCTTTATAATTCTTAGAGAGATTAAGTGTTATAAGAATAAAAGCTTTTATTATTATATCTTTTAAGGTTTTTATTATTATTTATTAAGCTTTATCTTATTTTTATTTTATATTCTTTCTTAATAGTTTAATAATTAAGCTTATTATTTAAGTGTATCTCTTAATTTATACCTTATAATAATTTATTAATCTCTAAAAGAATCTTATATTCTTTTAATCTTTATATATCTTTTATTTTAAAATCTTAAGTATTTTTACTTTAATAGGCTTTTATTTATACGTTTTATAAATAAATTCTATTATAATAGCTATTTAATAATAAAACTTTAATTTTAATACTAATATAATATAATCTATTAGCTTAAAGTTTATAAGTACTTTATAAATATTAATTAAATGTTTTAATATAAATTTTCTTACTTTTAATAATATCTCTTTATTATTATAAGTAATTATAGGTTCTTTTATTATTATATTATTTATAAAAGAGATATATATATTTTATATAAGGTTATATAGAATTCTTCTTATAATTCTTAAAAATTAAGCTATTAAGTTTATAGCTTCTTATAATAATATATATAATTATAATAAATCTATTAACGTAAAGATTATAATTATATCTTTACTTACTTTTATAAGAGCTACTAAATTATAACTTAAAAGTAAGTTTATAATAAAGAGAATCTTATATATATTAAATCTTTTATTAAATTTATTTACTTTTAATAAGATATAAGTATCTTATATTATAACTTTATTATAATTAATTATTAAGAGAATAAAGCATACTTTTTTATTTTTCTTTCTTATTAAAAAGTAAGGGTTTTAATATAACTTATAGCTTTCTTTTAAATACTTATACTTTATCTTTTTCTTTAATAATTTAATTAATTTAACTTAAAGTTCTAATAATATAAAAATTAATTTTACTCTTTATACTTTATATTTAATTACTTTAATAACTTAAGAGAGTATAATAATAAAATTTACTTTATTATAATAAAATAAGTTTTATATAAGAGTTAATTTATAGTTTTTAAGAATAATCTTAAAAATATAAGCTTTCTTTAATTATAAAAAGTTTTTAACCCCTTTAAGTACTTAATTAAATATCTTTTAGCTTACTTTAAATTCTCTTAATTATTTAAAGAACCTTTTTATAATATATTTTAAGTACTTATTATCTTTTTTAACTTAATTTTTAACTTATTTTTATTTTTTAGTTTTTTAATTATAATTACCTTTTAAGGTTAACTTATTTAATAGAATATTATCTTTTAATTATACTTTATTAGCTTTTCTCTTATATATAATATTTACTTAAAGATTAATTATTTATATCCTTTAAAGTTTCTTTATTATTACCTTTATTTACTTACTTTATTTTTAATATACTTTTTTAACTATTAAAGCTAGTATTTTCTTCTCTTTTTTAATAAATAAAGAAATAAACTTTTCTTTAAGTTTCTCTTTTAATAGCTTATAGAATTTATTATAAGTATTAAATTCTTTATTAAAGGCTAAAAACACGTAAATAACTTTATTTTCTCTTTTCTTTAATATTTTCTTTAATATTATTATATTATTTCTTTTATTATAAATTCTTATTTTCTTAGTCTTTTTAATTAGGTTATTAATTAAGATTTTAATAATATTAAATTTATAATTATAATAATTAAGTTATATATTTACGTATATAAAACTATAAAATACGTTTAATAGTTTAACTTTACTTTTATAAAGTCTTAAATTTAAGAATAAGTTTATCTTACTATTTATAATTTATATAATAATATTAATTACTTATAAATTAATTAATATAAACCCTTTTTCATATATTTTAAGTTTATTCTAGCTATTAAAGGCCTAATAAGTTAACTTATCTTTAATATATTTAACTATTATTAGGTTTATTTTAGCTTATATTATAGTTATTTAATTATTATTTAATACTTATCTTAATATATTTAACTTACTTAAATTAAATAAAGCTAGTATCTTATTATATATTTTTTATATTTAACGTAATATACGTAATATTTAATTACGTTTAACCTTATTGAATACTTTAATATTAAGTAAATAATAGTTTGTTACTTACGTATTCTCTTACCTTTTTAATATCTTTTAATTATTAGAATTAAATAATTTAAAAAATTTTAATATTTTTATTATAAGTAAATAAGCTTTTAGTTATATTTTATTAATTATATTTAATACTTTTTATATAATTAATTTTATTATTTAAGACATAATACATATAATAATAAATTTATATTAAATAAGTAACTCTTTACTCTCTTTATTATAATTAAATAATATTTAAATAAGTCTTATAAATAATATACTTAAAATTAATAAAATATAAATAATATTTAATATAATATATAAATAAATTAAAGCTTATATAATCTTAAAGTAAAGGTAAGTTCTTACCTTCTTATATATATATATAGTTTTATGAAAGAATAAAATTATAAATATATTCTTTATAAGTATATATATCTTTAAACTTACTTAAAAAGTAAACTTTATATTAATAATATTTTCTTATAAGTTATTATTTACTAGGATATATATAAGAGAAGCTTTCTTATAATTAAGTTATACTTATAAGTATAATAACTCTTATATATACTTAAAAATCTCTTTAAGTTATAAAATTAAGTTTACTTAAAAGTTAATTTAATAATTAATTAATTGAAGTATACTTTAAAGTCTTTTTATAAGTAATACTTAAAGTTTTATATTTACACTTATTAAAGGTATATTATTTTCTTTATTTAAGATTCTTATTACGTTTTAATTATTTTTAATATAATTCTTTATAATTAATATTATATTAAATATTAAAATTACTTAATTTAATTTTAAAGTATTTTTATTTATAAATTTAATAGGTTTCTTTAAAAGAGTTATTAATTTTCTATTATATTATTTAATATTATTAATATTATTAATATAATTATTAATTTTATTTCTTATTAAAGTTATAAGGCTTAAAAGTAATTAATATAAGTCTCTTAATAAAATATTAATCTTCTTAAAAAGTATTTCTTTATATAATTATATTATAATTCTTTTAATTAAATAATTTCCCTTTAATTATATTATTTATACTTACTTATTAATCTTATCTTTAATAAGTTTAATTATTTTTAGCTTAGCTTTATTATTTTAAGTTATAATTTTACTCTTTTTATTCTTATTCTTAGTATTATTTTAATTATTTTTAAGCTTTACTTACTTATATATATTTACGTTTATTAAAAGGTTAACTTTAAATTTAAAATTATAAGCTTAAGCGCTTTTTATTATATATATTTTAAATATTATAATTATTATAATAAATAAGAGTTTAATTAAAGGTAAATTATAAGAATTACTCTTTTTTAACGCTTACTTAAATATATTAATTTACTTTAACTTCTTTTATAGTATTTTAGTCTCTTTTTATAGCGTATTTTATTTCTTTAATAAGGTATTTTTAAAGTATTTTACTTAATTTAAGTATATATAAATATATATATTTAAAAATAATTTAACTTAAAGTATAATAAGCCTTTTTATATAGCTTTTAATAATAAGAAATTAAAATAAAAGTTATAATAATATAATATATTTTTATACTTTAATATTAATTATAAGAATACGCGTATTTATATTATATTAGGTAAAGCTAAGCATTTAATTATACTTTAAGTAAGGGTATTTCTTAGGGAAATATTTTATATTATTATAATAATAGTATTAAATCTCTTAATATTCTTTTATATAAGTATAATTAATTTTAAAGTAATTATTAATACTATTATTATTTAATTCTTTATTCTTAAATTAAATATAATTAAATTAAATTAATTTTTAATTACTTTATTTAAGCTTATTACTTTCTTAAGATAAGTTCTTTTAATATTATTTAAGTTATTCTTTTAAATTAATTTACCTTTTAACTTACTTAATTAACGTAATTTTTATCTCTTTAAGTTACTTTATAATTTTATTTATTTAATTAAAAGAAGAATTAATAATAAAGTTAAGTTCTTTACTCTCTTTTTAGTTTTTATTTACTTCTTTAATTATAAATTTATTTTAATATAAGCTTTACTTCTTATAATTATTTAAGTTACCTTTAAGAATATCTTCTATTAGTTTATAAATAATTTTTAAGGTATACTTTTAATTTTAAAGTAAGTATTTTAATTTTAATATAATTAAGTTATAATTTATAAGTTTAAGCTTAACTTATATATACTTATTTAACTTACTTTAAAGTATAATATACTCTTTTAAAATAATTTTACTTTATAAATACTCTTTCTTATTTATAAAGCTTATAATTAAATAATTAAGTAAAGCTTTATATAAGATATTTAATTAAGAGATAAATTTTATTTACGTAAAAGATTTAACTTTACTTTATAAGCTTTAATAAAGGTATAACTAATAAAAGGTCTTAAAAATCTCTTTTAAATATTAAATATTAAGACTTTTTAGCTTATTTATTATAATCTTTATTTAATTTTAATTAATTATATTATATTATAAAAGAAGTTTCTTTTTAACTTTATTTTAATTACTAATAATTATAAGAGTTTTAATATATATTCTTTTAAGAGAAGTAATATTATATTTTAATATCTTTATTTACTTTTTCTTTAAAATAATTAAGGTAATTATTTTCTTCTTAAATTTCTTTAAAAAGTTAAAGATATTCTTTTTATTAAAGAGTTTAACTTTAAAGGCTTTTTAAAATATAATTAAAATTTCTTATTTACTTAAAGTTTCTTCAAGAATTTTAATAAATCTCTTAAAGTTAAAGCTTATATTAATAAATAAAATAAAGTTTTATTAGCTTATAACTTTAAATAAGTTTTTATTATATATTATAATAAAATTAATTAATCTTAAAACGTTTAGCTTTTTAATTATAAGCTTTTCTTTCTTTAAGTTAAATTCTTAAAGAGAGTATTATTAATAAGAATATAAGTTCTTTTTAATAACTTTTTATTAATTAATAATAAATAAATTAATAAAATCTTTTCTTTTAAATTCTTTTTAATTATTTAATTAATTATATTTAAGAGATATTTATATTAATTTACTTAACTTAAAAATAACCTTTTATATCTCTTTTAAAGATAATTTTATTATAAAAATAATTTTATAGGTTAAAATAATAAACGTTATAACGCTATTTCTTATAATTAGCTATAAGATTATAATTATTAAGAATATTATAAGAAATATTATATTCTTTTAATTAATTAATTAATTCTTTCTCTTTTTAGTTCTTTTTTAATTAATTTAAGCTATTTTAATAAAAGTCTTCTTTTTAATTATAAGTCTATTGATATTTAAAGGGTAAGTGTATTCTTATTTTAATTAAAGACCTTTAAAATAACTCTTTATTTTTAGTTTAATTATAGTAATTTTCATTTTATTATAATTTCTTTTTACTTAATTAAATAGTTTAAATTATCTTTATAATTTACTTATAATTTCTTTCTTATTTTTAATTTATTTTATTATAATTATAGTTCTTTTATATTCTTTTAAACGTAAATATTATTAGGCCTTTATACCTATTTAAATTTATTCTTATAATAATTAAAAAGTATCTTTTATAAGAGATTAAATAATTCTTTCTTAATAAAAATATTACTTAAGTAAAACTATTATTTTTATTAGCTTAAACGTAATATATATATACACTTATAACTTTATACGTGGTATTATAATTTAATTACTTTTTAATTTCTATAACTTACTTCTTAAGAATAATAAGGTTCTTAAATAAGTAATAAATTAATTTAAATAAAGTAATTAAATACTTTTAAAATACTAGTAATTTTAATTACACGTATTATAAGCTATAACCTTTTATAAGTGTAAATAAGTAATTAAATAACGTCAATAATTTAATTATATAATATAAGCTTATATAAGGCTAATTAAAAGACTTAATAAAATATTAATAAAAGACCTTATAAAATTAATTATAAAGGCTAAACTTATTAAATTAAAGACTTATACGTGTGCTTATTCTCTTATACTAATAACGTAGCTATAATTAAATACACTATTTAACTTCCTTTAACTTATAAGTATAAATGCCGCTACATAATAAATAATAGGTAAAGAGAAATAATTAGAAGATAAAACTTCTTAAAAATTAAAATTAAGAAGTTTATTTCTTTAATATTATTATTATAACTAATAAATATAGTTAAATAAGTATCTAAAGCGCTTAAATAATTAAAAAAATTAGAAAAATTTAACTTAAAAGTATATACTTTAAATAAAACATTAAAAATCACGTTTTTAAGTAATTTAAAGCTTACTTAAAGTAATATTATTAAAAAATTATATAAATTATTCAAGTACCTTATTATTTAATTAAGGGTATTTATTATTATATATCTATATTAAAAATGTATTATAAGGTTTAATAGCGGGGCTATTATACTAAAATTAAAGCGTGGTGGGGTATTAAGCGCCCCAAGTAACATACAGTTAGAGGCAATAAGTATTTGCCCACCCTCATGTACCACGGGCCCGGTCTAACCTAACTAGGCTAGATATTTTCATCTGTTGCTGCAGAAACAGTGGCGTTGAGTGACGTGAGGGTGGGCAAATACTTATTGCCCCCCACTGTAGATGAGCGCCCCGAGCAATTGACGTACACAGTGACATGGTCTACGCAGGGGTCCACATATAACTACTGTGCTTGTCCGACCTATCAAAGACCCCGCGATTAGTCACTCACAGTAATGGCACGACGGCCCCGCGGTCGGAGGTGGAAAAGAAAAATGTTGGAGGGGTCGCGGCGAGCGGCAATCGGCTCCTCCGACTTATGACTCTGAGGTGGGTGACTCAACTCAACAACTTCTTCTATTTGCCCGGCCCAACCGCATCCTGCTGCGAATCTGACAAATACTTCTTTCCTCTTTTTCCTTGGGATCTACGTCTTCTTCCAGTCCAACGTCTTGACCTGCATTCTTCTGCTTGCCCGTACGGCTCTCGCCACTCCCCGCAGTCGCAGCCTAACACGCAAATCCCAAGTACCATCGCAACCACTCCCAACTTGCGCTTACACTTCTTTTAAGATGCCCATGTACGTTATTCGGACCTCTTGTTGCATTGTCTTACTGTATACCAGAGATCACACTGACCCTGTGCCAACCGACACCTAGGCTCAAGGAACCCTGGAAGAAATACAAGCCCTTTCCTCCTCTCAACTTACCCGATCGCCAGTGGCCCTCCAAAACGATTGACAAGGCCCCCCGATGGCTGGAAACTAGTCTCAGAGATGGAAACCAGAGCAACCCAGACCCAATGGTACGTACTCCCCGCGTTGTCAGTACTTGGAGAGTGCTCCGCACCTAGCGTCTCGGCCATGTGCTTGGGCGGCCGGCTGATGATCCTGTTACGAATAACAGAACGGGGAGGAGAAATGGCGTTTCTTCAAGATGCTCTGCGATATAGGTTTCAAGGAAATTGAAGTTTCCTTCCCTTCCGCCTCTCAGACCGATTTCGACTTCACGAGACGCCTGGTTGAGACTCCCGGGGCCATTCCAGACGATGTTGCTATCCAGGTGCTGTCGCCCTGTCGACCTGACCTGATCAAGCGCACGGTTGAGGCAGTTACGGGTGCGAAGAACGCCATTATTCACATCTATCTTGCTACGAGCGAGTGCTTTCGGAGAATCGTCTTTAATTACTCTGAAGAGGACACTCTTGAGCTCGCTGTGCGTTGCGCCAAGGTCGTCAGGTCCCTGACGAAAGACGACCCCTCTCAATCAGGCACCAACTGGCAGTTCGAGTTTAGTCCCGAGTGTTTCTCTGATACCTCGCCCGAGTTTGCCGTCAAGGTCTGCAACGCTGTCAAGGAGGCTTGGGGCCCTACAATTGAAACACCTATGATCGTGAATCTGCCAGCTACGGTCGAGAACGCGACCTGCAACGTGTTCGCTGATCAAGTTGAATACTTTTGCAGGAATATATCGGAACGCGAAAAGGTCTGCGTTAGCGTGCATAACCACAACGATAGGGGTACCGCGGCTGCAGCCGCCGAGTTGGCTCAGATGGCCGGTGCTGACCGTGTGGAGGGATGTCTCTTTGGAAACGGCGAGCGTACCGGCAATGTCGACCTGGTTACCTTGGCCCTGAACCTGTATACCCAAGGAGTTCCCTGTAACTTGGACTTCTCGAACCTGAACCAAATTATTGACGTGGTCGAGAACTGTAACAAGATTCCCGTCCATCCTCGCGCTCCATATGCCGGCTCCCTGGTGGTGTGTGCCTTCTCGGGAAGCCACCAAGACGCCATATCAAAATCGATGCACAATCGCCGACGCGAGGGCAAAACCTATGAGGACCACTGGGAAGTTGCATATCTGCCACTGGATCCAGAGGACATTGGCCGCACCTACGAGGCTATTATCCGCGTCAACTCCCAGAGCGGCAAGGGTGGCGCTGCCTGGATCATCCTACGCAAGCTTCACCTGGATATCCCTCGCGGTCTGCAAGTTGCGTTTTCCAAGGTTGTTCAAAAGCAGGCCGATAATCTTGGCCGTGAGCTTCTGGCCGAGGAAATCACGGAACTTTTCGAGAAGACGTACTACCTTTACGAGAACCCTCGGTTTTCCCTTGTCGATTACTCAATCACCCCTGACCGCTCGCAGTCCCCTGCGCCGCCTTCGCCGGGCAAGACACAGGATACTAAAAATTTAATGCGTGTCTTTGAGGGTGTCATCTCAGTCGACGGTAAGGAGATTAAGCTCCGTGGACGGGGCAACGGCCCCATCTCTAGCATGGCGAATGCCCTCAAGGATATTGGCATTGACCTGGACGTCAATGATTACAAGGAACATGCGATTGGAGAGGGTCGTGGCGTTAAGGCTGCATCATATATTGAGTGCAAGATTGGAAACACCAAGGAGACGGTGTGGGGAATCGGCATTCATGCGGATGTGGTTCAGAGCTCCCTGATTGCGCTGTTGAGCGCTGCTACCAATGTAAGCTGCTACGCAATGTCGTCGGGCGCGACTTGTTCTCTCCTGGTTTCAAAAGATCTCACTGACACGTATCTGTAGTTTATCACGAGCAGACCTGGAAGCCCTATTCTCAGGCCGATTGCGTCTCGACCGAAGACGCCGAGCCCCAAAGATGCTAATGGTGCAGCCAAAGAATCTGCTGGTGTTTCTCAGGAGGCTTCTAGTGTGGTTTCTGTCCTGGAGGACAAGGCGAACGACATGTAGAGTAGGATCTGGGGTCATGCTGGAGGGTGACGCGTTCACCGTCTCTTATTTCTGGCTCTTGGCTGTGGTTGTGTGCGAAACAAGGGGCTCTTGGGGATTTCGGTAAAAAAAGCAAAAGCATCCAGAGGCGAAGGTCTCGCAAGGGAGAATGTCGGGGCAATAGGCACTTGTATCCAACCTACTGCACCTTTAAAGGCGAGCTTCTTGATGAACAGAGATTTTGTTGGTCGGGTATATTCTGTCAGAAAATGTAATATATATTCTGGTCCGAGTGCTCAAAGCGTAGACGCTTGTAGAAGACGCAAAAATGCGCTCCAGCACGCCAGGCGGCCTTCGCTGCGCAGGGCCTTCACGACAGAGGGTAAGAATGCATGCGAAACGCCAATCCCTGTTCAACGCGTGAGTTGCGTTTCATTGAATGAAAATGAATGGCTTTACGGGTCAAGATTGGCCCTAGTCATGACGAGCGAAAGGAGCCAAAACCTCCACACAATTGTTCGTGCTTAATCCCGTCTATGGCGGAACTCGCCGAGATGGCCTTGTCTTGGACCGGCCAGTACTCACCATGGTACAGGATCCGCGTGGGCTTCTACTAGCGACGTGAGAGCGAAGCATCCTGTAGAGTATATTCTGACAGTCGGGCCTTGAGGCATGCAGGAACATCCGCATTTTGGCCATGAAGAACCGACGATGCTAAAGCAAGAATTTCCATGTCCCTCTGGAAGATCTGAAAAGTATTCAAATGGTTTAAGAAAGGGTGATGCCTTGATTGTCTATGGCACCTGTAGATGGTCAGGTCGCAAATAGCCCATGAATAGCGGCAGGTGCCCGGTCCTTTGACTTGTAGTTTGGGGGTATTGCTTGGGGCGCTCATCCATTTTGTCAATGGATAGGATAAAATCGATACACTCTTTGCCAGCTACCTCCACTGGCATATCCTGGGGTGATGCTAAACCAGCTAACGTACTGGTTGACGAAAAATGGATTGTTGACTTTGGTGGTGGACACGCTGAAGGCTGGGTACCAAAGGAGCTAGCAGACACAATTAAAGGTGATTTCGTGGGCCTTGGAAACATAAAACAGTTTATCCAGAATCCTGAAAGCATGTCATTTCAGTAGAGTAATGCAGTAATGGCGGGGCCGGCATGATGTAGTATGATGTCAACGGTATCTGTTGTATTCTATTCCATGTTCTTCCTCAAAATAGTGGTGGGTTGACACCCTTTACTGTCGAAGCCGCCTAAAGCGGCGGCAGTTCCCGCCAAATTCGGCGGTGTGAACAGCGCCTCCCGCATCCTGTCTGTGTTTTTATCATCGACGGGATTCGATGCAGACGACCATGAACATACAGTCTGTGCCAGGAGACGGATCCAACTAGTCACAGGCAGCCGCGCCTCCGGTGTTACCTCGCAACCCTCCGCTGCTCGGCAACAAATCCGACACGTTCAGGACATTGCCACTAGCCTGACGGGTAACATTGTGAATGCTGAGAAACTGGCATGAAACGATCAAAATTCTTCCGACTCTTTTGAGGGCCTCGAGAATAAAACTCTGCCATCTGCTTATCAAGTCACAGAAGCGTCGATAGAATGTCGGGCTTAGAGGCGCCCTCAAGAACGCAGCCCAGCTTCCAGCCGAGATTGTACGCGTCTTGCATAGATGCGTTCATGCCTTGGCCCATTGTAGGCATGCGAGTGTGGGCGTCTTCTCCAGCAAGAAAGACCCTGCATGTATCGACATGTTTCTCCTAATGAATGAGCAAAAATTTGCTATTGAGGACCTATGATTGCCTTTTGCCAGAGTCAAATGCCGAGGCCAGATCTTGTCCAACCCACAGCAATCAGTACAATTATTGATATTATTCGAGTTTCTTGCAGTGAATACTTGAGTAACCTATAAACAGAAGCCCAATCGCAAACTTTAAAGTTGAGCTGATGAGGCTTGAACACGGGCTGAGCATTTGCAAGTGTAGCTTCGGCGGTAAAGCCGGATGGGTGATCCCATGGCTACCATGCGTTGACTCGTCTAGCTAGACAAAGAGCCCGACGAGGCGATTCTCCCTTGAGACAGTCATGACGCTTCCGCACTCGGAATATATTACACACGTTTGTCTAATGTCCGCTGTCAAGGTTGGAGTGACGGGAAGTCTTCTTATCCTTGTCAAACAGCCTACGGAAATCAGTCAAAGGGATAATACCCATTACCCCAGAATCTTCTCCGTTCTTTGCCCCCTCTGCGGGGGGAGCCAAGCTTTAAGTACTTCTCAGAATGTGTCCAGACACGAATGGAGTACTCTTCTCTATCGTATCCAATCAAAATGAGACTGACGTCACCACGTCCTTCCCTGCCGCGTGAAGGGACGGTTAGCACCGCAGTCACACCTTCTCGGTTCTGACTGGTTAAGTACCCACTTTTCGGAAAAAGTGTTAGGTACGGAGTGACTGGCCCGTGGTCCGTGGTCCTCATATAGACCGCATTTGAATGCCAGGTTGCTCTCTGACCCAGAATGGGCGCCGTCGCAGCCGACCATGTTTTCTACGACATTAGTTATTTTCCTGAGAATCAAAAAGCTACAATCACTAAGAATACTACCTTTTTTCGAGCCATCTCCCCCCGGGCGTGCTATACCCGTGAGGGTCAACTTGACTTGAGCACTCGGAATCTCGCACAGACTCATCAAGATGGAAGGTGAGGCGGGCGTAGTGTTTCGCTGGATAGTTATTTTCCCCTTGGACTGGATATACCGTAGCAAGACCTCTATTGCGCCTTGGTTAAGCCCAATCTAGGCGAAGCGGATTGGGCATCTTGATTTCTCGCCCTCTGAGATCGCTGCATCTGGGCAGGATTGTCGGGGTTCGGATTCTGAGTTTCGGATATGCAATTTGGTACATGGCACTTACCCAAGAGCAAATCTCGGTTGCACCGCTTCCTGCTGATATTATTTCTTGCGCGAACCCAAAACTGTAAAATCTCTAGTTTCCTGGACTGCAACCCATCAGCCTGACCAGTCGGTACTCTTGCCGCCTCGTCGTCAAGGATGCGAGCCTTGATATCCAATGGCTAGCCCGCTGCCCAACAGGCCATAGTCAGTCCGGGCGGGCCAGTCCCGACTATTAGGAGATTGACAGAGTCATCGCGGCCCATTGTTTGTTCTTCAATTGAAACGGGGGAAATAGTGCAAATCTAGTGTTATCCCACGCTTTATGGCCGTTTGTCTGTAAGCAGCCTGATCCGTTATATATGTCGAAGCACAGAAGTTGAAAATTGATGACGTCGTCAATCCTAAACTTCTGATCAGGCCCTTCCGTTAATAAAAGGGGACACTTAGCCTGACCCGGGACAGCCCTCCGACGCGCTAAAAGTTGGTGTGCTGACATGCCCGCATCATCTTGTCACTATGAGTGCAATACGATATTTGCGTAACAACCCTAACCCTAAGCCACTTACCCTGTGTTACACGGCCAAAGCTCAACAACCTCACCGCCCAACAAAGGGGCATCGCCGATGCAGGTCCTGGAGGTTACACAGACTGAATTCATGACCCGTTGGGGGCCTGAGACATGGCTGTTCTTTTCATGGATATATAGTGGTCACTTGCCCCTTCCCTTCCCTTAGAAATCAAGGACCTTTGACATCCTACAAGGTTATTACTGAATAGAGTCATTCCGCTCCGAGTCCTTACTATCGAGCCTTGTCACAGTGTGCGCCAGTAGATATTGACCATTCCGATAGCTCATCGGAAGTGGATTCAAGTTTCTTCTTCAAGGCAGAGATCCTCTTCGCTTTGTTGGAGCATTTCCCGGGTCTTCTTAGATGTTGAATGGCACAATAGACTGGCCGATACGACGGATTCTGCTGTTTGACTTGAGGCCGTAACAGGGTCTGAAAGTTTTGCGCCGACTGGAGAGGTCCTTTCGTCGGCTGTATGAGCCTCCGAAATTTCCTCAGTCTGGCTGTTAGATGAGCAGAGGGTGAGCTTTGGGGGTCCCGTTACTCGGACTATTCCGAAGGGTTATAACGAGATGAAGGGGCCTGCATGGGAGAGATGAGACCAACTTGCGTATCCAGTGGTCGAAACTGATGGGAAATGGCGTTTTCCGCATGATTTCTACATTCGAAAACTTGCCGAGCTGACCGCCTTTTAAAGCGCGAAGAGACAATGATTCTTAAACAAAACCTTCATCACAACTAACCGACTCCTGTTTCCAGATTAGGGTAGCCTTTTTTGTGGATTATATCAACAATAGTTTGCCGGCTCGACTTCAGCTCAGCTATACTCAGGGCCGCTCAGGTTCATTCTGCCACCGCTGTAATCCAAGAACTAGGCCGCCTAAGCACAGCAAGAAACCGACCAGCTTATAGGCTATCTTATTAAAGTCCTATTAAAAGGCTATTCTAAGAGGCTATACAATTACTCCAGTTCGATTGTGCCTATTATCCTCCGTCAGAATTATAATGCGTCAAGTAAAAGCAAGGGGCATAGAAGGGGCACTCACCTGGAGGCTTCGATGTGGTGTCGTATACGACCCTCGCAATGCCGTCCACTTCGTTGACAATCCGCCTGCTAATAGCCTTCAAAAGACTCCACTTAAATTCGTATGGCTCAGCGCTCATCATATCCAGGCTGGTCACGGCTCGCAGAATGCAGATGTAGCCGTAAACCCTGGCATCTCCCTGTACACCGACGGCTAGGCCACAAATGCAAGTTAGAAATCGCCTCAAGTACGTCAGTGCAAGAGCAGAGGGAGTTTACCTCTGTTCGTATCAAGTGCGGCATAGGCTTGGGTGACCTAAACTTTCTCGTTAGGAAGCCTCTTTCGGACGGCTGGGTTTGGTCGCGTCGAACCTCATTATAGATCCCGGCCTCTCGGATCATGGAGATGAAGATGTGATCCGCCTTGCGCACAATGTCGACTCGCTCACGGGTGACCTCGCCGATGATCCTGATCCCCAGACCGGGTCCCGGGAAGGGGTGTCTGCTAATGAGCTCCTCATGGATCTGCAATTGCCGACCGAACGCCCGCACTTCGTCCTTGAACCTATTGGACCCATGTTAGCACGACAAGTAATCACCCTCACTGTTAAAGTCCGTATACAGGACCGAGGGTAGCGTACAGCTCTCGAAGCGGCTCAAGCAGCTTCAGCTGCGCCTCCTGTTGTTTTATGTTAGCCTCTTTCATCACCAAATATCTCATAGTTCAACTTACGCCGTTCTGCATACGAGCAGGGAGCCCTCCCGCATTGTGATGAGCTAAACGAACCTTGTTAGTAGAGGCATTCCGCTTGAAGGCGGATGGGAATTGGGAGGTAAGTCCAATGTGGCGAGGGAGTTTAGAGTCTGACCCTTGATTAAGGTACAGCTCCAACCTTGGCAGACGGCTTGGAAGCCTCGCCGTTACACCCAAAAGGGGGAAACAAGGAATGATCAACAGCTGAAAGACGTACACTTAATTGTAGAACTGGCGGCTCCCTTGAAACTTAAGCTCTCCACAATATCCGCTGGACGAGGTTAGTAATCCCGATCTCTGGTGAGCAGGGTGGAGTACTGACCATATAGTGTCCCCTGAAGGAACCACTCAACCTTTCCGGCACGAGGCGTGTTCTCTGCCTCTTTCTCAATACTGGATACAGGGTTAGGTCAAGTTCTGCGCGGTTTAACAAGTCATGGGGCGCGCGCGAGCTTACCGGAGTGCCTCAATCTCGAAGAGGTCAATGACTTTCTGAGTCAATACGATAGGCTTGCCAGCTTTTAAGGGGTTGACTCACAAGTCCCGCCGATAATCTTCCTCTTGGCTTCAGGCTCCGTGACCCCTGCAAGGCGGTCAAGGAAAAGCTGGGATCCATCCACCACCGTGAGATTGATTCCTAGGTGCTTGTCTAAAGTCTCTTTGACTTGCTCGCATTCGTTCAGACGCATCAGACCTAATGGACATTTAGAACATCACTAGTAATTTGGTGGGCATGTCCTACAGCGACGTCATCGTACCCGTGTCAACAAGAATGGCGTGAAATCGGTCTCCAATAGCTTCCTTCATCAGCTTGGCAGCCACGCTGCTGTCCACTCCCCCCGAAACCGCCCCAATCTGTGGATTTATTAGCAGGTCCAATTTTGTCGCTGGGGCAAACAGAAACACATACAACCTGGGCGTTATCGCCAACCAACTTTCGAATCCGAATAATCTCCTTTTCCGAGAAGTTATCCATTTTCCACTCTGCTTGAGCGCCGCAGATCTTAAGAGCGAAGTTAGCAAGAATATCAGTCCCCCGCTCTGTGTGCGAGATCTCGGGGTGGAACTGGATGCCTATTATCCATACTTGTCAGCAAGCTCTAGAATCAGCCTGGCCTAGCGAGGACACACATACCAAAAATCGGCATAGACCTATGGGCAATGCCGGCAAACTCGCTGTCCTTAGTGGTGGCAATGGTCTCAAAGCCGTCGGGTAGATGAACAACCTTGTCGAAATGACTCATCACAACTACAGAAAGAGAATGTCAGATACGCATCAGATGGAGCTGGACGAGGAGGATCTGCATAAAGGAAGTGAACGAACCGTTCAAGGAGTCTCCTAGTCCCTCGAAGAGCCGATCGGCGTGGCTACCAAGCTTTCGGATAGCCATCGAGGTTTCCCCGTACTCACGGTTCTGGCCGGGTGCTACACTGCTTGGATCTACACGCCACGCTGGAACAATACTATCAGCTCATCATCGCATAGAATCAAACGAGGGCGAGAGTACCAATCAGTTGATTGCCGAAGCAGATGCCTCTATGACATGTTAGCGACCTTTCCATCGTGTCCTTGGTGTATAACGTACAGCACGGGGACACCAAGCTCAAACACCATCGGATCCACGCTTGGGGCGTCGGGGGAATACACGCTAGATGGTCCCCCGCTTAAGATGATCCCAATCGGTTTCCAAGCAAGATCTTTGAGCTTTTGAGTACAAGGCAGCATCTCAGAGTACACCCCAAGAGACCTAAGCCGTCTCAAGATGAGCTTTGGAATTATTAGTGCTTGATTACCAGAGTAGAAGTAATAGTATTCAAGTGAAACGAACATGACTGGTCTGAGATCCTAAATCCAAGACGAGGACGGTCTTGATAAAGCAATAATAGTCAGCTCAGAGGGTATTAGATAGTGAACACGGACTTCTTCGAGCTTACGTCGAAGGTAGTATGCGGCGGCGCCGCTTCACCCGTGTCGCTCATTGTGCAAATGATGTTTCCACCTAAAAGGTCCAAGAAGAGAAGAATAAGGCTCTATGCAAATACACGAACCGTAGACGAGCGAGGAACATCGTGGCCAGGGAAAAATTTTGATGCGTAACCTTCGGGGGCTGACTAATCTACCCCCACCACGATTCTCCACTGTACCACAAACTCGGAAGCCCCAAGCACTCACGAGATTGACAAAATAACCAGGACCGAAAGAGGGTATTGGCTTGCGAATTGTAAAGTGAAACCCTTGAAAGTGATGCCAAAATATGGCGTTTTTTAAGACGAATTAGTTGATATTATTGTCTTACAATTCGAACGAGAAATGCGCCTATATTGGCCTTTCTTGCACCAATGATGCTGTATTTAGGTGTGTAAGAGAGGGATTAGTCCTGGGAGTGGGCCCACACCATGTACTTCGTACTAAAGGGCTAATCGCACGCTTATTTAGATAGAAAGATGATCATGTGACATGTCATCTCTGCCTCCAAGTGTGACACGGTTGCATCTGCCACCTCACACTATTTCCAGGCCCAAGTTTCTCGCTCGATGGAGCCTCGAACGATCCTCGAACACGCTTGAACACCAAGTCAGCTTGGTTTGTTCAAGTGCCACGATGCAAGTAGGGTTGAAGAAGAAGGCATTGGAGAGAGCCGCTACTGCGCCACACGACTACCTGCCAGATCTCGACGAAGGAAAATTTTCGCCGCAAAACGGCGGAGACGTCCGTATTTGCACTAGTTGCATTCAGAGATAACGAAAGCGAGCTGCACGAAATGAGGTTCAAATAGTCCGAGGAAGAAGACACCTGGAGCCAAGACGAGGAACGACGTGTCATTGTCTTTAATACGCGGGAAGTCGAGGACTGGCAACCCTCGAATGACTTCTTGGATCCCAGCAGACGCCCTGGTGCAGTCATTCCTCCTAGCGATATGCAAATCGATGCTCCCATGCGAATTGCATGCTATCGCAGGCATCACGGCGAAAAGATGGGCTTCAATAATATTTACCATTGAAGACTTTCAGGGCCGCGTTGTCGCACAAGCCATGTCAAATCCAATCATGATAACTGATGATAACAAGGTCCACCTAATAGTCCAAGTGTCGCATCCGCAAGTGTCGGAAACAGTCACTTCGACTACAACCCCTCTTAGACTTCCTCAGGCCATGAATGGTAATGATGGCGTGCCAAGCATATCGCAGAGCCATGGGACTTCCACTGAGATACCAGAAAGACTTGTATATATGGTGTCGAGATTACAAGCAAATGGGCCAGTACTGTGTTTCATCAGGAGGTAAAAGAGGGGAATAGACTAAAAAGAGATGATGGCTTATATCGATTGGGATACCGCAGAAGATCGACGTGACGAAGAGGAGGTCAAGTGGCGGATTGGTCGTGATGCCAAGGAAGCCAGCAGACGTGGTACAAGGCAGGTGTGGCAGCGGTTATCGGGGTCAACAACAGCAGCAACAGCAGCAGCAGAGACGACATTTGAACCAATACTATTTGCAGCAGCAATAATGGCACCAGCGGCCAGAGAGGCAGCGTCTGGTCAGTTCACGCAGCTGCAAGTCGGATAGAGCCGGGTCTGACGGCGGCAGTCCAAGCACTGGAGGACCACACAGAAGCGGCAGTTGTGTATGTGGAGAAGGGGTGAACAAAAAGTAGTCAGCGGGGCGCGCAATATTAAATGCACGCCCGGGCGCCTCTGTATTGGCCACCGTTGGAAACAATCATCATGGCGAGCCATGGTCGGGACTCTGGAGCTGCGCGGGAATCCTTGAAAGAAACACTTTGGCAGAGCATTCAGTGGCTTTTGGCGTCGTAGCCATCTAGTCACCCCAACGCCAGAACTGTCTTCACCAATGAAGTTGCAGACAACGAGGCTGTCAAACGCCATTTTCTTAGAGCGACACGGGCAAATTCCAAACCCCTTGGCATCCCCCAGCATCACAAGTCCGGATCATCCGGACTAGGGAATATTCAACAAACGAATGTTTAAAACACATACTTATGGGTGCGACACGTGGCAGTCGTGCCGGCCATGCGATATTTGCCCATGGACAGAGCGTCTCACCGCTTCACCGTGTTCAATTCCGTCCGATTGCAAGGGGTCGATTTTGACAAACGAAATCCACAATGAAATATCAGGGCGAAGGCTCGTCTATGTTGTCTTGCTATGCCTGTAAAGGGTGCGAAAAAAACCCCGTCGCTCACATCCCAGAGCCTCGAAATACATGCTAATGCTGTCTTATTTTGACACGACAGGAGGAAAGTAAGATGGTTTGTCATGCACGTGTCATTGGCCGCCTCATGCTAGAGTCTAACTAGAAGTATAGCGATCGCGTACTTCCTACCTGCTTACTCTGTGCGAAACATGGAAGGACATGCGAGTATCCAACCAAGCGAATTGGGCGGAAAATAGGTCATTGTGAAACTATACACGGCCGGTGTCAGATACCTAACTGACATTGTTTAGTGGATCGACTGAAGAAAGAACGTGAGCGACACAAGATTTCTGCTTCAAATACTCCATCCCTTGATGCTCTGTCACCCACCGTAGATGCAACTGGATCGAATGTTACAAGCGTCTCTCGGGGAGTCAGCCCCAGATCGGATTATCCTGACCTCGCCGGCACATTGACCAGTCGAGGAGCTCACGAGACGAGCTGGCCTAGTGAGCATGATGAAGCAACATGCCCGTGCTTGAACCGTTGCTCGGATGGCTTTGAAGGTAGTCATGAAGGCGTGTCTAGTGCCCCGACGTTTTCCCAAATCATGGACCTCTCGAAGGGGAAGCAGACTAGGTCACAGACCCCTCCTTCACAGCATGGCAGTCCCGATTCAGCAACACAGGGTCCCGAAATAACAAATGACGGGGTGTGCAGGGGCTTGCAGATATCCAGAGAGCTCTACACGAGTTTGTGAGTCATATAATCTTGCTTGAGATTCATGAAATGAAAGAGTTTTGTTCAAAAAACCCTCGTTATCGCCAATCCCGCCAACCCACCACCCCCAAAATGGGGTTACTGACAAGAAGAGCAGGATGAAATCATATTTCGATAACATGACATCTTTCACACTCTTTAAACCGAATGGCATCGAGGCAAAGTTCCTTTATATGCGGTCCCAGATAGAAGCTGAGGCGTTGGTGGCGGCAATGTTTACATTCTCGGCAAGATTCCACTCTGCTTGCAAAGACCCAAACAGGGTCCCGACGTGTCCACCACCTTCCTACTTTGCAGATATCGCCTCGAAACAACTAAGAAGTGCCTTGGACTCGTACGAGGATACGACCCCGCCTTTATATCTTCTACAGGCCTCAGTCCTTGATGCGTTCTATCACATCACGAGGAATGTGCGATCCAAGTCTTGGACCGTTCTAGGAAAGGCTATTAGACTAGCATACGACATGAAACTCCACTTGGTTGACGTGCATTCTGGTCCAGATTCGAATATGGGCAACATCGCCACAGATGTCGCACTCTGGTCAATGCT
Source organism: Metarhizium acridum (assembly GCF_019434415.1). Lineage (NCBI taxonomy): Eukaryota > Fungi > Ascomycota > Sordariomycetes > Hypocreales > Clavicipitaceae > Metarhizium > Metarhizium acridum. The sequence continues at coordinate 1,649,171 of NW_027094025.1, read as the reverse complement.
AGAGGAACGACGCAGGGCCTGGTGGGCGTTATGGGAAATGGACGTATTTGCTAGCGCTATACGACGTCTACCTATGGCCATTGACGGCACGCAAAACTTCACTTTTCTGCCCGTACCGGATCAAAACTGGTTGGAGTGTGACTATCAAGCTAGCTGCTTCTTGTCCCATGATCCCAGTCAGCGATGGAAACTTTTGTCCAAGACGGGCAACACGAGCCCCAAGGCCTGGTTCATCGTCATAAATTCGCTCGTACAGAACGCACGGCTTCTGGTTTATAATCCGTCGCCAACTACCAACGACGCAAACGCATCCAAAGAGGAGAATCTAACCCTCATTGCCAATGCATTTTATTGTGCAACCACATCAATGCCCACAAAGTTAGTCTACGAGGGGCAATACCTGGACTTTAAAACTAAAGGGTCACCACAAGACATCAATTGCCGCCAGTATCATTCCGACATTTACTCTATTCATATCATGACACAGTTTGTGCACTTCATGATTGACCATCATCTTTTCTGGTCTCAGGACAACAAGTCTCACTCCGACGATGACTCTACTAAATCGAGCGACTTCTCTTCGTGGTTCAAGTACATGAAAGTTCCTGAAAAAATGGTGGCCATTATACGAAACAGCTCACATGAACATGTCAAATACGTGAATCCTTGTCTAACCAACGCCCTGTGGTTCGCGGCCGCTGCCCAAACTGCATGCCGGATTATAGGTCCTCCTTCTCGAGACAAGATGCTAGCACCCTCCAACTACGACCTTCTAGAACTGACCATTGAGCGTGGTCTTTCATTTTGGGGCAGCGCCGATGTGCTCAAACCGAGGTTGGCGAGAATAGAGGCGGGTTTCAGAAGTTTGACGGACAGGGGAAGCAGGACCCAGTTTACGGAAAATCTAGCTTCTGAAGACAACAACGCAAGAGCTGGCGGTTCAAGTACTGCTGGAGTCAAACAGCCAACGACTCAGTCATGTCTAGACATTCTCTCTGTTGATCACCAGGTTCCTCTGTCTGAGACCGGAGCCGCCACGATGGAAACTGATCTGACGTCATTCAATGGCATGCTTCACGGGAGTGATGACCCAGCGGCGCTGCAGCTTATCTTCGATGGACTGGAGAACTTCTTGCCCTATGGTATGGACGAAACTTTCTGGCCCTCGGAGAGATTTTTTTCACGAAAATTCTGACGATTCCATTCTGGGTTGTCGACCTGCTACACGACGTGTCGTGTTTCTAGTTGTCCCATCCTGCCCAGCGTACGGCTCTTTTGGCCACTGTGCCTCCAGTTCTCTTTGGCTCTGCGTGCCCATCACCTAGAGAAGACCTAGTCGGACAAGCCCAATTCCATTAAACCTCACAACACACCCTCGTCACAACACCGATCTTTTACTATGCCGCCACGCAGCCAGATTGAGGCTTTCCGAGACGCTATTGAGAGTCGACGAATTGCCGGCGAATCTTCTAGTCAGATCCTTGGTTTTTTAAACGAATCGATGGGTGGCTAGCGGAAGCAGACCTATCGTGTCGTAGTCTTGAGAGGTATCTGAGCAAGGGGAGCTGACAGATTCGATCCGTGGCAGTAATAAGCTTTAGTCCTTTTACGAGGACATTTGCGATCTATATGACGACGATGTCCTGATTCGAGATGTGCTGCTCAATATTAATCATCAGCTTCAATTAAACAACAGTTCAATAATCAGCGAGCGAACCTTGTATGTTCAGCTTGAGCGCTGGGGTCTAAACAGCCGGCATAAAGCTAAAATACTTTAAACGCCCTTTAAGTTGCCAAGGCAAGGGATGATGCCTGAATATCCAGCCCGAAGGGTAATGCTGTGTACTTGCAATTCCACTTCCCGGGGTACCCATACAGCCCGATTTTCACCTTAGCGGTAACTACAGTAAGTTGTTATAACTGCTTTAAATCTACAGTGAAGTGTTTAAGTTGACTGGTACGCATAGTCTAACTATGTACTGTATATTAAACCTCTATATCTTATAGGAAGACGTCGTCTAATGCAGATAGGCTGGCGGATACGGTGGATCAGTTGGCTGTTGAGCCTGACGGCGTTGTTGCACCGAGGCGCATCTTTATTCCTGCCTTGTAGTTAGCCGTAAACGCAGCACTTAAGAATACCTAGACTTTAAATCCTTCCGTGAGCGTGTAGCTATAGAGGCTCTAATAATCGAAAGGCGCCTTAAGGAGTAAGCCCTCGCAGTAAGATAACCCGTAGGACCGTAACATAGCTAATACCGGCGTTATTAATGCACCTCCTAACAAACCACCTCCAGCTACTAAACCCACTTTAGCTACAGGAGAAAGTCCGCTAGACTTAGTGTGAGACCATCACTTGGTGGCGTTATTAGCATCGGCATCAGCCGAGGCCCGAGTGCACATGCAGGGCCCGGCCCGTTACACAGAGACTTGCACTGCGCCCAGCACAACATCGGTTTTGGTTACTTTTGTAGAGCAGTGGGGATACATAGAGCGACGATTACTGGTCGATGATCCTGGCAACTTACTATATAGTCATGGTGTTTTGTTCTTAACTTTCCCTGCCCAGCTGGGCAATGCAGACTGGGTAAACGGTGAGGTCAGTTACAGGTGAAACCAGAAATCCGGGGCAAGTAGAAGTCATGGCATTGGCAACAAGCCCACAACCGCCGGAGCCTGCGTGGAGAGAGAAGATGCTTCCTGCCATTACTCGTGCCTCGCCCCAGCTGGTGCTAGTGTGCGAATTGCAAATCAGATGCTCCTGGGGAGCGTGGTGCCCCGGAAGCTGGTAGTGGAGTTTGCGGCGCGACTCGGGTCTCGGCTGAGAACTTGAGACGGGCGGGACGGGCCGATGAGCCGTCACGGCTAGTTTCCGAGTTGACCCTATGCGACCTAGCTTTTGTCGAAGATCTGGCCACCAAGCCCAAATCGCGAAACTACCCTGCGTTCCTAGATTAGAGCAGGCAGGCAAAGCATCCAGCCGCGGGCAACACCTTGCAATGGCAATAAACCACCAACTTCCGAATTATCGCTAGGTGCCTTGCAGCATAACATGGGACTACTTATGAGAAGGTGCAACGCACTTCTCAGATATGGTAATTTAAAAGGATAGCCTTTAAGTCGCACTACGGCGTTATAACGACGAAGCCGGATGTTGAGATCAGTAAGTCAAGGTAATACTGTATTTTAGAGAAGGCGCTAAGCCACCGAGAGATCTGTAGAGCTTGAGAAATTCTTATGTTAGGTCTAATCCCCATCTCTTCCTTATGGCTCGCGTGAGCATGCCCCAGAAATGCTGGATGCCTTATCACTTCGTTATGCCTAGTGGCACTGGCCCGTAGCATGTAGAGGCCCGGAATTGGCTCATCAACTCTTGGTGAAGTGCTCGTTTGCGGTCCGTTGACTGAGAAATTTCAATCACCTTGGCGTTGGAGGCTTTCTCGTATACTGCAGTACAATTTCTCCCATTATTCCGCCTCACGGCACCTCGCAGCGCATGGAGTAGTGTGACCATTCTTCGCTGTTCGGACCGATGGTTTTTCTCCTAATTTTGAAACAACGGCACAGTACGCGTGACCTTGACTGATGAAAAGTACCCTTCGCATGATAGCCAATGATGAGCCAAGGAGTTCGACCAAACCACAGCTGCGGGAGGTATATCCCAACTGACTTCGGTTTCTGGGCCGATTTGAGTGCTGCTGCTGTGGACTAGGATCATCTCAGGTGGACATGATCTATCTGTACTTGACTCCGTTAAAGAAAGCGCATTGATCTGCAACAATAGTGAGTCAACTTGATTACTTTCCGCATTATCCATGTCGTAGCAGTCATACACTTCAAAGCGCACTACGCAGAAATCAAACCTTGTTACTTTGATAGCACACGCTCCAGCTTAGTTAGACCGCGCCGCGCTGTACTGTTTAGTACCACCAACTAGAGGCTTTATAGGAAGCCACTCGCGAGGGGTGGAAGATGAAGGGTTGAAATAATCTTTTTCTTTAATGTAAAAGAAAATTAAAAAAAGAGGCGAAATGTAGGGCATCTAGTAGCACTGTATTTTAGCCGCACCTAAGCTAATGCGTAACTGACCACTCAGTATATTATAAACGTAATTCCGATAAATGTACTAGTGAAATTAGTAGTTTACAATAATACACGCTGGTAAAAGCTATCTTATTATAGTCTCAGCTATTAATTACGTGAAGGAAAATATAGTTTATGCTGGTAACTCGCACCGTAGACTTAACCATGAATGCATAACTTAATAATATTATATTTTAATGATACATCGCGACCGCGTGCACTCATAGTGTACTACGTGGTATGTTACGGTTCTCTGGCTTGGTACGGCCAACACATGGTGTTACTTGATGCAATACTTGTATGATGCTTGCATGATGCTTGCACTACCATCTGTATTGAAACAAAAAACCAAAAACAACTTATTTTGATTATATTTATCCACAGGTACCCAAGCTAACCTATACTCTCGGATTCCTATCAAGTCAGAGTATGCAACCGTCACAAGGCTTGAATGAAATTCACCAGAATAGCAGTATCAATGGATTACTAGAATGGATATTTCACCAGACATCATAATGATATCATCTTAGATAAATCAGCGATATTTCAACCCCCCAAATGCACAAAAAGAGTGAGAAGTCCATATAACCACGACTAGACCCTGCACTACTTGTGGTTGTGACTGTGCTTCGCCTTTTTACTGGGCCGGAACTCATTCTGGTACAACCGGAAGAATTCATCGGGTTCAGTGGGATGGCCCCCTGTAACGTCATGAAACGCAGTAGTCGCGATGTAGTTTGTCTTGCCCTCACGTACCAGGCTGTAGTACTCGAGAAGGTATTGCAATTCAGACTGGTCACTATCCGACTGTGCCTTCAGTACACGTTTCGCCTCGGCCCTGCAACTCGAATCAGTACGGTATCGTGAAACGGAAAGCATGTCAGGCAACCAACTGGGATATGTTCTCGAATTCCATCTCTGTATCAAGTGCCTTGCTCGCGGCGGTAGCAAGCTCATGCCCAGCGCACAATTTCGGTCCTAGCCCTGCTCGTTAGCAATGCCAATTACTAAAATGGCTTCTGATCTTACCGGTGACTATCATCATTTGTCCCCTATGCTTGTCATCAAACCCGTGTTTCCCTTTACCAGTGAGAACATGAGCCGCCACGTGGGCAACATCCTATCTGAAGTTAGCTAGCAAGGCCATAATTTCGCAAAGAAGGACACCCTACCCCAAGAGCAACAGGAGCGAATTTGTGGCTCTTCCCAATTGGCAACGGGAGGATACCCTCTTCCTGTGCCTGCGGAGCATATAGAAGCAGATTCTCGGCATAAAATCCTGCACTGGGCCAGGTTAGCATCCCGTTCCTCAAGGCTTGTGCGACAGAGGCTATACCGAATAACGCAGGGCGAGCCACCGGTAGGCGTGCTGGCGTCACCCTTGGACTGCAAGACGAGGGCCTCTAGGTCGATAAACTCCCGGAGTCGAGGCTGCTTTTTGGGATCTGCATAGTCGCACCCCGCCGAGCTAATAAGACAGACGTTTGCGACTTGGGCCTTCTTTGCCGCGTCAACCAACTCGACGCATATGTCGTGTTTGTCCTTGTGTGCTGGTGGTACCAGGCAAATTGTGTCTGCGCCGGTATCCTTGAGCGTCTTCACCATGTCCCTGACGCGGCCGAACGTATGGGGCACAATCGTCGCTCCCGAATCTTTCAGCTCCTGTGCCTTCTCTGACTTGGGCTCCAAGGCTAGACCGATGACTGATTCGATTTTGCGCGAGAACTCTCGATGCTGGAGGAGAAGCTCGGCGATGGCGAAGCCTGTGTTGCCATCTACGGCAGTGATGCAAATCTTGCGCGTCATTTCCACTTTTGTTGAAATATCTACTCTTGGAGTAATTGTTGTTCTCTTTTTTGAAAAGTCGGGGTATTTATTGAGCTTTGCGTTTAGATTAGTTTTTTTATGCGCATCCGCTGCACACTGACCTCATCAATTGTCGTGATGTCATGTCTGCGTGTTAATGAGCATCACCACTCGGCAGCGCCTGAATACACAGAATCATGACCCAATAACACGGATCTAATGGTCCGCAGGAGCCAATACATCGAGACATAGGAAGACAACCTCCGAGAAAGAGCTAGGGGACGCTGCTGATAGACGCTCAGGCAGATTCTCCAGCGCTACACATCGTAATCGACCATGTCCGCCACCTTGAAATATGCCGTACCGCGATACGATCTCGCGGGTCCACTTAATAAAGTAATTTCAGTGAGTTGTACTGCCTTTCAGTCTGGCATGTCCCGTTCAACCAAGCAGCATTTGTTGCATAGGACCAACGCTAGCTACGGCCCCTTTCCAGTAACGTAGCATTGGTGTGAATGGGTGGAAGTTAGCCGGCAGAGCAGAAGTGTTGTCAATTGCTTACGCTTTCTACCCACGAGTCTTGGGTTTGGAGACCGGGGATGCGCATGCCAGTATGCTATGAACTGATGTGGTCGAGCTACTGGCGTCTGGTTTTACTTGTAATCCGCCACATGCATGATATAAGACTTTGTTGAAGTTCATCTAGATTCATTCGATTAAACCCATGCTGTACGTCTGCCTTTCAGTTTGCCACCACTCCTTCAAGATAAGAACTATATCACTTTCTGAGCATAATGGTGGCTCAGTTCGACAACAAAGAATGGCGCCATGATCCTCTTCTTTTTCCCGATGGGCAATATTGCTCCATGGTACGCTGACCTTTTGCCAGATTCCCAAAATATCTCACACGACGGTGCCGCGTTGACCAACGCCGGTGGACGAGCCGGGTCGGTCAGTCCTAGCCCAGCCATCTCTCGACGCGACGTCGCTGCGATGAGCGCGGAAAATGAGACCTTCGACAATTGTGTTGCAAAGTAAGAAGAAACTGTAGTTATTGTTAGTCCAGGTTTATATCGTGTTTTCGAGTTGGTGACTGACAATGCGAGAAAGTTGAACGCTGCAATGGTCCTCTTCAAGTTACATCTACCGTAGCCTGGACCGACAATATGGCATCTACCATTCGACCAGTCTTGTGCCGAGAAAATAAAGGATGTGAGCCAAAGGTAGGAGAAGGCCAAGTTCACAGGCCAAAGATGGCCTCTATATGCCCCAACAAGCGGCAAAACCATTCCAAATGTCCACAAAGCCAATGTTATCGTAGCCTGGTACTATGAGCAAACTGTACATCATACAAGGTTATTTATTGAACTCACGATGACTTCCTGGTAAATAATATGCGTGCTGTTTTCACTGGTAGAGAAGCGACTGATGAACCAAGACACTGCTCCCGTGACAATCACGGCAGATAACCAGACCACGAAATGGTTGGCTACGGCCAAACCGCGTAGCGAGCTATGAGACATATTGTCAGTGCGTGGAATCGGTCTGCAGAAATCGACTTTGGAACAGTATCAACGTGAGATGGCTTCATGGGAAAAGAGCTGCGAACAAGATCGTAACTACGAGTCTACTATATATCAGGGACAAAAGGGTACAAAGCCTGATACTAGCGTTAACCGCGCCGTCTGTGGAGGGCTGCATGTTGATGTCGATGATGTAGTTCATACCTTGCGACGTTGCATCCACACCCGTCGATTACGCAACTTTGATTCAAACCGCATGAGGTCACCAGGGTCCATGCACATTGATCATTGGATGAAAATCACTTTTCCGGCGCTATGCATATACTGTACTGCCTGAAAACAAGGCGCAAACACAATCACAGAGTGTGCTAACTATATGCTCTTTGCGAGACCTGGCGAGGAGAATAACGGCCGGATCAGAGTGTCCACTTCTTGACCGCTCAATGACTCATAGAAGATGTCAGCAATTGAGAGGAATGCGTTGAAGTACCTAGGTAGGTGCTGATATCACTGTAGCGTCATGCCAAATGGCGTACTATCCGACCATTGACTTGATGATGTGATGGCGGGGGATATAGAGGATAGTGTCTGAGGTACTTGATTGCGGAAAGGAAAAAGAGAAAGAGGAGACGTTTTGACTCATGACAAACAAGCTGCACCGTGACTGAACTTTTGGCTGGTGTTCGACTGGGTTGCAAAGCTTAGAGCTCGGACGATTCAAGCGACGGATTTTTGTTTTTCTTTCTCATCTCATTAGAGTTTAGGCAATGGTCAGAAAGCACGTTAGCAATCTGGGATACCGAAAACAGCTACGTACTCCGTACAGGTTGAAAATCAGGACTCCTGGTGCGCACAAAACTATACGTTGACTGAGATCGAGCATGACGAAATATGAAATTATGAATGGCGGATAAAGCTGAGAATGAGTAATGGACGATGAGCATAGAAGTGCATGCCATATGATCTTGCAGATTGCGCCGTGACACCATGCCGCGGTTTGTAGAAATTCGCCACGCCTGGCCGCCAAAGGGAACCGATGTTGCTAATTTTACTTGACGAAAACATCAAAGCAAGTACTTCCAGGTCATAGAACCTAAGCGACCTTGCTACGTCTGAGAAGCAAAGAATAGCAGTCAGTTGCCGCACCTCGTTTCCTTGGTCGCCGTTGATGGCCAGATGCTAATAGTCTGCAAGCAACACATTTGTGCAGGAACAGATCTTGCTGAGAAAGTAAGTTATTGCGGCCCGAAGTCCGCAAATTAATGCAAGCTTCAAGTTCGAGGCTTGTTCTTGGGTGCGCATTATTACGGCCCTGCGAACATGTTCTGGGAGCACGGCACCAAGCGTTGCATGCATCAGGCGCAAGATAAAGTTAAACTTTGTGTCTGGTCGTACAAATACGAAATACCACGTTGAAAAGACTACGAGACTCTGAAGTCTTAGAGAGCAATTGTAGATTACGCAAAAAAAAGTCATCAATTTCTTGTTTCAGCGATGGAATTATAGCTACAACCTCCGCGGGTCAAAGCCCATGCACCTTGCTCGGAGTAGTGGGCACTCTATACGAGTTTGGCAACCTAATCTCACTTAACAGACGGATTTGGAGATATAGTCTGGTCGGGGAACTTTCGGAACAGGTCGGCAATATGATCAATAGGGGCAGTCAGCAAACCCATGACGGTCTCAAATGGTGGATGCTCGCCAGCGCTAGGGTGGCTGCGTGACGGTACGAAAGCCTTTGTACGGCCAAAGCTTTTAGCCATCGACGCCGACTCCTCGCTTGTCTCTTGAAGCTTCCTCTCCAGGGCCGGCAGATCCTGCTCTTCCTCCTCCTTCATGTGTTGAGACAACGGACCCCACAGCTTCGTAAGCTGTTCAATATAGTTGGGGTCTGAGGCCTTCATCCCTTGGAAAACCTTGAGCATCTCCTTGACCTGCAATGGGAACTACTGTCAGCCGAGGCTTGAAAATCGCCAGTATGCAAACGTACAGTATGGTGCTCCTTCCGGTCATGTTCGGCCATTTCCTTCCCTTCTTTGCCGAGGTACTTTTCGAACGCAGGATACACAACCAGTTCCTCGCCTACAGAGTGGCGAGCGAGCTCCCAGGTGAATTGGTTACCAAAACGCTGTTGATGATCATGGTTTTTGGGGTTGTTGATAACTTCGTTGTAGTACTGTTCGAGCTCGCGGTGATCCTTGGTGATGGCTGCAGAAATGGTCGACATGGCTGCTGCTTGTCGAAAGGCGCGATTGCAAAGTACGGGATAAAAGTTGTTGCAGTTTTTGGGAAGCTTTGCAATAGTACCGCGTACACCGAGCATAGTGCTGAGAGACGCGTGAGACTCGAAGCGCTTTTACGGGAGATTGGACCGAGTGAGAGCCCAAAGTACCGAAAGGGGGTCTTTATGTTTGCCTGGCATTGAAGATGGTTGAAGAACCGGCGGCATACAGTCTGCTACCTCACCTTGGATGCAACCAATTAACAGCACTTGATTACGAGGAAAACCAAGCCGTGGCGGTGTAGTCTACTTGTCACTGTGACGACACATGGTAGCTGCGACTCGGCGCTTATCGTGCCGTAACCGTGACGTCTCCAAGTCCTGCGTCAATCGACCGCTTTTATCCAATCGTGATGAGAACGCGAGCCATCACGATTCCACTTTGGTCAGCGGGAAACAAATGGCGTCTGTTCCACGGTTCTGATTATGGGAAAGCGGAAGCTATTGGCTGATGTCAACTTCCTGCTGTGCGTTAAGAGTCATGTTAGATGGTAAAGGGGCAGCCCACAGACCAAGTTTCTTACCAGCCACATCAAAACGTTGTTATTTCTCCGTTGTCGCAGCCAAGGCCGCCACGTGAGCGGCTGTGGGAACCGAGTAGGATTAACTCCGTAGTGGAAGTATAATTAGGGACGTCGGGAAAGCATCCGCAGATCGAGCCGTAACCGTGACGTATCCGTAGCAGTACATTCAGTGGCTTAGTGTGTACCGGTAAGAATGATGCGACACTGGGTTTTATGGGCGGTGAGAAAAGAGGCCGAAACATCGTGCTTGCTATGGAAGCATGGACGCAATATATTGTGCCCTAACATCACAACAGTTCTTCTTTGGTTCCTTTCTTATATATAGCAGAAGCCCGTATTACTTGAATGTGTGTGGTTATACCAGCTATATGATATTTATAGTCAAACCATTCGTCCACACATAGTTTGGTCACGATACAATCACAAGCATCATGAGTACCAACAGCAACCAGATGAATCCGATTCAGCATCCTTTGCGTGCCACGGCGGAAATGATAGGTAGCGAGACCCAGGGAGAGCGCCGTCCACCTCGCGCAAGCCATATGCAAGGGGCGAACGAGGGTCCGGCAGATGTGATTGCCAAAGTCTCGGGGGCAATGAAGGGTGGCAAACGGGAGGACGATGGTGCCTACTTCACAAACAATGAAGGAATACCTTTTCCAGACCCGTAAGAGAAATATCAGAAACATACGGGGGAAATGCTAACGCTAGTGTAGAGCACACAGCAAAACCGTTGGCGGTCTTCCATTGGCCAGCGATGTCTTTCTCTTCCAGTACGTAGTTGATACGGGGATTCTGACGCATTCTAACTTCTCTCTCTCTAGGAAGCAGCAGCATTTCAATAGATCAAAAAACCTTGAGCGTGAGTATACGCCTCCGTAGTTGTCAACAGCAAGCTGAAAAGAAATCGATTCAGGAATGGTGCATCCTTGCGGGTCGGGTGCATTTGGGTATTTTGAATGCACGCAAGACGTCACTGGGCTCACGGTATGCAAAAGCTTACTGACTCGCTCAACGTTGGCTACTACTGTCATGTAACAACTGACAATGTCAACTAGAAAGCCGACTTCTTATCCAAGGTAGGAGAGAAGACTCCCGTCTTTGTGCGCTTCTCGACGGTGACTTTGGGGCGCGAGTTCCCCGATGAGGCCCGTAACCCTCGAGGATTTGCCATCAAGTTTTACACCATGGAAGGCAACTACGATATTGTTGGGCTGAATTTTGTATGTTTCTGGGATACAGTTCCCCCCTTTTCCCTGGTGAGGTTCAAACTAACAGGCACACAGCCTGTATTCTTTTGCAGAGATCCTATCCAGGGGCCCGACGTCATTCGGTCGCAGTCGAGGAACCCGCAAAACTTTCTCCTTGATCACGATGCTTTGTTTGACCTTCTCGCCAACACCCCAGAGGCCAACCATGCTGGGTTAATGTTTTTCAGTGACCATGGCACGCCACAGGGGTGGCGATTCAACCACGGCTACGGCTGCCATACCTTCAAGTGGGTCAATGACAAGGGCGGCTTCGTCTACATCAAGTATCACTTCATCGCCAAGCACGGACAGAAACAATTTACAGAAGATGAAGCAGTCCGGATTTGTGGCCAAGATCCCGACTATTCGAAACGGGATCTTTGGGCTACTATTGAGCGTGGCGAGGAGGTCGAATGGACCGCATACGTGCAAGTCATGGACCCTAACAAGACGGACCCCGAGTCGCTTGGGTTCGACCCATTTGATGTCACCAAAGTCTGGCCGAGAAAGGAGTTTCCCATGAAGGAGTTCGGTCGCCTCGTACTCAATAAGAACCCTGAGAATTTCCACCGAGATGTAGAGCAGGCGGCATTCTCCCCAGGCAGCATGGTCCCCGGCATTGAAGATTCGCCCGATCCTCTTCTTCAGTTTCGCATGTTCTTCTACCGCGACGCGCAGTACCACCGAATCGGAGTTAATTTACATCAAGTCCCTGTAAACTGTCCCTTTATGGCGAAGTCATACGCGTCTCTCAACTTTGACGGGCAAATGCGAGTCGATGCCAATCACGCCGGAAACAAGCAATATGCCCCAAACAGCTTCGCCCACAAATTCCGTCCAGATGTGGCTGAAGCTCCATACGGGGTCCAAGACGCTATTTCTAGCAGAAAGAGCCATTTCTGGCACGAAGGGAAGAGGAACGACTATGACCAAGCCACCGAGTTATGGAAAAGAGTCATGACAGACCAACAAAGACAGCACACCATCACCAATACTGCAAAATGGCTGAACAGGGTCAACTACTCCGAGATTCAGGTAAAATACCCCAGATCCACAGTAAAAGCTTTGGTACAATACTTACAGGCAACCAGGTCAAGTATCTCGCGCAACTTCATAATATATCCCCCGACTATGCGCAGGGAGTTTATGACAGGCTGATTGATCCAGGGTTTAGTATCTCAGAAGTGCAAGAACGTGCAGAGAGTGCTCACGAGTGGTATAAGGAAGGGAAATTCCGCCCTGCGACACAGGGCAAGCCTTCCGGCGTCCCACCGCCTCGGCATGTCTATAGTTGAGAATGCTTAGTTGTTACAGAAGGCCCGGAGTGTGCGAGGAACATCATACACAGAATTCCCAAAGAATGGCCGTATGCTATCTCTGGATGTAATTACTGCAGTCCGCAGGTAACTTGTTGTAGTACAAGACTACACAAACCAAAAAAAAGCAGTTTGATACACATGATCATAGCAAATTGCCTTGGATGTCGATTGAAAGTTGCTTCAGCATATTATGGGAAGCCATGCTGGCGAAATGGTAGGCCGTATTGTATCACTTTACAACTGCGGGCTTGCCATGAAAACAAAAAGCCCACCGCCTCTATTAATACGTTTTATTTTTACTTATTTTATTTATATATCAAGGTATTTCTTCTTTACAAAGTTTTTAATTAAAACTAAGCGTTTTCTCTCAAGTGTTTTTTTAAGAAAGAGCTTAATTATTTCGAGTTCCAATATGCTCAAGACCAAGTTGAACGCGAGCCCCATAACGAGGCATGCTGAAGATTGGCTGGATCCCATCCAGCGCTTACAAGCCATCCAACGCCAAATCTGTCAAGTCTTGCCGCATCGCTATCCTTGGCAAGCTATTCAGTCCCATCAGCACTTATTGTAGTAGGAATGGGCGCTGAATAGCAGTGACATTGATCAAAGTTGCTGAAAGACTACGCCGCCCCTTGCCTCGTGCAAAGGGGACGATCTCCAAAGGGCGAGAGTGCGCATACCGCGCCAGTAGCTACGTCGCTTCATACTCGAGGCGTTGTAGTATATTTTGCAGTGTTTTTTTTTGTAAGCCACTCGCAGAATGTTGTGTCAGTAATACCGTTGAAGCTATTTTGGGGGTGAGGGGTGCTTCTCCCGATATGACCGATTGGTGGACAGCTTAGTGTCATTTCCCAACACACAGAGATAAGACGAAATAAGACCAGAAGCCTCTGAGCTGCAGAGTCCATATGGCGACGTCTTCTGAAGCTGTTAATCGTCATACTCATCGAATTTGCGTTGAAAAGATTGAGGTAAGAGTGGCAAGTGTGGCAAGTGCATTCGGATACCCTGCATCTGAAAATCTGCGGGGTAGGGACCAGGAACGACGAAATACCATGTCGCCATGGCAGCAAAAATCTGGATTTCGTCGGATGAGAAACAAATGATTCAAAGTTCGAATAGCTATAGAGAGGCGTTATTCAAGCTGTCAACTGATGATTATGACAGCTTGTCATGGTCGCTGTCCTTTCTGCGGGAACCTTGGAAATTTCCGCATCGTCAGCAGTACCTTTATGAGCAGACCAGTCAGGAATTTTTCTGTGTCTAGAGTCTCGAAGAGGGTCATTTTGCCGCTCTTATTCATCGTTTCAAACCGCACAGATGCCGCTAAATGATTGGGCGGTTCAACATGTCCATTCAGAACACGGCATCAATCCACAAGGTAGCATCGTGGGATACGGCTTGCAAGCGTACAGTGAGGCGTTACGGAGCCTAGTAAGCAAATGGTACAAATGTCAAGGGTGGAAACAGTGGGCTCTTTTCTATGGTCTAACTGACGCGCAAGACATAGCTGAGGACGCCGCAGGCCACGACGTTGAAATATCAGGTACTATGGTTCATATGGCCTCAAAAGTTTTAACATTGATAATGTAGTCGAACAGAATTGGTGACATCTCATTCATATACGTGGTTTGGTTGATGATGCCAAAAGACATTGCCCGGGCAAGGTCTAACGGTATCGGGGAGGAGCACACATCAATGTCAACGGTTTGGCGTGTTGGGTTGACTTGGACCGGGCGAGGAAAGTCGGCAAAAGTACCTTTCCTGAACAAAGAGTCTGCCAGAATGCAATAGTCTTGTTAAATTCCCATCCAATTCTGTCGATGTTAAGCCGTTGTATTGGCTAGGTTTCTGGATACGTCGTTGCAAGCACTGCAACGCTGCGCGACGTGCGAGCAAAAGCCAAATCAATTGCTGAACACCAACGTACCCCCTTTAGAGCAGATATGTCCCCAATCCACTAGCAGCAAGGTCTAAAGCCGTGCACGAATAACCGTCCCAAACGTTACTAGGTAGGCTTAAAAGCCTCCGAAACTGCTTTGAGCTGGGCGGCAACACGAGCCTCGCGAGAAGCAGGCCCGCTCGAATTCGAGCATGGATCTCGTTCGAAAAACAAGGCGAGACGGTCGTTGCCAAAATTTTGTTTGCCGCTGGCAATTCCGTGGTTTGTATACGCGTGATCTGGCTTTGGGGGTGCCGATCTAAGGCGACAAAGTTAGCAGGCACCATCATAGGGTTGGCCAATATTCGTCACGTTACCCGTTATAAACCGCCCCAACAGAAGGCATTCTTTGGATTGGGAGATACGACGGAAAGTCCACTCCAAGGCAACGAGGCGGAGAATCTAGTGGTCTTTGCAAGAAAGACGCTTCTAAATGCGTATACTAAGCGAGTCTGGCGAAATAACAAGGGGTGAGACGTCACGAAAATTGCGAGTTGTTTTCCTCGACTAGGACAATCCCAATTATCTGCACACTGGAAGCAAGACGACGTCCATTGAGAGCCACCAATCGCCCGACGACTGCAACGCCTTGCCAACAATCGACAGCCCCATGAGGAGCCATCCTTACAACGACACCAGCTACTGGTATAGACGTGTGCTGACAGGCAGCTGTCCTGGACCTTGAAAAGAAGTACAGAGCTCGTAGGGTGACAATAGGATTTGCCAAGGATGGTCTGTTGTCAAGATGGTGAGAACTGGTAGACAGGTACTTGGGGGATACCAGTGACAGTATACAGCCAGGTCGTGCATAGCTATCCGTTGTGATAGTCTCGAGAAAGTGATGCTGAAGAGTATGGACCCATGACCAGAGACTTGCTGCATATACCCACATGGGACCAGTTGTGAGCACAGCGAGCGCCTCATGCAGTTGCCCAGTAGCGAAACCCCTCCAGAACTTTGTTCCAAACACATCCAGATGCGACAAAGACTGTCAACTGTATGCCTCCTAGCCGCAACGCATGCTCACATTTGTGATAAGGACGCGTGGCTTGGAACTTGGGAAACACAAGGGTTGAAGTAAAGACTTCGAACTAGGTCTGATGAATTTGTCGAGCCAGGAAGAACAAACCCCGCACAGCATTCACCTTTGCAGTCCTTGAAGTTCCATGTTCGCAGCGGTGAAATATGGCTGTTTCGCTGGGCAACGGACAAAATATTTTATACTCGTCATCTTTAATTTGTTTGCCCGTCCGGCGGCGACATGGCGGCCAATATAATGTAAACATGCCCCAGCCGCAAACTTCGGCTTCGCGGAGTACGACAACCTGCTCCGCGAGCACAGGTCGCAAACGTCGTTCGCCGGGCTGCAACTGATGCGAAGGCGTTCAAAACCAGCCGTGGCGATGACCAGGACAGCACAGAAAGCGAGGCTGGCAGCGTGGCAGCGTGACGCGTCCAAATGTATGTCCGCCTCACTTTTTTGGCCTCACTTTGTCCGCCTCACTCTGTCCGCCTCATTGTCGTCGCATGCAAATTTGGTAGACGCTCTTGCCGCGTCGTCAGAGCACTGGTTCGGCTGCAGTCTGAAATGCGAGCATTTCGACGCATTTGTCTCGTGACTGTTGTCGGGGTCGGGTGAAAGGTCGGACCGGTAATGGCACGGGGAGTTGCCTTGAGCGGTTGACAGACGAAGATGGGCTAACAGTGTTGTTAGTTTAGGTATGCATTTGCTGTATGAATAGATGATAAATACAGCATGGTTGGAGAGTTGGTCAATTGGGACCCAAATGGAGTGCTCACCTATGGTCTAGAGTGAAAGAAAAGTTTTGCGTATCTTGGAGGAGAGAAATGGCATTGATGAATAGAAACATGGTTTTCAAATGTCATCTCGAAGGGGGACTCATCGACTGTTAAATATCGATTCCATCTTGGGGGCCTCAATGTAGGCGACTCCTCGGTTATGGCCCCAGCCTTCAGTGCAGTCTTTAAGGCTGTTGTGGTCCAGCGACTCCAGCCATAAGCCAGCGACCTGTTTTACCTGTTACACACATTGCAGATGATCGGGTGCTAGGTAGCATCAGCTGTGGGTCAGGCCCGATGACATCACTAAACGGATGTGCAGCAGGTATCTGATTCGCCCCACCCCAGCCCCTTGTGGTTCCATGGCTCCACCTCCTTGCATTCACGGATACAGACTCGTGTCTCTTTGTGCTGCCGCCATCCGCCCATATCGAAGAAGCAGGTCACCGAGAGGAGAGGAAGTCGGACGGGCAAGGTCTGCTTCGTGCTTGGAAGGTGAGCTGTTTCCCATATACGTGTCCACAAGCAACATCGAGGCCAGGCTTCCACAGGGAAACGCTGCACAGTGAAGCGGGCAAGATGCCTCGGTCCATCAACACAACCGTCGAACCGCACTTTACGTCACGCCCGCTACTTGGTAGACATAGCTAGCGGTTTGTAGGCGTATCGTGGGAAACGTGTCGAAGCCCACCGTGGATGATGACGACCCCAAAATGCACTTTTTGTCAGTCATTAGCTTAATTCGGAGGTGAATGTTGGGCAGGGTTCGTACGCTATGCACTCCACGGCTCGGAATGTTTCCGCACAGCTGAATGATGACAATGAACCAGGTCTTGACGTCGAGAGCAACCTCATGGCACTGTTTCCGCTTGAATTGAGAGCTTTTGATGCCAGCCATGGTCCCTTTTACGCGCAAGCTATCCTTTACACGATCTTGCTTGCTTATAAACCAAGCCGTCGTGGGAACATCAGGCAGGATGAAGAAAACGCGCGTTAACCAAGCCACAGTGCTACCGCCGAAGATGAAGAACACAGCCCGTATCAACAAAACAGTCAGATCCATGCAAGACAATATATAGACGGTGAGAACAATACTTTCCAATGCGCAATGCTATCCATGTGGCCGGTTCCGTGGGAAGCCAGATCGCCAGTTATACCCGCGATCGTGCTGCCTATGGGAGATTCGCAAACGCCCAGGAAGAAGCCAAGGGCCAGCAGGTCCGCAGCATTGGTAGTCGTGGCTGTCAGCATCAGCACGGCGCCCCAAAGAGCGCTACAACTAGGTGCTTTTTAGTAGAATCGTCCAAGTGGCAGGAGGTCATGACCCTGACTTACACTGCGATGGCAATCATCTTGTCGACCCTCCAGCGCAACATAACCATACTAGCGGGTATGCCGCGACGATGAAACCAAAGTAGTAGGTGCTGTTTGCCCCCGAAATCTTTGCCTCTGAGGTGTCACGGAGTCCCAGAATGGCTGTCAATCCGATAACTGAGGTGCCCAGGAATTGGAACATGTATGAAATCGCCACAATAGGCAACAATCTATTCAGTCACGTCAGCCGTCAAAATCTGGGTGTGTGCTTAGCGGCAACGACTGCGCTCGGGACATACGTTGAGTAAATCCTATGGAGGATTCTCTTGTTTTCTTCTGGGGCGTGCTCTTCAATAGCTGCAACGTCAGCGTCAGCATGGTTTCGCTTGAGCTCTGTCACGTCGACTTCCTTGCGGCTTTGTAAATGCCCGATCTGGTAATGTGTTACAGCTTGCGGTAAACAAAGTAATGCCATCTTTCTGCCTTTCATATTAAAGAGATATATAGTTGCTGAGAGCGACTATGCTGAATATTAGGGTTGAGACCACGGAAGAGTGTACACGCCCAGCGCCTTTGCGATGTACCGACCAGCCTAACGGAAGGAAGTACTACCGCGCTTCAAGCTTGATCAAAGTCAGCTAGACTCATACCTGTCCCAACCTTGGGACGAAGACGAGTATGAACAAGAATTTACGATGCTTCAGCCTCTGTCACAGCCTCATCCCCGGGATGGCATCATGGTCTAGCGTGTTATATCTGTTTTGGATAGTGATTGTATGCTAGCTCGAGGTAGCTGGCTCCCTGTACTTCCATTGGCACTGCTACCCCAGGCTAACTGACCGAGTGCTCCTGTGACCACGGTCCCGAATTCGAAACGAAGAAGAGCCGGTTCGTCACGCATAATAAAAACGATTACGCTTTCCTTTATATTCGTTAAGCTTACCCAAGGCGTGGACTGCTGGCGTCTAGAAATCAATTCTGATCTGCTCTTGGCTCCACGAGCTAGGTTCCAAGATGTTAAGAAGCACAGAATATCTATCGGAGCGGTAAGAATCCAACCAAGGGCCACGAGAGAATGGGTCCACCCCCATAACCAAGATATTGGAGGCCAGGGGATCCATAGAAGGAGATGGCAGATGACGCCGTTACAAGTGCTGTGACAGCTGCTACTAATGTTACTATATGGAACGAGTTGGTAGCTCATGGCTCACTACATGTTACAAGTATCGCACGGACACTCGAGCACCGTCTAGGGAGCATGACAATGCGGGTATATTGAAGAGATAAAACATATTGTGATTATGTCGAGTGGGATAATTCATGTCAATGCTGCGGAGTCCTAGTTGTCGGATATCGCTGCGATAGGTCCTCAGGGGCAGTTAGCCGGCAGTATATAAAGTTACATGTGTACGCATTTGCTTGTTAGATTCTTGTGACA
Source organism: Metarhizium acridum (assembly GCF_019434415.1). Lineage (NCBI taxonomy): Eukaryota > Fungi > Ascomycota > Sordariomycetes > Hypocreales > Clavicipitaceae > Metarhizium > Metarhizium acridum. The sequence goes on along the minus strand of NW_027094025.1, from coordinate 1,629,891 downwards.
AGGGCTCATGGAGGGCTTGGAGCACTCGCTCTGTTCATCTAATAACAGTCTTCCGTATCGAAGGTCCTTGGTTTTCCTCAAGGCCTCGAGGGACTAAAGTAGACTCTATAGATACAACAAGTCGGTGAAGGCCCTTGCCCTAGGTTCCGTGATCGTAGCCCTCGTGTAACCGTGTGAGAACTCTTGCCTGTGCGCATAAGAATCTGCTAGTAAAAAGCTCGCCCCAGATGGACATCCAAATATCAAGGGGTGCCACGCTACAAGCATAAATAGTATCTACCTATTAGGTTTATATGTCAATCTCTGAGTGGATGTAGGTGGCTCAAAAACGCTCGTCAGCAGGGGAGGAATGTGCGCCTCGGGTTTATATATTTGTTAACAAGTCATCTCCGATGGGTCCATGGAGGCCGAGCCGGCGAGTACTAGTGGCCCAATACGCCTCCACATCATACCTGTGTAGCTTCAAAGTTATTTAAGTAATAAAGGTCCTGTCCAATCATCGGAGATGGAACAAATCTTAAATCCGAAAGCACACTCCCTAGCCGGTTTTGGCCAATGCGAGATTTCGAGAACGGTCCTAATATAGGTACAAATCCATGTGGGCGGAACCCACAACCTTATTTAGATGGAGCGATATCCGACAGCCGATTTCTCCAGTCTTGTTGGGCCCCAGTGCCCCATATGTTAAGCGATACTTGACAGCGAGTTACATAATCCCAGGTGCCGTCGTGTGGGTAAAGAGAGGCACTGGGGTGTGATGTAGTGATTTATACTAATCAAGTTTTTTTAAACTAATCTGGTGCAAGCATCATGCAAGCACTACGTGGTAACAGATGTGTTGGCCATATCCTGGCCAGAGAACCGCAACTGACCACGTCATAGTAGTTGACTTGTATAAGAAAAACATTGATACATCTTTTGTTATTTATATAAAGCGTAAGGTATCATTTATCTGCTATTATATCTTATTGTCCCTGTATCATGTGCCCCGCAAGGTCCTAGGCACTTAAAGAGGTACATGTAGCGTTCATAACCCCGTCCGAATGATCCCACATTACCCACAATGCCGCATCTCGTTATTCTAGCATTTTGAATGCGCTTATAACCCTCCTGATTGTCATTTGTCATGCTCAAGGTATTCTAGAGGCCGTACTATAGCTCTCACACTTGGGAGGCCATCAGCTGGCGGCTCTTTGGCCTTCGTGGCGGCTGTCATAGCACTTGAAGCACTTGAAGCGGCCTAGTTTCAAACTTCAAAGCACACAATAACACGTGAAAGGCTTTTGAAGTTGCCACCGCCCAAGCCGAATGCCATAGAGACCAGTCACAAGTTGCTTCAGCTAGCTTCGTCCAAGACGTCGGTGCCATGGCAGTCTTTGTTGCTGCTCACATCACCTCATATAAGTCACTGTTCGTTATATTGTACTAAGACACCGGTGACCCCATTGATATGCTCTTTTCCCTTCTTCTGTTGAATTGTAGCCATTGAAATTCTTGTCTTTTGTCTTTTTGGAATAGGTTTCTTAGCCTGTCCGGCCACGCCGGATTAGGGTCTATTGTTAAATATGCTTTGTTCCCACAACTTTATCATTCTTGTTCTCGAACGGAACAGAACAATCCCTATTATTCATGTCAGCTCTACAAGGTTCCCCGCCACGTAATAACATCAAGATGACTCGACTTACGGCAGAATATTCTTTTCATAACTGTAATTGGAATCGTTTCTCAAGTCTTCGGAGCCACCATGATTGGGCAAGATGGTGCGGTACCTTGCCACGTCTGCAGTGCGGTTCGTGAAATACTATAGTCCCAAGATTGACCTTTTTTGCACCACTGCTCATGTGTCCCCTGCCGTACTCAAATCTCCGCACTGAGCCACCATGGCGGTGTACCGGGTAACCAATGTTGACCATGGCTGTCTCAAACTCAGACCATGACAGGCCTGAATTATTTTCCGAGGAAGGGGCTAATCATGTTTCCCAGAACCAAATGTCGCTCGCGGGGTTGATGACGGGGAGTGATCGTTCTCGTATGATTCGCTCAGGGGGTAGGACTGGAGCTTCGTCCCGGATGCCAGGGCGATTCTTCGATCGTCGAAACTTGGTCATAGTGATTCCAGGTCCACAACTGCGCTGAGCCACGTAATCGGCTTGTAAGTGATTCGGTCGATGGAGGTCGCTTGCTGAATCTCGTTATCAAGATTGACAGCTATGGAGCACGTTGAACAGTGGAATCGGTCGTCGGATCAGATGTATCTTCATCGAGGGAATTAGAGCCTTCATTATAATTGGAAATCAGAGGAATGGAAAGGGACATTCTTTTTACTAGTAGCACCGATTCGAAGGCTTTAGCTATTTAGCTTCTCATTCAAACCTTGCAGCCTGGTTTGAGGTTTCTAGATGACAGGGCCCGGCTAGATGACCAATTTTGGTAACTCGAATACCTACCTAGCTTACGTCGAGTACGCGTTGACGCTCGTGAACCGCTTCCTCGGTAGCCACATCACCCCAAGTTGAGGCGGCCATGTGCTGATCAATGGCTTGCCAAAAATCAACATATCGGGACTTGGCATTGATACTTTAATCATGGATATGCCTGCCAGGTTTGTGACACATTCTCTTGCTCAAAGCAGCAAAGGGCTTCGCGACAACTAACTTGAACGGATGATCCTGTCTCTGCCATTCATTTTCTAGGTCGTCGAGTTAGTGGATATGTTCACATATAAAGGATGGGAGACGGGAACAGAATGCTCAGCTGACATTTTCGGACAGCCAACTAGCACTGATACATTATTCAGCGCTTGCATGGCCGAAGATGTGACAGATGAAATACTTAAAAAATAGGCCTTTTCAGTCTTTCCATCAATTATTAAGGGTCTGTGGTTGGGCTCGCGGCCAGGAGCGGCTTGTATGGGCAAGAATGGTGCAGCCACCCTCCGCAACCAGAGTCAAAGAAGATGAGGGAAAACACAAAAATGAGATTTCGCGATAAAGCATGTCAGGTACTGGCACGGGCAAATCCCCTAAAAAATTTCTTGCCTTCACTAACTGGGCGCATTTGTTTCAGTCTCAACTAACGGGTGGTTGATGGCCACATGTTACTGTATCCTTGTCCGGTAACGCCACGGGATCTTCCCGCAATAGATCATTGACACCACATGCAGTGGTATGCATGGTCACGATGTAATCGCACCCAAACAAGAAATGAAATGTTTCGACTGTGGCTATGTTAACGGCTGAAGTGGTCGGGGCGACACACAAGAAGTGAATCAATACCTGCTTGCAGCGTCAAACCACGAGGCTGTTCGGCAACATGGATCAATACCTAACCTTGGTTCGGCCCTCCGTTCATCCCCCTACCAGACAGGAGTTACTGTCGTCAATGCATTTGTGAGCAGGATGTGAATGAGTCCATCCACTGGGGTTACTGAAGGATTGAATTCAGGTTTTTCTGCAATATCAATTTTAACCTCGACGCTGTCGATGGCACTGGCGAAATACCGAATGGTCAGTGCTGGCATCAAATGTTTCAAAATCCAGTGAAAGTGAAAGCTATCCCATTCCCCGTAGGCCACTATCTAACATTTGACTTGATATCAGTCTAGATACTATGGCGGACTTGGCAGGAACACGACATATCAACCTGTTGAACAACAAGATATCATCAAGGGCTTTTCGACCATGCTAGTTCCAACGCGGCACTCTGACAATATCTTTGTTTGGCACTCGCTCTTCAAGAGAAATGGAGATCGCGTCTCATATGTAGACAGAGATGACTCACACTGAAGAAATTGATCTGTTTGATTTGGAAACAAGTCGGCATATTCTTGGTTGGTCCTCGAGTGTAAGATACTATACAGGTAAGAGTTGCATGCGACAGTGTAGCTCATTAGCGGGTTTGGACATCTTTAGGATCTGCCGATGCAAATTATGCGATTGAACGTTCCTGGTTGAGATGCCTTCATGAGAATTGCAACTTGAAGGGTAAGGTGGTGACACCAAGGCGATCGAATCTGATCATGCAGCAGCCCTGGGAAAGAAAGATGTGTCGCTACAAGTCTCTGGTGATACTTGCAGGAAAAGACTATATCCCCTGTCTAAGGAGTACGTGGTGCTTTGGGACGTTGAGTGCATACGTGGATGGTTGGTGAACGGAGTGAATGCATTGCTCCATTTCCTGCGTGCATCTCTCGAGTTTAACATATCCGATGACTTCTCATTTAGATTCCTCTTCGAGCCTGACAAGTTTAAAGAAGCAAAAAATGCTTGTACCGTCTCCGCAGCGCTTGAGGTTCTTATGAATGCTTCAAATCCTGACATGGAACTTTATGAGGAAGATGAGAAGGACGAATCAAACGCAAGCATCAAGTACCAAATCATGATCGCGTCAGTGATTTGTACGAGGCCCTTGAAAAACTCATTGATTACTAAAGAAGTATAGCAGGAGAGCAAATCTTGTCCGCGGAAAGACCTTGAGGGCTGGGACTTCAAAGATATTGCAGTAACGAAAGTCCCGTCTTTCCAACTCTCGCAAAGTTGAAAACAATCGGCAAGGGATGGGTGGGTTTTATCCGAGCTCTCAAGGCTGTCACAGTGTTTGGCAGAAACTTTGGCGCTTCACTTGACCCCCGTACCAGAAAGTGACAGGTAGTACTGGAAGACAGTATCATCAAGTATTTTCTGGCTGCCGGTATGGAGGACCTGAGCAGGATTATGAGCCGCTTGTGCGATCCAGGAGCGAATCCTCCACGATTAATAGGGTCAATTGTGTGGTATTCATCTGATTTCGCCACGAACTGTGCCTGCAGTGTTGGCACAGAGAAGCATTGTGAGCTTGCTCAAGCTCTATGGCCATCGCATATGAGGGAGAGGCCGCGAAAGAGCACCTCCTTACCGCCAACGATGCTGGGGCTGTGATATTTGGCCATAATGCAGACATCCAATGTATATGGAAAGATATCGGAGACCCTGACAAGGGAGAGCTTCCATTATCGGGTGAAGAATCGGATCATGGCGCCGCAGATAGTGCGATTGGCTTGAGTGTTCGTTTGCCCGCCGAACCTGAGCCACAAGGTTATTCGCCCACTAGCTCCAGTTCCGGCATTCATGCTCTTCAACACGAGCACTATAGGATCGGCATGATTTGCGCCTGGTCCGAGGAGTCGAAGACCCTTAGGACCCTGCTCGACAGCCATCATCAAGACCTACCAAAACGACACAAAGACATGAATACTTAGGAGGCCAGGACATATTTGCTGCTTGCCTTCCATATGAAGATTACGGTGGTACGAACGCTGCTTCCAAAGTAGCCGCCGACATGGAGAAAAGTTATACTAATCTGAAATGATATTTTGTTTTTGCAATTGGAGAAGGAATACCTTCAGAGAAGCATAATATTCTACTGGGTGATATCGTGGTCGGCACCGGTGTCATTCAGCATGATATGGGCAAAGCGATGCAAAATGACACCAACTTTCTAAGCACAGGAATCACGAAACCCACGGCCATTGAACTACGCACTGTAATGAGTCTTATCAAGTCCGAGCGAGAAGGCTGTCAAGTGTTCATTAAAACTTAAATAGTTTATGTCCAGCAGGTTTAATGCATTTTAAAAACTCGAGCAAAATCATGATAAGCTCTTTGAACCTCATTCTATACATAAAGATGGCTAAGAGACATGTAGAAGCTGTAAGGGCCAATACTCTTCCAGACGAACTCAGAGGCCCGGGCCGCGTATTCATTACGGCCTCATTGCCACTGAAACCAGGCTATAAAAGATGCAATGATGCGGGATCGTATCCGTGCTCAAACCGGAGCTTTGTGTTTCGAAATGGAAGGCGCTTGCGTCATGACAACCAAACACTACTTGGTTGTTGGAGGAATATGCGATTATGTAGACTCACATAAGAATGACGAGAGGCGCAATCATGCAGCAGCGACTGCTACTGCTTATACCAAGTACTTTCTCCCCGCTTAGGCAGCTCTGTCATGCACAATCTCGAAGCGGCTCAGCAAAAGGAGCGACCAGTCTCAGATTTAAACGGTGATTGTTGTCGAAGAATAGATTTCGGGATTAAAATAGATGCTCCATCTCTGCCTCCGCTGGCCTATTTACTGCCACTTGTAAAACTTATCATCCAAAAACACCACTGGAATGAAGTTTAACGAAGAAATACTACATCAATGCAACATTGTGAAGCTAACTGCCAATTGGAGATGCCTCCACTCGACACGACTCGGACGGAGAGCAAATATGTCCTAGATTCTGTCTATTTTCTCGTTAAAGCCGGACAGGGAGGATCTTTGAGGGTCACTGTACGGTTGACACATTGACGCTCATGTACTTTGCTTGTTGAGGATAAAGCTCTGTTGAGTATTGGGTGCTGAGGTTGCTCTTCACTGGATAGGTTACGCCAGAGATAGCTCCTAGAACAGAGCTCTTGCCGGAAGATCGATGCTGTCAATGAGATTAAGAAAGGGGAGGGGACATCGTCACTAATGCCTTGGGAATGTTAGGAATTTATGGCATTCAGAAAGTAGAGATGCGCACATAAGCCCTTCCAGTGAAAGGTATTTGAATACCCTGTCAACAAGATTGTACGTCACCAACGGCAAGAATGATAGTTGGAACTGGTTTGTTTTCAAAGCGCACACTTGCGTAAGCGGCGTTGACAAACGGAAAGGCATGATGCTGGGAGCCAGTTATGTACGTTAACACGAATCCTGAAGTTACAGACTGGTAAAGGCGACTAAAGCGAGTATAAAACCTGTCCGCGGTGAAATTTCCTTGGAAATATATACGAGCTAACTATACAACCTATCATACATAAGTTGTAGTAGGTAGTACGTTTGGTAAAAGTTTCCGGATTCAAGAGCGTGAGAAGCAACTCAGGCGGATTACTTTGCTGACCGAGGAATTTCGTAACGGATACTCCACCTCTCTATACTGTCTGGGGATTCAATCTGTCTTCTGGTCTAACATACATTCTTGGCTGGCTCCGGGTCAAACGTACAGGTCCCTTTGCCCACACAGTCGTCCTTTTCGCTGGCACACCTCAAATGTAGCGACTTGAACTTCCAGCCTTCGGTCCACATCTTGCGACATGTGTTTCTGCTAGTATATCCAGAGCCTAACCACTTCCCAATCCAGCCCGGTTGCTCCCAGCAAGGGCTCCGACGCAGGCGTATGCATTTGCCCACAACCCCTGACAGTTTTTTCCCATATCGGAATTCCATTTCATGAAATCACCCAGAGAAATTCCGTTCTGAGCCGCAATGTTGGCACATGTATCGCCGCTATTCACCCACTTGAATCGACTACAACAAGAGATCATGTGCGGCTGCGTTTTTTGAGGAGTCTCGATGCTGATGAGATAGAGATTGCGTTAGCTTCCGTATGACCCGAATCAACTTTCGCAGACTTTCGCAGACGGGTAGTTTGGAGGCCTCGGCGTAGCTTACCCATTCGCCGGCTTTGTCGGTGTCGGTGTCGGCGGCATGGTGACCACACCAGGAACATGAACGCAAACATAGTAGCCGAGCCACAGATTGGTACATTCTATCACGGGTCTGTTAGGATACCTTGAATATCATTATATCTTTTGCTTAATATGGCGAGAATAGATGACCTACGGGCGTTGATAGAGGGGTTCCAAGAATAAGACTGAGCCGAGCTGAGGCTGGATTCGCCCTCAATACTACCGCAATAGTCGCCCGCTGGCACAAGATAAAACTTGTCGCAAGTTAAGCGCCAATCCAGGCTGCGTGGGGTAGTATGGAGACGACAAAGTTGTCGATGTCGATGCCGATACGGTTGTGGTTGCCCTGAACGAGGTTGAGGACACGGCACCCACAACACGGTAGTTTTGGCCAAGCGCAAGGTCGAGGCACTGGATTCCGGGGTTTAACGATTTCAACTTGGCTATATCCAGGCCCCAGCTCTTACAGAAAGAGTCACAAGTATCTCCGTTGTTGGCAGGGGTGGAGAAGTTGCAGACGCCGCCTCACGGACGCAGCTCACTGGCACAAAGCAGCCGCGAGAAACACACCATAACCAAAAGCGACTTAGATAAATGGTTTTTTTTGGTGAGAAATATCACGAAAAAGAATGCGCCCTGATTGAATAGCAATTATACCCCCTTTTGTTCCGTTGACAAAAAAAGAAAATAAGAATTATACAGACACACACAGGTAATAGAGGCCATGTTGGATAGTTAGCAGTGAGTAGCATGTTGATGGCAACCCAGGTTATATGCTTTCGTCAATAGGCACACGTAAGATTCTCTCCAGAAACGTTACTCTTCCAGCATTCACAACGCACGGTTTGTTAGTTGCCTAAGATTGCTCATACATGCACTTCAGGCATGAAGCCCACTCAGCTGCCTCCTGAAGCGCAACTTTCGAACGTAATATATGGTTGGTTTCTGGGCGAGCCGTATTGGGTCGGACGGATAACCGGCACACGACCATCAGAGCCCTGGACATGCTTGGCCAAAAAGGATTTAGCCGTTCAGGGGCCAATAAATACACAAACCACCCACGGCCCTATACTTACACTTGTTCCTGGTATAACCTGCCTCGCTCGCACAAGACACGACAGCTTCTCCATCACCCACCTTGGTCTCCCCCATCAGTTCAAAATGACCGTTTTCGGCCGGAGACTTACCTGCATCGTCTGGTGTTTTCTCTTTCTGGCCTGCTGTCGCTGTGTAGCCGCCCCGGATGCCTCAAAACCCGAGACGGGGGAGGTAGACTTGGTCTTCCCTCACAACGACACATATACACCAGCCGCGTTAATGCCTTTAGTCTTTGCTGTTTAGAATCTCCCTGCTAGTCGCCCGCTCTTTCTGCAGATTGACTTTGATATCTCTCATACTCCCTCGTGGAATACATCTATACAACAGGGAATCATCCAGCTGAACCAGGCCAAGTACTCCAGCAATACCAGCAACGTGCACTTTGTCTACCGACTGGACTACTCGGCTCAATAATACGGAGGGCAGCTGGGCAATCGCGTGGGGAGTTTACTCAGTAAATCGTACCGATACCGGCCGAGGACGTGATTATCTGAAACTCGACCTGAATTAGGAAAGTTGTCTACTTCTCTACTAAATATAATACCTAGTGGCAAGATCTCGTCGCTGCTTCTAAAGACGGTGTATGTGAGAAGACAACAGGAGTGACTTTTAATATTACTCAAGTGAAGGAAGTGTCTTTGCTTCATAGACATTCCGTGGACCGTGACGTTTGTCCGATCCTTACGCCGGAAGCCCCGACGCCAAATCCTTGCTTGGCCAAGTCAACGCTACCACAGCATCAAGCATCTCGTATGACATCCAATCAAAGGCGTGCATGGGAGGCCTTAATCCAAACGTTACATGTCCACCCGAGCCTCAGAGCGCGGGCACCCAGACCTTGCCATTTACACATGGGCAAATCTTGTGGCTGGTGTTGGCTCTGGCAGGACTCGCGAAATTAGTATAATGACCATACGGCTTTAACACGATTTGTAGTAAGAGCATGTAACTATAGCATTTATCTTTCCATCGAAAACAGATTAATTGTCATCCTTGTCTTCTCCTAGCAGTCGTAGGGGAAGGCCAAGAACTGGAGTGGCAAGTGTATTCGTAACGAAACAAGCCAAACTGGTCAAGTGCATCCAATAAAGTAAGCTTACTTATTGGATCCATGGTAATACTCAACTGCCTTAGTTGTCGCATCATATGACTAAAAAGCTATGCAGCTGGCAAAGTTACAGGAAGCTATCGTGTCCGCATAACACAGCACAAAGATTCCATACTGTGTGCCTGTGTAAAAGTGTAAATGTCTTGGCGCCGACTGCTCCGTTGGTTGTCTGGAGCACAAAGGCGACTCTTGGACGTGTGGATAACGGGAACAGAGTGTCTGAGGTCCATTTTTAGACGTAACAGCAGGAAGTTCAAAATTGATGGCCACTTCTTGGTTTATGTCGTGGCGCTTATAGCCATAAGTCACCTGCTCTCTACCAACCTTGCTATAGTTTCTGCGCAAGCCGCCTTCAGACAACCTGCCAGCCCAGACTGCTCTAGTAGCGATGCCTGCCCAGAGCGTTGCGTTATTTCTGGGCCAAATACCTGGAACTAGTCGGCCTATCACAACTTTGAGCAATTTCAGCCATGCCAAGAGACCTTGTTCTACGATTCCAGTATCCGCGACAACGTTGACGACGCAAAACCGCTTCATCACATCTATTCTTGTGCCTCATATGGCTCACACTGAGACAATGTGCTCAGGCCCGCGGCACAATTACCCGCCAGGTCCTTACACAATGCCACATATGAAATCGGATGGCAGGCCGATGACTTTACAGGACGGTCCTCCGTTGGGGCCTTTGTACTTTTGATCGAGCAATCACGCCACCACCTCTCCAATGGACACGGACCTATAGACGAAACTACTTTCTCATTTGCCCAGTTAGGCAAGACGGCCATTGGTATCTATATTGAAAGGGATTACAGAATGAGGGCATTCGTTCATTCGCGCTTCAAGCATTAGAGGATAACTTCCAAACTCCACACTTCATATATTGCCATGCAAATGTGCGAGCCGGGCCGCGGGAGAGACCACACATTTAGAGTCATGGCCAGTAACAACGGTAACTTTTACTCCTATTCAGAATATGTTCAAGGCCTGGGCGAGGGCCAACTGTCTCTCTTTCAATTTCACCGGCCCAGCCTACTTCAGCACTCTGCCTTGATTAGCGATGAACGGTACATTCTCCAGGGATCGCGATAACAACTCCACCGAGGATTTCAAATCCACAATCTCTCGTCTCTCAGCTCGTGCTAACTGTAGTAGAGTTCAAGTCCAGGAAGATGATAGCTGCGCGGCTCTGGCTCAGAGATGCGGCATGTCTGGAGCAAATTTCATGAAATTCAATTCGGTTTCTCAACGAGCCCAGACACTTATACCATCTTCCGCGAAGGAGTTGAGGACGCTAACCGTTTGACTCTGGCGAGGGTTAGGGTTACTTTCCAACGACGGCCTTGGGTCGCTATTTGCAAGCCATGGGATAGGAGAAGACATGTTTGGTTATGTGTGAAAAATAATGCATGATATTTGATGAGCTACATGGAACGACGCATTGATAACCAAGTTTATGACTACTTTAAAACTCTACTGGATGGGAACCGCACCTTATGAACTTTGAATATAAACACAACGTTTTGATCTGTAGATAGTCTTCGGCAATCTATTCTTTGACGAGCTAGGTCGTATGCGAGGCTGAACTCTCGAATGTTCCTCGTCAACGCTTTTCCAAGCTACGGCCTTTTGGCGAGAACATATTAGCCCTTATGCTATTACTTGGATGTAAAGAATTAATTCAAAATCTGTACAGTTGGTCCTAAGGTAAATATTTTTCAATAGACCTATAGCTAAATTAAATACCTCCTATAGAGTGATCGAAAAAATTCTTACAAGTAAATTTAGTATCGCCGGTTAACTCATAACCTGAGGTATTTTCAACATAAAGTTTGAGGTAGAGGGAACTCATTGTAGAAACCATGCGTGCCAAAGAGGAACTGGAGTTCCTATAGTGAGCACCCTTGACGTATCCGATGCGTAGATTTAAAAATTCCTCTTCGGCAAAGGCACGTAATGACACTCTGCGTGATGCGAATTCGGTTCAACGTTTTCCAAACCTTGTGTTTCTCTACCGTATACGCTTAGGCTTCAAAACTCATAGACTGTAGAAGCAATATCTCTCGTTTTCCGTCACGTAATTCACTCATCATATATGATGCCCGGTCCCTCAGTGACTGCACTATTGATCTGGCTATCGACAGTCAAACTGGTGTCTGACGGTGCCACCAAGACAGTCAAAGCGGACTTGAAGTCAGTCCTTCCCAGCAGCAACTGGCCATCTAGCTCATTGTTTGCCGCAACAATAACCGTCTTCTCCTTCTCAGTGAGCTCATCCAGGACAATGAACAAGTTGTAATTCATCTCTGATCCACCCGGTAAGCGACTGCGCACAATGGCATCACACTCAACGGCGGAGGCTCCAAATAAGGCGGATGGCACTTTAGGTGCTGAATCTAGGTGCGCATCTGCTTTGCCCGAGTGAAATGGTGCCTCGCTGATGGAAGTAACAAAGGCCATGGAGGGCCCGGCGATTTCTTCGTCGCCCCAGTCCTGGTCGTAAGTCTCTTTGAGGAATTGGTTTAGAGTCTAAGTAGTTGTCCTAGTCAGCTAGAGAGTGGTGGTGATGAATATGCTAATAACCTACCTCGAGGCTGATTTCCGCGGTTTGGAAGATGGGAAAGTAGGGAATGTCCGTGTCTGGGTTTTCTGGCCCGCTGCCTTCGTCCCAGTTTTCATGGGGAGGGTAGTTGCCGGCATCTATACGCTTCGGCCTGGATCGAAACTCATCCACCCGTTGCTTGCTCCAGACTCCACCGACCATTGCGGCTTCATTTCGCAAGTCGCGTATGACTTTTGTGAGCTGAGCTTCTGAAGCTGCTTCGATGGCTGCGAGGCCGTGGGTGGCGGATGCTAGTTCGCACCGGAAAGCAATGTGGATTTCATTACTCTGCTCGTCTTCTCGTCCATCTACTGCGATCTGACAAGTTTTTCCATCTTCCGCTGTAGTCTCGTCAAGAATGACGAACGACTTGTGGCTAATGTCGCCATGTCGTCTCGACTTGGCTGCGTCCATAAATTCACCGAGTAAATCGTAGGCATCTGGGAGATCCTCGGTGAATGGAGTTTCGAACGAGTCAAGCTTATCGTCATCCCGGTTTGTTATCAGCTCTGATAGATCCCTTTTGGCTACCAGCACGAGTCTGTCGTGGGAGAGGAGGTCCCTCAAGACCTGGTAGCGGTTAGACTCAGGCCAAGCTTGGGGTGCTCGGTGCGACAAACTTGGGTATCGATGTCTGCAGTGCAGACAATCGTGAACTTGGCGTCTTGAGAGGACCGGCTGCGCAATGTGACACCCATGATCAAGGAGATACGGGAAAAAGGCTTTCTTTGTGATGATTATTCTGATAAGATGGGATCGGTATTCGATGGCGATGTGGTTTTTTTTTTATGATGTCTAGCCGTGTTGGGTTGTTTGTACGAGCCACAGAGCGGAAGGCGGCGGCGCAGAGACCATTATTATACGCTTGTGCACAGTGGACCATTCATTACGTTGCATTTTATGCAGGACAAATAGGACAAATAGGACAACTACACCACGTCATACGCCTTTGTTCATCTTGAATAAATGTGGAGAAGCATATATGATAAAAGTCACCAGCGACATGATGACATTCCCGTTGCACAACCAGCCCCCAAGTGGCTGCACCTAACATGGGACACACTGTTCCCTTCATCCCCTGGGTCTCAGTCAGAACAAAGGATGGAGGCCGATCTGCGACCAGGGTAACTAAATAGTTGGCTGCACTGCCACTGGCATCTCACTTGTGCGGCTGAAGCCAGAGCTGACTGTGCTGTAAGCATTGGTGTGGCACCATGATCGAGATCGTCAAATAAAAAATCGCTCATTTTTGGCACACAAACGGGAGGAATCTTGGTCCCTTGCATACTCACAGTCGGTACTAATGCGGGCTTCTTGGGGACGGCTGACAACCAAGCATGAGTAGTGATTCGAGAACAGTCCAGTTTTGTCCGTCTTCAGTCTACTGAACCTACTAATATCCAGTCACCATATTCCGTACTAAATTGAAGTATATGAGCTCTGTAGAGGCATCGTAGAAGTGATAGTTACACACGGGGATTAATAAAATGACAAAACGAATGTGCGCCACTAGACCCGTTATGTTCTCTTGGTATATAACATCTATTACTTATTTTATTTTTATAATGGAAGTTTAATTCGATGAGATGGAAGTACTCCAAAGAAGAAAATACACGTAGACAATTGTTTTCAGCTCCAAAGTAGGTGGTGAAAAACGAGCCGTCTGGCGATCGTATATTTACCGCTGTCTCTGCCCGTTCCATATACCTGACGTTCGTGATTGACCATTCCAGAAGCCTAGATAAAAACAGGTTCTACTAGTTTTCAGGGTCTATTCATCATCCTCAATCTCGAGGTTATCCTCTTCATCAACATCTCGAGCCTCCACCTCACCATCATCCCCGTCAAAGTCCTCCGGAAGTTCAACATCGTCAGGAATATCACGGCTTGAGACCCAAGAGCTATCCCCATCCTCAGAGTAAGACCCAATGTCACGAACAACCTTGGGGTTGGCAGCCAATGTCCAGGGGCCATTAGGGCCGCCAGACACGAACTGGTGACCATCGTTCTGGCACTTGGGCTTTGGACCACACCAGTCTTCGGGGAGCTTGCTGATCTTGTCCCACTTTGTGTTCCACTGCTCTCCGTTCTTGCTAGTAGCAATGCCTCTAACCTTGCGTCCTTGTCCTGTAACACCGCATTAGCTCCACACGCGCGTAGATGGTGAGAGGGATGGCAGGTTCTCACTTTGCTGCTCTTTACCGGGCACACATCGAAGAGCAACCTTCTTGGCAAAGTCACTTTGACCCCCTTCCTTGGAGGAGGCATAAGGATACTCGTCAGGAGAGTTGCCTCCCTTCCAAGCCCATCCCTTCTTCTTGCAAGGATCCTTGTCGTAACCCCATTTCTTGCGGTTATCATCACCGTACTTTTTAGCATTATCCTTGGTTTGACCTCCGCCGTGGAGGGTTTCGGAGTTCTTTTGACATTTGATTGCCCAACAGGTATTGAGACAGATTTGCGGTGTCTTTTCACAGTCGTAGACTACGCCTTTAGCGGCGGCTGAACCGACGAGGAGAATCACGGCTGCAGCGAAAGAGACGTGCATTGTGAAGATGGGTAGATTTGAAATGAGTCAAGACTTGTAATAGCTTGGGTTGGGTTTTTGGATATGCAGACGGTAAATTTCTGGGATTGTAGACGATTAAATACGTTTACGACTGGCAAGATGACAATGAATTTCTGCTACGAGCTACTTTGAGACACGTCTTACTTGCATATTCTGAGTCAGAAAACAGCTCGAGGTAAAATATGCCTCTATTTTTCTTGTATGATCTGCAAGCAAATGCTGACTGTACATTTATTAAGAGTTGGAAACTACGACTTTCAGCCTATCAGGATACAATACTGGCCATATATTCCCAACTGTGAATGCCATGGGATCGAAAGGAGTCCCTTGGATCCTTACCTGATTGGGCTTGGGGGCGGGCTGTAAATCCAGGAAGTGCAAAACCGGAGATACAGGCCATTGATGAGTTTCACATGTCCACCAGCTCTGACTCATCAGGTCTGAAACTAAATTATTTGGTGGTCTTATGCTTTCTTACAGAAATATTGATCTTTTCATAAAAGATAGTACTGAGTCACTGCGAATCAACATTTTACCTTTCAGCTACCAAAAATTCCTGGCGCCAAAAACCGCTCAACTTAGTGTGGTGATATTCAATGCGAGATAGTTATTTCGTACGCCAATATCAAGCACGACAGTTGACTAGTATGGGTCTACTACTGTTAGGCTGACCGTAGGGGCCAATCCTCCGTGCGGTTGTCATATTCGTAACACGAAACTGATCACGCAGTCCTGGGCGTATTGTAGATCTCACATGCATTAGTGGCTATGCATGTAAGCTGCATAACCTGTAAGGCCCCATGGTCACGTTGCTTCATGAAACTGACGGATCAAGAGAAATCATGGAGAGGGGGAAATATTTAGACCAACCGCAACAATAGGTCTAACATGATCGAGTGTCACATGCTAGTGGCATATTCCCATGGCCAATACGTAGCATCAGTAAGCCTCGTAGCCCAAAATAAAGTCAGCATCGCCATTACTAGCTGTCAGCGTCACATCGGCACATGACTATCAGCGGATCATCGCTCCCGCTCAAGTACAGCGTCCTGGCCCCCGGTTCCCACTGTCAGCGACGATCACAGGACCGAGTCGACATCCCAAGTGAGAAGACTATTATGGCATGTTGGTTGCGCTGAAACACCATGGAAATCAAAGTTCAAGGGTTATCACACGATTGACAAAATAACTTCCACATACGGCGATAGTTTACGTCCCGCCAGCAGCGCTTGTCAGCCTCTTTCATAAGCAGAAACCCTTTACCTCGTGGAAAGTAGCCGAGCTGAGGGGCACTCAGCTCTGCCGGCACGCTGAGCCGAGTTTGCTGCATACGAATCCCCCCTAAAATGAAAAGGATATTCAGTAAGGCGCACAGATCGGCTGACACTCTCATAACGACCACTTGTGCAGTTTCAAGAGCAGGGCATGCAGGAAGATATGTGTGATGTTGGGGAGAGGAAAATCCAATGACCAAGTCACCGAGTAACGCGATCTTTTCGCGCCGCAGCATAACATTAAAGATATTCTCTTATGGGACTTGAGAAATAGTGATTGAAACAAGAAATATTATTTAAGTACTTGAAGTTACCTGCGTTCTTGTTCTAGAGACTGGCCGCGGATTACACGAATTACGCTTTCGTCGAGAGTAATACCGTTCCTAATACCGTATTCCTCATAATGATTCTAAATCCACTTTTTGCTTATGCTTAAGTATAATGAGCCGCTATACCCGTCATATGGTTGAGGAGGCTTGTGGTCCACACACCCCAGCTTGCAATAACAAGCAACTATAAACCTCTGAGATTCTATCCCGGGCAAAATAATGAATAAAACCGGTTTCAGTACCTGATCAGCCGCAAAATCTCGCCAGATTACTCTGAATGAAGTCATCTCTATATCTTTGAGGAACCAGTCAGGGGTACTTCTGAGCTACATGTTGACGTACTGTTTGTGCCGAAACTAAGTGTCATCAAGCTTGAGCACGAAATATTCATATTTGCCGTCCACTTTCCATTAAACTTTACTCAAACGAGAAAGTCAATAGATTTGCCAGCATATGGTTGGACGTACTCGTGAAGAGAACGCTCCTGGCCAATAACGTGACAAGGGCTCAGGAGACGGCGGGCTTGGAGACATAGCTTAATTCATCTAATAACATTTTTTGGCATCAGAGCTACCCTCGCTTTCATCGAGCTCTTTGCCCAAAGGAGTCTCTATTCATACAAAACAGTGGTGAGCCTCGTTCCCTAAAGTCGTGATTATAGCCCCTGTGTAACTATCGTCAACTTCGGGTCCGTATCACAGCTGAGTGGAATTCGACTTTGGAGTCTAGGCTCAGCCGGCCAGAATGGACGTTTTTTCTTAGTCATCAGCTTTCTTGGGCCTTGAATACAGTAATTATCATACCGATGGTCCCATGTGTGATCGCCAGCTTCTCTTGCCAGTGCTTCCTGGATTTAAAACTACAGCCATGCTTCCTGTGCTGGAGGAAAAACTACCTAACCCTACGCATTTGGCTTTCCAAACACTCGTTGAGCTCATGGTCGGAGCCGTCGTCACTATCAAATGCGCCGTACATTAACGCAAGTCCATCAGTCCACGAGTGTTACACAGAAAAGTCCCAACAGATCGTGAAGGCCAACAAAGGGGTCTCACCGATAAAGGACTTGTTACACAACGAGATCACGAGAACTGTGGGCCACATTAGGCACGGGCCGTTCCTTTCATGTATATAAAACGGATTCCCCTCGCCTTGAGGCTTGAGAAAACCAAGGACCTTTGACACCCTATAAGATTATCATTGAATTGAGTCTTTTGTTCCAAGCCCTTAAATACAAGCCCTTGTCCCAACGAGCCGGTATATTTAAATCTATCCGGGCCGAAGTTTGCCGAAAAACAGGCTTCACTTGCTCCTGGGAGAGTAAACACAGCGGGAAAAAGCTGACCGCGAATGTCATGGTCTCGAAATGCGAGGCCTATAGGTGCAAGGTCATCATACAGTACTTCTAACATGGCTATCAGAGTTTCAATAGACTCACCGATGATGCTGCCATTCAGCGTGTAAAAGATGGATCAGTCCTTCAACTTCATTCCACAGCCAACAATATCTCCACACCTAAAGCAGTGGCATGCCTCCAAACATTTGTTGTCATGAAAAAAATTCCCCATTGTTGCCGTAATAGGCCCATGATTGGTTGCCCTGGCCCAACATGGCATCGAGAGGAAACTCATCCGTGCAGAACCCAATACCAATGATTCTAGACACAATCAGCAAATCATGTAGAAGATCGAAATTCATGCCAAGATAGGATTAATGGGCTCTTCTTACTGGTCCCTGCCGGTTTTCTCAACCGCGATAGGGGGTGACCGTGAATGCTCCCGAGAGAGAATTGGCATCCGCTGCGGCGTTTAGGAGGAGTCGCATTAATTCCACCAGACGTTTTTCTGCCGAGTCGCGCCATGGAGACACGAATGGTGCACTCCGCCAGTCGAATTTGGGTCTGCACCTCTCTGGAGAAGATATTCAACGACTTCCGGTGACGCAGAACACAGAGAGGCCCAGTGTAGGGGTGTCGTGCCGCCTACCCTGGTACGGTTTGGATTTTCATCATGCTCCAAGAGTAGTTTTAGTTTGACAATCCCAACATGTCCATTTTTAGCCGCCGCATGCAAGGGGAGTGACCCCAACTTGTCCGTCAGGAGAGGATTGGCATTTTTGGCTAGAAGCAATCGAACGGACTCCAAGGCGCCAGATTCGCTGGCGAGAAATATCGGTGTGGAGAGGTCTTTATTCTGTGGCTTGGAATGGGCCAGATGGAGCAAGTCGAATGATGATGCCCGAATGGAAAGTCGATATCTTTTTCAACACGGTCTTTGTCTCCGTTAAATCCCAAGTCGTCCATATCTTCCCCTACTTCTACGCTTGAAGATAAAAGAGCCCGCTTAATGCTGATATCTGCCCCCGATTCTATTGCCTCACAAAGCAGTGCCTTTCCTACTGTCCAAAAGTGTGGATTACAGCCTTGGTCCAACAGGAGACGTACTGCATTGTCATGGTTGTTCTTGACAGCTTCCCTGAGAGAATACTTGTCTGCATTCCAAAAGTGCGTGGCGCGGCGGTTGAATCGGGCTGCATGTTCCAAGAGCTCGTCGACTACCAGCCGGTGGTTCTCCCTAAAACCAAGACACAATGCGGTCAAGCCATTCTCATTTATTTTACACCAAAATCTCATAGCATCCCCTCTTTATTCCGAAGTTACGGTAGTCAATTTGCCGAATTCCTTTATGATTGTTAGCTCATTTACGCCTTCGTAGCATCTCTAGGAGATGATTGATGTCCAAAAAGAGCCCTGATTACTCGGACATGACCATTCGTAGCTGGGTCAGTCGAATCCATCTCACATGGCCTAGTCAACCCTGGTTCATATATGCTCACAACGCCGTGGCTGGGCAAGACGGAGTGAAAGTCATTTGATATTTTGTCATACGAATTCTTGATGGGGTCTGAATATTTTGACACTCTCTTGTGGCAGAGTTTTGATCGGACCGTAGAATTGAGTCGTCACAGTTCCCAGGAGTCCTCGTGGAACGGTTGGTGTGGCGTGTTAAAGAAGATCTAGATTGGAAACAGCCAGATGCTAGGAATAAAGGTCTATTTGTTCATGTAGACTGGAAGAGAAATTGACATTACAATTTTGGTATGCTGGTGTAAGTCATGAAGAGGCTGAAACCGCCGACTAGCTAGAATCAAAGCCTTCTTGAGCAATACGCCTCCAATATCATAGCCCAAAAGCACCATAGGACCAGGAAGTGATATATTTTTATCCTGCTGCTATACCCAGTCCTTTATTATCTTATAAAGAATAGTGATTACCTTACGTCTCTTGAAACAGGGTTCTCAAGGCCCAAGAAAAACTCTAGCAAATCATGAGCTCTAGACTCAATATAAAGGGAGCCTTCGATTTCGTTGTCTTTAAGCAAGTGAAAAAAATGAACAGATGCGTGCGGAAACTTTAAAGCTATTAACTTCGCCAAAACATGATCCAATCATGCCACATTGCTTACGTCTGCAACACCTGTCACGAACACAATGCATGACATGGTTCCGGATTTAGACCAAATTGGCAGTTTTTTTTTTTTTTTTTAGAAAAAAAAAATAGACGAGACTTGTCAAAAATCACCGTTATTCTGAGAAGGCTTGTTTCACCAATCTAGTGAGGTCACGAAATGTCGGCAGATGAAAACCGCAACTAGCCCTTAGCTGCAACATGTATGGGGTGGAATGTGATAGGTCGTGGCAGAGCAAAAAGAAATGACACGGCAGTCATATAAGAGCTGCCATTAAACAAGAATCTAATGCAAAGAGCTAGATTCAGTGTTGTGATAAAGGACGAAGATGCTGGAAAGGCGAGCAGAGACGTGCCTGCCTTTGATGTAGCAGGCTCTACACGTGACCCTGGCTTCTTTGTTGCCAATAAACAAAGAATCAGTAAGATGTGTCCGACATGACAATGAATTACTTCTTCCACCCACGTTTCAAGTATTGCAGTTGGAAGTACTATAAAGCATAACATGTTGATTTAGCTCAAGGTACAGTGGGAGGCAAAAAATGTTCGACAAGATCAGGTACCTCGCTATCGCGCTCCATTGTATGGGAAACTTTAGTATATTAGTGTATTATGCTTGGTTGACGAAGATATTCTGCCATTAATTGTATATTTAGAATTTTGCCGAAGAAACTAATAGTGCAATCACTAAAAATGATTAAAGCCTAGAAGAAATTATAATAGGTCTCTTTCCTAGCTTATGACATAAGGTGAGAAGCGATGTAGCGATAACCCATTTAGCAAGATTCTAGTAGAAGCATGTTATGCGTGGAAAACGGGTAGAATTGCTGTGGTGCTGAGGAGTGTTGTCTTGGTGCTGAGTGGGCGAAAACTGAGTCTAGCGGCAAACACTGATATATTAGCTTTTTATATCGTTTTAATAAGTCTATATTCGATCCACAAAGCCCCCGACAGCCTTGGGATTTTGTTTTGGCTAATATATAAATTATTAGGCTGTAGCCGAGTAAAGAAGAACCTCATTATAAAATTCAGGGTCCGATGGCAACGTACAATCAAGCGGGATATTTATAGAAAGCTTCTAAAGCGTCGATTCAATTACATTACTTAATAGAACAAAATAATTGAAGGGCGCTGCCGGTGATCCCTTTCAGCCATGGCTACACCCTTCGGCTCGGACCTAACCACCAAGTCCAGCCCGCCGGCAGATCCTCATGCTAATACGCCGGAATTTTGTCTCTCATAATTGACTGTATAGTTATCGCCGCCGACGACCTCTTATGTTTCGTGGCCATTGCCCATAGATTAACAGCGACGGCTCACTCGGACATTTTTCTCATACCATGGCTATGTGTCACAGGATTGGAAAGGCTAATGTGACCTCACTGGACAGACATGATGAGTGACAAGCGAATTGGTCACTACAAGTATGGTTTAGATTCCATGGACGGTCGCCGACTCATTACTAGAGCCCTGTGGCCGAGTAGAATACGACTACCGGATACCCTGCTACCACTAAAGCGAAGTTCTCACGCTTGTCACATAACGTTCAGAGAGCCTTTGTTTGCAAGGCACATATCCACTATGCACTTTTTCATCAGTGCTACGCTCTAGGCCGTTTCGGCTGCTCGAGCCTTCCCCGGGCGGATAAGTTGCTTCTCACCGCCACCCAGAGACATCAACGTCTCGTCATTCCAAGCCTACCCGGAAAATGCACGCCTTGGCACAAAAAGATGCGTCGCAAACTTGAGGTATGGTTGAGCTTCTGAAGACGTATTACGCACTTGTTAAAGTTTGCAGCGTTCTATTCAACGCTTCAGTCGCAGTGTATGATCCAGCCAGGGTTAACTTGACAAGCATTATCATCTTCCCAGGTCAAACTGGCGACACGGCTTTGCAAAGTGGATGACCAATGTTTCGTTGGCACATGTGGGTGGCCGGACCACAAACAGATTTGACGCATTTGCTAGTTATTACAATGTATATAATATGAGTTTGAATTTCCGGCTAGCTACTTCTTTCATAGTGGTTAAAAACGCCATAAAGAGAATGGAGGGGGAGAACATGACTTGTAACGTCTCGTAGGCTGCAGACCATCAAACAAGGTAGCTTTAAATTGGCTCTTATAGTACTACTTTGTCCACAATGACCTCTCATGGAAGGAGGGGGGCAGATGCCGACTGTCCACCTTGAATCCGGAAGTGGATCGCATCCTCCGATGCGGCCCCGCCTGGTCCGTGCTCGGACTCGGCGCTGGAAGGTGGGCCGACACCGATGGATATGACTAATATGGAAAACAGCTGACTATCGCGCCTACTATTGAAAATTTCTTTGGTTCTCTATGGTAGTTTGACGCCTTAGACCTATAAGTTGGACTACGGTTCTATTGCTGTGCACGTGTAGGAGATACACAATTGCCTTTACGCACATGCCCTCTCTCATTCCCAGCTAAGGACTGGCATAAAAAGCTCATCCTGTGGTTGCAGGGATCAAGATGAATAAGCTAGTAAGTAGATACCAAATAAGACAGTGTTACATTCCACTGGCTCTGTAGCAGAGCTAGGTGACTGCGAAAAGAACAAAATGGTCCCGGTTACGACGGTTATTAAAGATACCAACGCCCCTATTGCGGCGGTTTGGGCTATTATTTAGACCTGGGGCCGCATAAGCTTTGACCACTAAACATGATGAAAGCAAGTGTTGAAGGTCTTGGAATTGGATCAGTGCGGGCATTGACATTTAAACCGGGAGAATTCACAGCCTCGGAGAAGCCGGAAAGCGTCGATCCCCTCACATATACTATTTCTTACGCTCTGATCCGGAACCCTGACCACTCCAGGGCTACGTATCCTCGAGGGAGCCTTGCCGGTACGAAAACAAGATGTACATGGTCCTCCGAGTCGGAATAAGTAAGCAAAGTCTTTAAGGCTAAATTTGCAAATTTATCAATAGCATGTGTAGTGAGGCTATTGATTCCATTGACAAACTGCTAGCTACTTGACAGCAGGGATGTCGACTGATATCGGCAGATACTGTACGATAGGTGCATTGGCTAAATCCTTTGTTTGGAAGCTCAAAACCTAACTCGCCATTCTTCAAAGAGACCCTGCATTTAACATGAGAAAGCCTTTAATTTATTAAAGCGGGACGTACATGTAACCAACATCTAGTAGCTGTAGTTTTCTTTTAATAATATTGATTTGTAGCACAAGTAATTCGAAGACAGAGAACAAGACAAGGCATCACAACGTCAGTAAATTACAACAAGGCGATAAGATTTTCGGACTTGTCACTCCCCCATCTTGTCAAATCTTTTCTTTCAGTCGAGGGGCTATGCAGTCTTTGCCGGAAACCTGTGTCAGGGACATGGATGAGTCTCTGGACAGCACCAAAACCCAGTTGTAATGTCGCCAGAGTGTATCCATAAGCGCATTAGGGATAACCCGTCACATCATGTGCAAGCAGTAGCAACCACAGCCATGGGGACGACCCGTCCAGGGCCGGACATTTGAACTTCCCGTGTATGGATTTGTGCAGGCAGCTTGAGCGTCAACAAAAATCACTATCTAAGCAAATGGCAACATAAATTCAACTCTGCGCGGACTTTTGCATGGAATGGCTACTAGGTTTAGTATCTGACAACCCGCTGTAGATCTAAGCGACTTCAGCCAAGAGAAGATGCAATGGAGCCAACCGACGCTGAATTCTATTTGAGTGCTCCATACAACGGTTAAAGCCCCTTGTAGTGCATATATCAACGTATCCCATATCCCAAGGCTAGTCCTTATCCCTGTTCTCTCCCCTCACATTCCGCAATCGCTCGTAGAATTGAGTCTCTAGACTAGTCTGATATTAGCACTAACTTGTCTAGTTACAGCTACCGAGGCACGATACTTACAACGTACTGGGACGCGATAGAAATCGACCAGTTTGGCTTGGTACCGTGAGGTTTCTTGACATCCCCGAGTATGTCAGCGCCTATCCCCTGAAATACTCTATAGCATGAGAAACAGCTCACCTGTCTCTCCAGACACCTCATAAGCTTATTCCGGATTTCCTGAATTGTATTGGCGGTATCAGAATATCCCCTAATATCGGCCGAGCCAGCGAGCGGGTGGGCCGTCGTGAGTCCTGCCATAATGGCGACGAGAGCAATTGAACACTTCATGCTGATATCTTGCCGGCCGAGACCAGTTTTGTGTTGGAGAATCGTGTGTATTAGTGTCGTCGATACACGTTGTTGAATACGAAGCGCGTGGGTCGTGTCCACGAAAAGGTTCAAATTTGGGAGGAGCTATAGCCCTCTTTATACGATCCACTTGTTTTGGACAAGTAGACTTTATTCTCATGGATTCCATAATCTTCATACTAGCCTCCATGAAGCGCAGGGCTTTTGACCCGGCAAACGCAAAAGCCATGTACCTGCATCTGTGAGATGGCGTGAGGGTGTCCACCAATCCTGGAGACTAGCCCGCCGCCAATGATGCTTTTTCGCAGCAGAAGGAAAGATCTAGAACCCGAATCTTGACTTGGATGGGCGCAACTTAGCACATGTCAACGAGTCATCAATTGCGTCTTCTACGACAAGCCGGGCCTTTTACCGGCAAGGTCCAAACTAACACTAGCCACAAAGGCCAAATTAGAAGCTAGCTAACAAACCCACTAACTATGATAGTAGTCTTTTGACCTGTTGATGAAGCATAGATTTTATTGCGAGACTGCTCCATTCTCTCAACTTGTCAGCACGCGGGCTTTACCGTGTTTAATAACATCCATAGGCTTCAAGTACAGTGGGAGCAAAAGCTATTGGACCAGATTGGGGACTCGGCTATCTCGCTCTATAATATAGTGTACTAGAATTTGTTGGTTGGTAGGCGAATATGGTTCCGTGCTGGGCAGGTTGGAGGCCGTGCTTATGCTGCTTCACTTGCCTCCAGATTGTGAAGGCGCTCGTGGACGGGTTTGTAAACTCGGCTTTTCGCTGGTCTTCTGCCTCATCTTGTTATTTGTCATTCAAGGTGTACCAGCCTTGGAGACTACACAGCAATCCCGCCCAAGAATGAAGGGCTGTTTGTTATCCAGGAGCCCCTGCGCGTTCATCCTCCCGTCCCTTGTATCTTTTCTCGTAATGTGCCTGCGGGCGGTGACATGGTGGCCATCCGCACTCACAGGCATTTCAGCAAGCAAAAAAGGAAGTTCTATTTCCATGTCAATGGTGAGTACATCTCAGAACCGGGTTCACAACCTCAAACGTGACCCGTGACACGAAGTGATACCGCACAAGGGATGTTCATTTTGACTCATGGGCCATATTTATGCAAAAACTTATTCAGCTGTATTGTAACCTCCAACTACACAACAGGTGTAGAGCAAGTCTTACACTACAATTTCACGTTGCATGTAGCATGCTAGCTGTATAACTTGTTGTACGCGGGTGACATCAAGTCAACAATATGAGGCTATTCCATCGTTCCGAAACTCTCAAGAAGTCATTAATCGTAATAAAGAGAACCCCCTCATTTTGTCTCATCTGGGCCGACGTTCTAATCTGGTTCCCATATCATCCAATTCTCTCATCTGTGAGGCTCCCCATCACGGCACGTCCCTCGCTTCTATGTTTCAGCTTCGTAGTTTTCACATGCAGCTCAACAAGGGCTTCAGCTTGTCCAACACTTTCTTTTGCGCGTCCGCATCAGCCGTCGTCTTATCGCTCGCATCCCCAACACTAATCGACACGGAACAAGGCGTGCTCTCATGCACTTGTAACTCGGAAGGCAGACGCGAGCCACCACACCAATGGACGTCGGGGGCCGAGAAAATGCCCGATGTGATGCGAGTAAGGACGTACTTGACGTCTGATGCCTTGGAGCAGCTCCCACCCGCATCAATCTTGGGCATGTTCACATTAAGAAAGACGTCGTTGGGCAAGTACGGCTTTCCTGTCTCGATAATTCTCTGGGTGATATTTGCGGAAATCTCGGCGAAAACGGCGCTCTCCAGCGAAGCGGGTGTGTTCCAAGGGTGAGTGGCTGTGTTTGCGCCGGAAAATGCAATGGCAGGAATGCCAGCTTCGTGCGCGGCATAACAAGCTGCGCCGACGGTGCCAGGGCGACTGATACATGGGCACCCGGGTGCCCAAATAGACTAGCGCACCCAGGTGCCCAAATTATGTCAGCACTCCTCTAGCGCTGGGACAGAACCTGTGCCCCAGCATGTTCCTGCAGCCACTGCACATTGCAGCGCCAATCAGATTGATGAAACATGGATCAGGCAGCATTCCCTGACGACGTTCTTCCACCCGAAGGCACATATGAATCACGCGAGTCCTTACTTGATGCTATCAATTCTTGGGCGAAACCTCGAGGGTACGCATTTACAACAGGGAAATCCCTCAAGACACCAAATGGCAGAGTCAGAGTAATATTCGCTTGTGATAGGAATAAACCTCCTCCAAGCCCTTCTACTGATCGAGTGCGACGCACTTCGAGCCGAAGAACTGGCTGCAAGTTTTCAGTTCTAGCCAAGCAATCGCTAGATGGTAGTACATGGGTCTTGAGCCATCGACCAGACATCGAATGTGCTAAACATAATCACGCGCCCAGCGATGATCCTTCTGCACACCCTGCCCACCGCAAGCTTGTGGGAAAAGATGCGGCGATCGTCTCCAAACTCGTGAAGTCTGGAACTGCCCCTCGAGAAATAAGGACCTACCTCCATAACCACTCAGAAACACTTGCAACTCAGCGGGATATATACAACCGGATTGCGGCAACCAGGAGAGATCTTCGCGAAGGCCAGAGCAGCATTCAAGCCCTAGTCGACCAATTAGATAACGAGGGCTTTTGGTGTCGCGTCCGCTTGGATGTAGACAATCGACTGACGGCTATCTTCTTTGCCCATCCTGACTCTGTGGCGTATTTACAATGCAACCCGGACGTATTATTGCTGGATTGTACCTACAAGACGAATAAACACGGTATGCCGCTACTCGACATGGTCGGAGTAGATTCTAGCCAGCGGTCGTTCTGTATCGCATTTGCATTTCTATCCGGTGAATCGGAAGAGGATTACTCTTGGGCGTTACAACATCTCAGGTCACTTTACCAGCGTGAACTTCCGTCAGTTGTCTTGACTGATCGATGCCTAGCTGCAATGAACGCTGCTGCACATTGGTTTCCAACGACCAAAGCGCTCCTCTGCCTCTGGCATGTCAACAAAGCGGTCCTCCAGCGCTGCCGGCCCTTTTTTGTGCAGAAAGAAAACGAAACCTCAGAGCGGGCAGAAAATGACACATGGGAAGAATTCTACACCTCCTGGCACTCGATTGTTGCTTCACCAAGTGAAAAGATATTTGACGAGCGCCTGGCCAAGTTTGAACTGAAGTATGGCGAAAAATATCCAGAGTGTGTAGGGTATATCAAGATGTATTGGCTCGAGCCGTACAAAGAGATGATCATTAAAGCATGGGTGGATATGCACTTGCATTTCGGCAATGTGGCCACCTCGAGGCAGGTGGCTTATACTATATGCAATTGACAAGACGCTAATGGAACGTTCCCAGGGCCGAGGGTATCCATTCACTGATGAAAGCACACATTAAGAAATCGAATTTGGACCTTTTCGACGTTTGGCAAGCCATGAAGCATGCCATCGCAAACCAACTCAAGGAACTTAAACATATTCGAGCTTCGCAACAGTTACGCACACCTCTAGATGTATCCGGGCTCATGTTCGAAGCAGTACGAGGTAGGGTTTCGCATGATGCTTTGCGCAAAGTCCAGGGGCAACGGCAGTTATGTCTACAAGAGCCACGTCAGATTCTATGTAGTCAGACTTTCACTTCGTCACATGGGTTGCCGTGCTCCCACACCCTCGAGAAGCTGGAAGAAGAAGCTCAGGGTCTTCTGTTAGAGCATTTTCACCCACATTGGCACTTAAAGCGAGGGGTGGCACTGCCAAAACCTGTTCTGGAACCTCGCCGGGCTGCAAACCAACTAAATAGGACTCAACCCTTAACGAGCACAAGACGCGAACCATCCGGTTTCGAGAGAATCCAGGGTAACAGAAAGGCTCCCACTTGCAGCGCATGCCACGTGGTAGGCCACATTATGACCTCGAGGTCCTGTCCGCTGAAGTTCAAGGGGTCGCCGGTAGTACCTCTGCCGGAAGCTCGAAGTTCAGTCACATTTTCAGGTGCCACGGCGGAAATGGCTCCTGCGGGTGTCTCTAAGGCCCCCCCGGAAATCGTGCCAACGACCCAGCAGTCGCAATGTTCAAATGCAGTGGCGGATGCCTTGGCAGAGATTGATCAACCCTCTTCCTTTGCAGCACGCATGCCACCCATCCGTTCATCTCCTCTCATGAGATTTAATACGTCGACTGACTTGGGGTCGCTTGCCACATCAAACAACGCGCCCGGCAGTCCGCCAATGTTGACCGTTGAAGGGCCAAAAATTGAGCAAGTCCAGTCTTTGTCTGGTGTCACCTTGGAAGAGCCGCGGTACGATTCCCCGGGTGCCATTTATGAGAGATATGTAGCTGCTAGAAATGCGTGGTACGCTGCGCAACCTGCTGGCAGCATCAAGACCAACCAGCAATATCGCAAAGCGATGGGGCTCCCACAAAGATACGACAAGCGGAGTTACGAGTGGTGCTTGGACTACAAACAAATGTCGAAGCATCGCGTCACTGCGACAGGGTCCAGAGAATGGACGAAAGAGGAAATGATGGCGTATCTAGACTGGAGCAACCAGGAAGATGAGCGGATTGAAGCCCAGGTCGCTCGGGAGATGGGTGATCATCCTTTGGCTAACAAGAGAAGAGGAATGAAAGAAATATGGAAGAGAATAGAGGTAGACAGTAATGAGCAACAAGCTTTGCACTCAGCGAATAGCGCGACGGAGGATTGCATTGTTGTCAAGTTGTAGATTAAACTGGAGAGAGTAACTAGTTGAAATGATCTTCCAGCCGGGTCTTGCGGGTCTGTCCCAGCGCTAGAGGAGTGCTGACATAATTTGGGCACCTGGGTGCGCTAGTCTATTTGGGCACCCGGGTGCCCATGTATCAGTCGCCCTATCTAGAGGTTGCAGTATAAATACGTTAAACTTTCTATTGCTTTTCAAACTTATATTCTTTAGTTTAGTCTCCTTTTCAACTGATAACTTTCTCTCTCTTATGTTTACTTGGTGTTTATAAGCGGAAACTTCCATTTTGAATAATATCCGATATACTATCATGGGGCAACCCGGGGAAAACTATGGAAATAGCGATTAAATAGCGTGGCGTTCCTGGAGCATTGGAGGCAATGAACACCCTGATAGCCAATGACTAGTAAAGCTGTGGCCCAACACCTCCATGTTGGCGCTTGCACTGCCGTTGCACCAGACATGCCATGACATACAGCCACTCGCAATTACTATTTGCCCATGTTGAGGTTCCCAACAACTCCACTGCAAGTGCGTATAATGGTCAGGGGTTATTCCAACTAGGGTCAGGGTCTTGGAATTGGCAAGGGCGGGGGCTCATTGTTGGGCTAATCTGGTACGAGGACGTGGGCAAACTTCCACCATCTCTCACTATATATCATGCAGTCTTATCAAGAGTGCCAAATCAGGGTCAGTCTTGTCGCAGTTTGCAATGGAAAGAGGCCAATAAAACGTGCGACCTACATTCTCCCGGTCCGTCTATCGGCACATGGCAAGGTTAGTGTCGCCTCAATTGAACCTTCCGAAGTGCAACAAATCCTTCTCATACGCCCGAAGCGCTCGACGCTACAGTTTGGATGTAGGCTTCTTTGTCTTTACTGCTCTCTTGGATAATGTAGAGAACATCGACCCAGCGGTTAGGCCTCTCATGATTTTGACGGCATCCACCAGAGTATGTGGAAGATTTCAACAATTCTCGCCTTCCAAGACTGTATGGGTTCGTTTGAGGAGTACTAATTGAGACCTCCTTAATAATAGCTCTGAAACAGTGTGTTGCTTTATCTCTCCTGGACGCGTACATATAGTAAAGCACTTCCTGCCACTTCTGCAGCCTCTATATTGAGTATTATTACGGACAGTAGTGTCTATCTGGTGGGAAGCATGGTGTACAAAATCCCGGTGATGAAGTACAGCTTTTACAAAGTCATTGTCGCACCGGGACTCGAGCAATATATCTGCAATTTCCATCCGCCCTCCAGGACCAACATGGTCACACTTATAAATGAGTCATTGCCTGCACGGCCCCGACCTAGGGTCGCAACAGGCGCAAATTGTCATCAATATCTGAAGCTTTTCTTTTCTTTTTTCTTTTTTTTTTTTAATACTCGTGGTACATATTTAGCTCAATTGCAACTCGAGGCTGTAAGCATATGTCGTACGTAAAGTCAACTCAGAGGAATACAACCACTCGTCTTTGACATGTAAGAAAACCAAATATTTAGATAAACATGAAAATGCCTTGGATGGAGCCACCTAGAATACAAATTGAGCCATCAATGCCAAGATCCAGGTGGTTATTCGAAAATCTGTATCGTTTCCAACGTCCCCCAACTGAGAAGGATACCCAACTCCCTGATCACGCAGGAGATGCATAGTTTCTCCTCCTTGAGCTGGTGCTTTCCGGCGTCGCAGCTGCATCCACAACGTCTGCCTTGGGGACGGCCTTGGCTGCGCACGCCCAGAGGAGTGGCGTCTGGCCCTCAGACTCGCCCTGGCGCCGGTTTCCAGGGCGCGGGAACACTCGCAACGACCTTCAAACTTATCACACAGCTCCCGGTTCCTGTTTCGTATCTTTCTCCGGGCCTCTTCCATGGTCAGGAACACATCACCTATGCATTCAGAGACAAATTCGTCCGACGTGTCATCGGCATAGTAGCAACCCTCGACAATGAATTTATAGCTTCCTAAAAACTGTCCAAACTGCGACAAGTCTTCAGGTGCTTGCTCAGGAACTCTTCAGGTGATAGGGGACCGGTGTATTGTCGCTGGGACATCTTGGTCACAATTTTCCGCATTGCTTTGATCTTCTTTTGCATTGCCTGCCAGTTCTTTAGCCGGATTCCCCACGTCTCGGTCTTCAGATACTGCGTCACCTCGTCTCTCAAGTCATTGCCGCTCACGCCGTCCATGAGCCCGATAGCTAGACCCACGAGAAAATAATTATACGGAGAATCTAGCACACCAACGGGGGGAATGTACGGATTGATGATTAGCGGAGGTGCTGTAGGGCTTAGGATGTACGGGTTGTCGGTGTAGTAATTGTCCAGATACTCAATCTTTCTGACTTCATATATCCTGCCGAGCTTCATAGCAGCAACAAGTCGAAGTCCCTTGAGCAAGTCGAGGTTATCAACGGGGGAGATAGAATCATCAAGCTCCTCTTCCTTGAGACGACCCTGGAGGAATAATGCAGTCTGGTGAGTGTGTCGGATAAGAGTGTAGAAGCGGTAAAGACCTGGTATGCCCTCGGTCGATACCTCCGTTATCTCCGTGTCAAAGTAAGTACAGATCCAGCGTCTCTGGCTGAGTGAAACTCATTCCCTTGGACTGGCCGAGAACGAAGGCAACATCTAATGCCCGTGGCAGTGGTGGAAGGGGGTTCCCGAGTTGTCTGCCAACCTCCTGCATCTGCGCGCGAGCCTCGGAATAAGGGTCAGCAGGCTGGGTCAATGGACCGCCGAGCCAAGCGCCAACAGAATCGTCGGCTGTGCCTCGATCAGGATAATTCCGGATAAACGTTGCCTCATTGATCTGCTCGATGAGCTTGTTATTGAGCTCCTTGGCCAGCTCTGACACCGAGAAGGCTTTACCATTCGCGAACTCTTGCGGGATGCCTAAGAGAAACTCGCGCTGTCGGCGCGCAACCACATGCCACTTGTCTTGTTGGATCCTATAAATAGCTTTCTGGGTTCCGGTTTCGAGCTCGGCCAGGTCGATTGGCTCTCCCTCGCCGCCCAACGCATTAGAACCGTGGAGGTCGGGCGAGCCACTCGCATTTAACGCGCCAATTCTCTGGGCGGCCTCGGACAGCACGCTTACAGTACCAATTACGAAAGCGCTCTCCAGCTTGGCAGCAAAAGACTGGGTTGGGTCTGTATAACTATGCGAGTAGACGGATGCATACACTCTACTCAGCGCCTCAGCCTAGGATTCATCGCGCTCCTCTCGCATCTCGTCTAGCGCTGTCGGCTTGGGAGGACGCTGGAAGAAGCTGATGATGACTCGGATAAAGTGAAGCGCTTAACCAAACGGAGCCAAGGGACCGAAAACGAGGACATCCGCGATGCCGCACAAGACGGCAGCTATTGTGACAAGGTCAATATCCCGGCCCCCCTCCACGCCGGCGGATGTGTTCACGGCACAACCTATAAAGGGGATAATAGCCGTAAAGGCAGGCGAGCTTGTCCAAAGCAGTGCTATCCGACAGCAAGGACTGAACGATGCCCTTCACCCACAGGACACTCCCAACCGCTCCGCCCAAGCTTTCAAGAGTACCAGAAGCCATGCCGCCGTTTCCGGGGACCAGTTCCGGCGAAGTAGGCTCCAGTGCCTTGTATCCGAGCCGCTGCCGAACTTCGTTGAACGTCGTGGCCCCCTTCTTCTCCCACGAGTCTGGTATCTTGGGCCGGCGTTCTCCAATGGTCTTATCGAACTCCTCCACCGACACCTGGTTGGCCCTCTTTGCCCTTTCGACGAAGTGGTCAGTGGCGGCTCCCTCCTCTGCCACAAGAGTCTCGGGACTCGTCACTCCTTCTGACCCCTCCGTAGCCGGTGGGAGGTCTACAATTTCCTTCAGCTCGGGAAATTCCCAGGGAAAGCAGGCATCGCTGCTCTGTCGTCTGTCCAGTCTTCCCACCTCGCGCTTGCGAGCTTCGGGCTTGACGCACACGAGTGGCTCAATGCTTTCAAGCGCCGTCCTGAGCTCCTTGATGTTTTCCTGGTGGCTGCCCCTGACACGTTGTAGGTATTTCCATCTGAACCAAGACGCTTTGATCCAAGGATTCTCGGCAATGGCGTTGGCGAATGTCTCTTGCATGTCTATCTGCCCCTGGGCATTTTCCTTGATAGTAGGCGTGTAGTCGGCCAGGGGTTTGAAATCCGCCACGATTTTTTCCGTCACCGGCCGACCATCAACATGTTGCTCCCAAAGTTCCTGGAGCTTCTCTTTTGTAATGCTACCCTTGTTCTTGGCGACCCTGCCGTCAAAGTCGATGGCTGTGGCCCCATCAGTTGTCACAGCTGTTATCTCGAACTTGTCGTACGGCTTGAACTTGTCAAACGTGGCCCTAACACGGCCGTCGAACACGCGCTGCATGGATAGCACGATGTTTTCTCTGACATCCTGGAGCTTCTTTCGAGCGCTTCCCCCGTGAGCGTCTTGTGCTTGAATCCTTGCTTCTTTTGCAAGATGCCTGAAAGATTGGTTCCTAGTTTCTTGAATAGATCGGGGTAATTATTTGCGTTGCTGATGATGCGAGAATCTGCTATCTCGCCCGTCTTCCCTGCCTGTACAAGCAGCTCGACCGTGGGCTCCCGCCATAACAGAACCGCGCTATAAGTTCCCTTGAACGATTTTCGTATAGGCGTTGGAGCAACCGAAGAGATGGATTCGATCCCGGGCTATAGCACACCTCGATTATGCCTCTCATATCATAGCCATGCATACGACGAACAATCATGGGCAAGGTTTCAGAATATAGGCTTCATCTGTGTATAGTGATTATTCCCGTCTCAAATTATATAAACCCCTCATCAAGTCGGTGGCATAGAGTGTTTGTGCATCCCATGATTCGCACATCAAACTATCCGCACTCTTTCTGCCCGCAACCCTCCAGAGTCTACCACAATAACCTGAATACCAGGTGGTCCGCTTTGAAGCTGCTTCTCTGGCCCGTAAGTCAAAAATGATGACAATCCTTGATATGTGAAGCCGGGCCTGACCAACTTGGCGAGCGACAGTTGCCGCGTCCTTGATGGCCGTCTCTGCGAACGCCAACGCACCCGGTTATGCCGCGAGTCAAAACCTCAACCAGATTCAAGAGGCAGAGCCGGCACCTGCCGTCGTCACGGACTTTGACGAGACCTTGGACGGGCTGGTGGATGAGTTGACCGCACTTCTCGGAGATGTCGTGGAGCTGGCAAAGGAAGTCAAAAAGCATTCCGATCAAGCCTAGTCAGCATTTGGGGGTTACCGAATAGCCTCCTGTATCTTTTTGCTTTAGACACCATAAAATTTTGGGGACGCATTCATCATTCATTCACACATAAGAATTAGAAATTACACCCTGCAGAGGCCGCCTATTATGATCCGCCCAGCAATAGTAGTATAACCAGAAATGGAAATCCCCGTGTAGAATACGTAGTCTCAGACCCACCTATATCCGCCCGGGGAGTCGTGCTAATCGGACGACTAAAAATGCATACCCCTGTCATGTCATATGTCGTTAGCTCCCGCACCCGCTCGCTCCCAAGCCTGAATTTTTGTCTCGCGAAAACATGGGCGTGGCCACACCACACAAACTATTCCATGTGTTGAGACCCCTTGCATACCATGCGACAATTTTGCATTTGGAAATGAAGCAATTCACTCAACTACCTAGTAATTAATGAATCAATTATAAATCGTCACCCTCAGCCGAGGTGCGTCATGGAAGACCTGATGTAGTTTCTTATACAAAAGACACGACGGCATGGATTGCTTGCATGTCGCTGGCGGCGGGAGCAGCTCACCCCATCCCGCGCTACCTAGTCTAAATACCTAAATGCACCGTCATTGCATAACGAAAAAGAAATGGAAATGCCAGTATTCGCTGCTATATTTCAGCTACCTACCCCGGCTCCCCTAAGCACAGCGTGGTATTCCAACTCCGCCACCCATTTTATATATCGAGGTATCATTAAGCGTAGCATACAAAACTTTTTTCCGAAAAAAGAACACCCATTTTCTCGAATTGCAGGGGGAAAACACGACAAAACCGCACCCCTACGCTGTTCCTGTTATCGTCTAATCCAGAACAACTACTTCGTTGCCCTGCGTCACTCCGGGTCCGCTAGTTACCGTGCTCCGAATGGCTTCATCCACAGCCAACAGCATGTTCACAACGCCATCCTGCGG
Source organism: Metarhizium acridum (assembly GCF_019434415.1). NCBI lineage: Eukaryota > Fungi > Ascomycota > Sordariomycetes > Hypocreales > Clavicipitaceae > Metarhizium > Metarhizium acridum. The sequence goes on along the minus strand of NW_027094025.1, from coordinate 1,594,878 downwards.
ACGACCAGCTGCGCCCGTCGAGAGGCCGAGCCAATTTTCGCCTCGTTTGTTCCAGATCGGTTGCAAGGCTGTGGAAACGCCGTCTTCAGCGTTTGGTTCGGCGTCGGATCGCCAAACGTGCCACCATGCCTGGCTGCGGCGGGGCTGCATTTGTACTTCCAGGCGGATAGGCTTCTTGAGCGTCTTGGGGTCTGATGTGATGGTGTATTCGACGCTCATCCAGGCAACTGTCTTCATGGAGAATTCTATACGGCCCTGGCCAGCAGCCTGAATCGGTTCCCATTCCGTTTCCATCTCGTCAATGGCCTGGAGGGCCGGCAGAGACGCAGGGAGCCAGGCAGTCAAGACTCCGATGCCGCCATCACTATTGACCAGCTGTCTCATCAAATCGAGCACCCGGAGATGGGGATTACCCTTCTCAATTTCGATGTCGATGTCATCCTTGGACAGATCCAAAACCACACGCCAACGCTTGGGCGAGTCTTCCATAACCTGGTCTTCATCATCGCTAGTCTGTTTGGTCTTGAGTTCGCTGTAATAAAATGTTATTTGCCGTAGAGTCACTGACTCAGTGGTAATGGTGCCATTGGCACTCTCCAACGCTTCCAAAAAGTTGACGAATCGGTCAATGGCTTTGATTCGTGACTTGAGCGTATCGAGTATTGGCCTGCCTACTGCGCGTTGTATACGCAGGGCGAACTCGCCCCGTTTAGGGTTGTAAGATACATCGCGGTCCGCGAGGCCGTCGAGCGAAGCAAACTTGGAAGGTTTCCTAACCTTGAGAATTGCTTCCGATGTACAAATAAGCTCGTTTTCTTTGGTTCCGTCATCAGCATTTTCAGGCTTTGACAGACATCTGATGCCCCTGAAAGTAATGCTGACAATATTGTCTGCCCACGCTTTCTTTCGCACCAGGACAGCACCGGACGCTTGTCGGATAAGTGACAGGAGATCCAAGTTATCGAGTTGCCCTTCGCTGTTTGACAAAGTGTCCTCCTCTGGCTTGCTCTGGTCAAAGACCATGGAGGGAAACAATGCAGAAAGTGCCACATCGGTTGATGGCAGTCGCACTGTTTGAGATACAGACAGGCTAATTTTATTACTTGACCTGCTCTTAATTTTTTGTCGGTGCAATTCTCGGAGGTCGACTGATTGGGCAATGACTCCTGTGGTAAAGAATGCCAAATTCTCCCAGAAAACATCTGACAAGTCGGGGTAGCCGTTGTTGAATGGTAGTTTTGCCTGGAATCTAAGTGGTTTGCTTGCTCCGTTGGGATTTCTATAATCCGGGTTAGCCATCGCGAATAGATAGATCACAGGGCATAATGGTGGGGAAAAAAGGCTTACGACTCGAGCAGCCACCACTCGTCGCCATTTAGGCTCAACACAACGACCACGAACCAATTTGAACCCCACCCGTCCTTCTGCAAACAGATGACCCGAGTCCAGTCTCGCACCTTGATTGCAGATTTCAGTTCTTCCGCAGCCAATGGTGGTTTTCTAACGAACCATCCCATCAACGTCGCCCGACAGTGCAACTCATCCTCCATGATCGCACAGCGAAGAACTTCCAAGCAGTTGAGACCATCTTCCGCGGGGTTTTTTCCCATGTTAAGCTGGTGCTCTGGCTGTATAGTAAACCGTGAAGGTGGTTTTAAAGCGAATACGCCCGTCATAGGTTCGAGTAGCATCGAGGCTTCTCCGCTGTGTCCTACTTGTGTCGTCAAGCTGGAAAACGCAGGGTCGGTCCTCGATATCCGAAGAGCCATACTGGCTTCATGATTCTTGAATCGTGCCACTGTCAAAAGCTTATCGTGTATACTAGTAAGGATGAGGTCGATGTGCCGAGCAATGACATTTGTTAACAGAGCTTCTGCCGAGAGCTCATTCACATTGAACTCAATCTCTACATCTTTCACCTCCTTGTTGTCTCGGTACCATTTTACCACCAATTGGCTTGTCGATGAGGCAGCCTCTTTGCCGTTTCGTGAGCGATTGCTGTTGACTGCCACTATAATCCAGCTCTTTGACCCCATGGTTGTAGACCGTCCCGTCCAGTACTGTATTGAAAGCGCCCGGTTCAGTGGTTCCACATTCAATGTCCCTGTCCAAGAGGTGCGACTTAGATGCATTGCCTGTCTTTTCAACTCATGGATCTTGGTCGTTAGGACAAGCTCGTGGAGAAACTGGTAGCAGCCCAGTAGACCTTCTTTCCCGAGAACACCATTCACACAGTTTTCCAAGTAATTTCTTAATGATTCGGGGATTGACGAGGCTGCTGGCGTAAAAGCGTATCGGAAGTCGATGAACCAGAACTGCTTCTCAAAATCTTCATCCGCGATGGTCAAGTCAACCTCAAATTCGCCTTCAACCTTGAATGTAACTCGTCCGGAACCGATCTCGTAGTTGCGAAAGTGATACGGAATCTTGTCGAAGTCGTCAAGGTTGAGTCTCAGTGACAGCAGCGTGTTCAACTCGTTTATCCACTTCAACTGCACCTCCGGTGTTAGGGTGGGCGGTTCGATATATCCAAGCTATCAAACCCGATTAGCACCTCCATGTGAGATCTCATGAATCAAACATTGCTGTCACTCACATCAGGCATCCAAGGAGCTTTTCCGGTGGAAAGCACTTGGAGAGCAGTCTTTAAATCCGGGCTTGGCATACGGGCAAATGTCAGGTCCCTTTTCACATTAACCATTTCGTCGAGAGCGGCGTCGTAAAGGATCCTTTGTTGATCTATGTGAAACTTGAGATCAATAAGTTTGCTGACCAGATGAGCCTTCCTGCTCCATTCTGCAATAACGAGGGCCTTGAGCCACTTTCCATGCCATTCTTGTGCAAAGTTAGTCAGTGCCCCCTTCTTCCTCAAGTTATCTGCCGAGCTATCGTCTGGTCCGCTGGATGAATACGATGAACTGCCGTTTGCCGCCGCCGCAGGTAAAGGCATCTTGGCCATCTCGGCGATTTTGTCCTGGAGGGCATTGTGTGAGGCCTGTGCTAGGCGCGTAAGAAGGAGTGATAAAGGAACAAATCCTTGAGTAATGTGTACGATTTCGTCTGGGAGGTCGTTCATGCGGCTTATAACTCTTTCGGCTTCTCGGTTTTGATTTGATTCTTGCGGTCGCGATTCGTCGTTGCCGTTGATAGCTTTGGCACTACCATCTGCCGCTGTTGCAGCAGAAGCTTTCTCCTTCGGAAACCCTGGATTCTGCGGTGTGCCATTGGCACCGTTAACACCGTTCATGGAGGAATCCCTATCATGATCGGTGCGCGTGCCATTGTGGCCGCTCGATTCCATGGTGATGACGCCGGGCATTTACCCTCCTCCAACGGCCCGCCTCTCCGGAAACAGATTCCACGACCGTCGCCCCTGACAACTTCGTTCGGCAAACGGCGGTGGTTCTACGTCGTGAAAGGATATTTTTGCCAACCATGGGGGCCTGAATTCGGTTATTCCAGAGGTTAGCGCAAGAGGCGCATGCTCTCTGGGACTCCCGTCCGCAGTGTCCAGCGAAAGGCGCTAAAGCACGTGGAGGCGTCGCATGAACCAAATCAAGAGCCCTTTGGCTACTGGATATTCCGGTGTCGAGGAGAAAGAAAGCGGTCTCCGGCGGCTGTACGGACTGAGGTGAGGTTCGCGTGTCGGGGTCGTGAGCCAGGAACAAAGACCTTGTCTCGAAGACTTTGGAGAGTGACAAGCGGAAGATCGACGTGACTAGAAAGTGGGGATCGTATGAAGTTGTAGTATTGATACTGATACAAATGTAAGTTGATCTGTTGACGCTAGAATTCACTTTTCTGAGGGATGCGATAATGTTCTAGGTGATGCAACGCGCGATTGCAGTGATTCTGATGCACGGAGTGATGATTGCGATCATGGCTGCTGTGGTTCTACGCCTCTTGGACAAGGCCGGGTCATGTGAGAGCAGGCGCACGAGCCACATTTTTCCATTCTTGGGCGCTTGGCTCATTACATAATCAGCCTCCTTCGGTAGCATGCGGAGATGGTTCGCCCGTCGGCAAACTAGCCGTAATGGAGTATCGCGGAGGCAATTAATCCCATTACAATACAGAAATTTAAAGAGGCACTCATTTCAACACTTTATGGATAACATCTGGTCCAAAAGCCTACATTTGAGACATTTTTGTTGCGCCAAAACTACCATAAGCTGAAATTGAAAAGGTTGCTCTATTTATCCGGCCACGTTCCCTATCCGCTGATGGACATTAATAATCAACAAGCGTCACATGGCGCTTCTTTTCTTTGATGGGCCGTCAATGGAACGACTTCAATATTCCGACTACCAGGTCACTCCCATCTAAGCAATTTGCATGGGTGTTGCCGCTTAGCTGACATGGAGTTAGCTTGTAATTTTATTGAAACGTTTCCAAAATAGTACAGACATGGTAACAATGACAGCGACAACTTACAACTTGTTTGGTGGTGCAGCCGTAGTCGTGGGCCATTGATAGCCGGCAGCATCACTGAACTTATAGCCGTACGAAGCAGTGAAATCATCGAGAACAGCAGGGCCGCGCGAACCTAAAACACAATGAGCATCAGTCTACCAAGCCGCAGCAGAGAGTCTTGAGGCTCAACATACCATATGGATACTCCATAGGGATAATTTCCTTGTTGTCATCCAGGTAGTGGAGCAGGGGAGTGAAAATGCGCCAGCTGGCATCGAGCTCATCGTCACGAACAAAATTGGAGTGGTCGCCCTTGAGGCAGTCCAGGACGAGAGACTCGTAAGCCTCGGGAATCTTCAAATCCGAGAATCGTCGTCGGTAAGTAAGATCCAGCTCAGTAACCACAGTCTGCATGCTCAGGCCAGGCAGCTTCGAGTTCATCTTAATGTACACACTCTCGTTGGGCTGAATGCGCATAACCAGCTCGTTTCGCGGAATGTCCTTGAAAATACCAGAAGTGACATCCTTGAACTGGATTCGAATCTCTGTCTTTTGCTCGTTCAGGGCCTTGCCAGCCTTCATGATGAAAGGAACACCGTCCCAGCGCTCGTTCTTGATGTACGCAACCAAGGCACAGAAAGTGGGGCATCTCGAATCTTGGGGGACAGTATCGTCTTCCTTGTATGAAGGTTTGCTGCCGTCCAGTGACTTCCCGTATTGTCCAATGATAGCATTCTTGGGCTCTATGGCAGGGATAGCACGCAGGACGCGCACCTTTTCATCACGAATATCTTCCGAGTCGAATGAAATGGGTCGCTCCATGGCCAGGAGAGTCAAAACCTGCAGCAAGTGGTTCTGCATGACGTCTCGAATAATGCCAAACTCATCAAAATATCCTCCACGTCCCTCAGTGCCGAATGGCTCCTTGAAAGTGATTTGAACATTATCAATGTGGTGTCGATTCCAAGTTGCGCCGAGGAAGGAGTTACCAAATCTGAGAATCAGAATATTCTTGACCATTTCCTTACCAAGGTAATGATCGATACGGAACAGCTCCTCTTCCTTCCAGTCAGGCTCGAGTGACTTTTGGAGTTCACGGGAGCTTGCGAGATCCTTGCCGAAAGGTTTTTCAACCTGAAACAACGCCAGTTAGCAGGCCATGTGGTGTACTTGGCGGGCAATAGAAAGTGGCTGGGGGGTCACGTCGACGCACAATAACCCTGGCGATACCCTTGGGAGGGTAGCAGCACTTCTTCAAATGCTGCGAAACAATTGTGAAGACGCTGGGAGGAAGAGCCATGTAGAACAATCGGTGAGTCTCGGGGCGGCCCTTTTCAATTTCGGCCAAGTGGTTGTTGAGGACCTCAAAGGACTCATCCTTGTCGTACTGGCCCGAGATGTATGAGCAAAGACCCAAGAAGTTCTCGAGCTGCTGCTCAATCTCCTTGGTAGGGGTTTTGATGTACGACTTGATGCGCTTGAGGTACTCCTCATGGTCCATCTTGGTACGCGCATATCCGATGATTCTCACATCTTTGGGCAGAAACTGATTTCGATACTGGTACCGGTTAGCACAACAGATGCTGGCGATTCGATTGAGCTGGACGGCGCAAGGTGACAGCTCGGAAGGATAATTATGCTCACCAATCCAAAAAGCGCTGGGTACTAAAGGATAAGGTAAGCAGCTTTGTTAGCGCAAACGTGACGGCAGAAAACAGTTGCATTGGGGGGGGCGCAATATGAGGCCGTACTGTCTTCTTCTTGGCCAAATCGCCTGAGGCGCCCAGCACGACAATGGACGTGTTCTCCTTCAGCTCCATGGTTCTGCTGTATACCGACGACTAGAATCAGCACAAGGCGCGCGACAAGAGGGATTGTGAAGCTCAGGGTCAACGAGAGTCTTGGACTCTTGATCAAGTCCTCCCCACCCAAAAACCCGGGCTTCCCAGCAATGGTGGGGTAGACGTACGCTGCCTGGGTGTGGTCCATGATGAGCTCTGCAAATCGCACCGGGCGACAAGATGAAGGCCTGCGAGGATAGAGTCGAAAAGGGGTAGGACAACGGTCGTGGGATCAACCTATGTTCGATAGGAGGGGTGCAGGTGAAAGGGAGAAGGAGAGGCGAAGCAAGTGTTTTCAAGGAATGATGAAAGTTGTTGGGCAGTGGACTCGGGCTACAGAGGGCCGGATAAGCTGGGACGGAGTAAATAATGACCTCAGGACGGGCGTGTTTCGGTGGGCAGCCAGCCCCAGTCAATTCCCCAAGCTGCGATGCACTTTGTGCATGCAGTCAGTAACTACCTAGGTACTTAAGTAGTTACTTAGTAATGAATCTACTTACTTAAGTAAGTACTTAGGTAGCACTATCCGGCGGCAAAATTCGAGCCCCCAGCTCCCAGCGTTGGAGGGGTAAACACCAGACAGCACTTGAGCCGGGACTGAGGGGCAAGTAATTGAGGGGGGCACGAGGCTTGGAGTCGGCGTCGACCGTGACTTCCTTGAGGGGACGCTGGGTTCTGGTTCCCACCAGACTGGCACACCAAGCACGTCGTAGCTGGCTTACGGTTCCATGACATAGCAATTGCGCATCATCACTTCATCAACAATGGAAAACCTTGCTTGTCGCGTCCGCTCCACTTCCGGTCCTCAGGTGCTGTCCCACGCAGTGCTTGAGGTGCTGATCACGGACAAATCGTGGCAATCACAGTCCCCGCCACGATTTGTCTTCAGACCTCGAGTCTCAGGACAGGCCATCAGGTCTCATTTTCCCGTGTCGCCAATGCTCCAGCCAATGAACGTTTTGCTCACCTGTTTTGGCCGTCACTACCGCTCACGCATGCTCAAAGAAAGCTGGAGTACTCCGTACGGAGTAAGCTTCTGCCACTTCTTTGCTTGCGCCATGATATCCACTGATGCTCATCTGCCTGCGCCAGTCCGGTGCCTGTCCAGCGTGTCCGAGCCTTCCGCCTCCCAGTGCCACTCGCACACTCGCACTCAGCTCCAACTTGTACTCCCTGTCCTTCACTGAGATTCGCTCGGTGTTTGCCGTCTATGGTTCATCCGACAAGCTCAAGGTCAACTTGGCTGTGAGTTGACGGTGGCTCTTACAAGTTTCAATTGCCATGGTTTGTTCACCAGTCTCGGTACTTGTCCATTTGCACCAGACGCTGTGCATGTAAAGCTCTTGCAGATGTCAGTATCTCTTTCGAGGGATTTTCCCGCTCAGCGAACTATTTTGTTTCCCTATTGCTTGTTTACCAAAGAACCCTTCACCCAGAGCCTCAGATAGTCGACAATTCACGGCTTTCTTGTAGCAACCTCTCGTTCCTGGCATGACTTGAGCCCCGTGGCCAGCATACCGTCCACGAATGGCCATCGTCAGATCCGCCAAGGATACTGCACACTTCTTCGCAACAGTCGCTCAATGCGAAAGCTAGTTGCAACGTAGCTTGACCTCGTCGATATTCGGAGTTACTAGTATGCGGCTATCTCGGATCCCGTTGCTCTCGCACGCCACTGTGGGACAAACGTCAAGTATCTTTTGCCTGCAAGTACTGATAAATGAACCGGTGGACCCGTGCAGTCGTCCTGGACATCTAGTATATTCTTCATCCAGTCCATCCATCATCTTCAGCCACCAGATAAGATGCCTCAAGTACCTAGTTGTCATTTACCGACGACCCGAACAAAACCCTCTCGTTACTCCTCCATCATCACATCACATTTCTAAACCTGAAGCTTAATCATGCAAGTAATAATGACTATACTCACTCCGTATTGCCAGTCCAGTAACATAAATGACGCCCCGTCTGTCATCATGGGCAATGCGTTACGCAACGTTGACGATTGCCGTGCCTTGGGGAGTGGCTGGTGAGAAGTGGATAAGCCATGAATTTCATGCGGCGGTGCAACCCTCGTTCCGCAGCCACACACTTTCACGACAAGGCTTGCCGACTCTACCACACAAATTCAAAATGCTGCCCTAATGACGCACGTGATCTGAAGGGCACAAATTTTCGCCCTAGTGACACCACCACACACCATTATCGCATCCACTCCTACTCAGCCGAACATCACGACACAACCGACGTGCACCAGCAACCAGGGAAAGGTCTTTTAGATAAGACAGTTTCCTACCACTCTTTCCTTGTATACTTTGGTTGATTGCGAGGGTGGTACAACAAAAAGAATCTGCCAAGATGCCTTCCGAGAGCGGTCACAGACGTGAGTTGAATCCAACCCTTCTTGGCTGAACAAGGCCGTCATTTTCGCGATGCTCGGTCCAGCAATCGGAAACTATGGGCTAACCGTGTTCTCGACAGTATACGTCAAGTGAGTACTCCTATGCGATGAGGATCGAATTCGAAACGAAGTCTCTTGCGGTCAGGTGGAAATGGGAGTTGCACGACAAAAGATGTTATCGAATCTCGCCCTGTTACGCGCGTTGGGCCGTGCAACAACCCCGTTGAAGCCGACTTGCATCACGCTCTGCCGATGAGAAACTCTGCGACAGAACCCGCGACTCTTTGCTGACGGATTTGAATTAGGGGACGTCACTTGAGCTACCAGCGCTCCCGCCACGTCACCAGACCTGGCACCAGCTTGATCAAGATCGAGGGCGTCGATGACACCTCTGCTGCCAAGTAGGTCGCCCAAAAAACACCCACGGCCAGGAATTGTCACAAATTTCCACGTACTGACCGAGATTCCATCCATAGCTTCTACCTCGGCAAGAAGGTCGCCTACGTCTACCGCGGCCAGAAGGAGATTCGTGGATCCAAGATCCGCGTTATCTGGGGCAAGGTCACCCGGCCACACGGTATATTTGCACTCTCCCTCTAGCGATCTTTTGGTCACAAGTCGCTCTCTTGCACCAGGGTTGGACTAATGCGATTTTTCTTCCCACAGGCAACTCCGGCGTCGTCCGCGCCAAGTTCTCTTCTCCCCTTCCCACTAAGTCTTTCGGTGCATCGGTTCGTGTGATGCTGTACCCCTCTTCGATATAAGTGCGAGGATTCGGAATGGAGTTGGTAGTGAGGACGGTTTTCATTTGGCTGCATTGGTCGAGGCAAGGATAAAGAGCATATTTGCCTTGGTTTGAGGCATTCAATTCAAAAAAAAGACTTCAAACCCTCAAAATACCCGGATGCTTCGTTGTCTTCGAACTATTTGGGGGCATGGTTTTTTGTACCTCGTGTGTGCATGACGTGAACGCGCGGCTGCGGGATCCGAGCCTGAAATCTTTTTTACTTTCCCCCTCTCATTATCGACGCTTCGTCCTTCGGCCGATATCACCTTCGAAATCGGGTTGGCGTTCAAAATTACGAAGTATTCTTGGTCACCGTCGACGTCGCTGGCCCGCCTGTCTGTTATGTAAAATAAGGATTTGATGATGGCAGGGGGCTCTATATTGAGGAACCAGGCGACCTGGTGATGTCTGACAGGTGCGCTTATGGGCTGTCTATATTGGAGAGAGTACGTGTCTGCCGGTCCGGTCGGGAGCTACTCGGAATCACCATGGTCATTGGTTGCTCCTTGGGCACCCTGCGTTATGAGTTCTGCTTGTTGTTAATAGGGCGCGGGCTAGCAAATCGATTGATTAGATGGCACTGAAAGCATAATTTCCATAGGGGTACCAACCGCGTGCGATGTACATCGTGACCATCCAGGCGCATGGTGCTTGACATGCCGCTACCGAGGACTCCCATCTTTCCCAGTGTCCCCTACCGCATGTATCAAATCGTTCCATTGCATCTTCCCATCTCTGTAATCACGTCTCGTAGAGCTATTGTTGCCAAAGAAACACCCTCCATGGTCCAGCTCCGATATCGCTGCCCGGATTTCAACGGCGAGTACCCTATAGTTGCGCTTTGCCAGACCACAAGTTGGGAATTTTGTAAGCTTCCGCCTGGGTGAGTGAGGGTCACTGGATATTTGAGAGGCTCCAGGGACTTTGCGCCATTCAGGCATCACTTCTAGTCGCGCATTCTTTTGTTTTACTTGATACTCTGTGATTACGCAAGTATTCCCGCTGCACCCGGCAAAAAGGGCTACCTGGGTATTTATTTAATTGGAGTTCGAGCTCGCCGTTCCGCTTGCTTTTGCACACCCTTCTGGTGCCAAGAACTGGGAATTTGATATATACCGATATCAGTGCGACAGATTTACTGCTGTGTACATTGTACACGGAGAACCTCCTTCCGATGAGCATCTGCTGGCTCAAATCAAAGAGAATTGGGCGAAAATGATCGTATACAAGCTCCACACAGTGACAGCTGCTGCATTGTGCCACGAACAGGGGACAAAGCCATGGCGTGGCGGCATCGAAGCAAAATATCTCATGCATAAGGAAAGAAAATCGAAAACAGAGAAAAAAGGCTCCAACGCAGCCTGGGGCGTGGCTGTTGAGATTCAATCTTTCTAAGTGAAGCCGCATCTGGGTGTAGGGTAGCCGGACCCTAACCCCAAGAAAACAGAGCCTTCCAATTCAATTACAATCCCACATTTTACATTGACTTTCACCCCACAACCTGTAATGATCTCAGTCGCGGCTGTCGAGCGGTAGATTGATGCAAAGTTGGCATCAGCCATGGCTGCCCAGGCCACAACACCTAACCACTGTGGTTGGTCGGCGATCAATGGCTGCACCGATGAAACGAACTATCCGGCAGCCGGTGGGAATGGTAATTGCCCAGTTATCGCCCAAATCTTCAAAGCACTGGCTGGCTTCCTGGCTTGGTGGGAGCACAGTGTGCCTCAAACGAACATTGGACCCGTATCAAAGATACAATTCAACCTATGATAGCGAGACCGTGGGCAAAGTATAACTCCAATTGGCCTCAGGGCGGCGGGGAGACAGACGCACACAGCATCTTTGCACCACATATTTGACGACGGAGTAGGTTGGCTGCTGCGTAAACGCAGCACGTAATGCAGAATTTCGCCCTCGATTAAACTGAGGAGAAAAAGCACATGGTTGGCATGGGGGCAGTGCGACTGGGACCTCGAGGCCTTAACGGTCATGCAATCAATACATTTGTTCCGGAAGCATCGGCAGCCAGTCTGGATCGTGGCACACGGCTGATCAAACAACGCCGGTCATGATTCAAGAGATGTACAAAGACCAAGAGGAAAACGGTGCTGACCTTTGCCCGGTGCCCAGGGGTGGACGTCTGCGGATTTCTTTCCAGTGCAGATATTATGAGATTTGCTACTCCGTAGGCGCACATCCAAAAGGTTAGGCGATGCTGTCGTCATGGAAGGACTGCAGATCATTTAATATTTTCCATGTCAGCGGCATCATCGCGTGATGGAGCTGGCGCCGATGCAGTGCATATCCCAACCCTGTCTGCACTCTGCAGTAGTGGCATGGCGTCTAGGCAACGCATAGCGTCGACGCAAGTGCGGGCCAGGTGGCTTGCTCTTCTCCAAAGATCTATCAAGCTTTCCCGCCTTCTGACGATGGGGTTTCCCCTCGTGCAGTTTCACAGCGTCATGGGAAACCACTTGTTTCAGATGTGAGAAAACAGACCTGTCGACACCACTCGGCCGATTCAGAACCGTGCACGAACAGACAGTGAGTGCAGTCTCCATTGTTGCCGCCAGGCAGGTATTGTCATTGCTGAGCAAGAGGTGAATGCGACTTGCGTCACGATGCGTACTGCATGGCCAATTGGCCTCGAGTTGCGGGACATGAGGAAGCGGAAGACGGCCATTTCGGGCCACGCCAAAGCCAATTGCGCCCCAAGCGTCCAACAACTCGTGGCTTGGCCGGTTGATATTGAGCAAGATGGTGTGAAGGAACCACAACCTGGACAACGAACACGAAGTCGGGCCAGGGCAACATGGTGGTGATGTGCGTGCCTGGCGTAAGAAAACACTGGGGCTGGCGTCGTAATGGAAGCGAAGCGCCCACGTCCAGGAATAGCTCCTTAGTTCGAAACGACGGAGCTCGAGTCGGGGCAAAACTGCACTGCTGCACTGCTGCTGTTTGCTCAAATGAATTCCATGTGTCATTGCAGCAGCGAGATTCAATCTTCTGCTGTCCACCGACATGAAACGAGACTGTGGCAATGTGTCCGTCCTGGAGATGCACCGACGCCCAACATGTTGAAAGGCTGAGCGGGTTTCCCTTTGATCGGTGCTTGGAGATATCTTGCAGCTGAGGCCATTGCCCATCGAGCATCTCTTTCTGGTGCCTGAGAGAATTGACACGTCATGATTGATGGGATCCACTGGAAGCGAGGCAAGTGCCGACATGGAGCATTGAATACGGGAACTTGAGACTCGAAGTACTTTACTCCGTACGGATAGATGCACTTGATACAGCGGGACCACCAGCCAAACCTTCCTGGTGGTGGTGCCTTCCATTCTGGCAGCTGGACAGGGAACATGGAAGCAAGCGCCTGCCGTTCCAGCAAATAATTGATCGGCAACTTGCCAGTTTTCTGGTCAGTGACTTGTCAGCTGGTGAACAAGAATTGCACTCCAAAGTTAAAGAATTTCGTCTCCCGCCTCTCCCACCTCGTATTTCAGAGACTGCCTGCGTCGATTCCTGCATACCTCAGAGCTCCGATCGACAAACGTCTTCAATTTCAGTTTAACAATCCTTTAACCAATCTCATGCGCGACCAAACCACAAAGGCAGGCCGCATCTTCCTCGCCACAGCCTTTCGACTAGTCGACTAGAGAACCGCGCGTGAGCCTGGATAGCAGGCGACGAGGTACTCCAAGCTCTCAGTCTCGCATACCGAGTACTATTTTACGACCATACTCCGTACTCCGCAATAGGTATCACGGGCTAGCGATACGAGTCGATTTCCAGACCTCCCATCTCCTCTCCTACCTACCTCCTACCCAATCCGCCTTAGACACTTGACAGCTCGGAACTACGACTCAAGCGAAGGGTCCAACGACCATCAGCGATATACACGTACTTTACAGCAAGACATTGACGGTTTTGCCATTCTAACGTCTCATATCCACTCGCCAAACAAAGACTGCGACTTGGGCCCGTGGACTGCTGACCCACAGTCTTCAGGCACATTGGTGGTGTGTTTGGATAATTCATCTATATTAGGTACCGGAGTCTATTCGGTCTGTCGATACACCTGAGCTGTGTGCAATCACCGTGCCAGTCTCATCAAAACCCACCAGCACAGCACTATTCAGTCGACCAGAACGACAAAGCTACTGCCCAAGAAGAAAGCGAACTAATCATCCTTGTCAGGACTTTCCTTTACGGGCTTGCTGCAGTTAGGTTCGAGAACGGCAAGTACAAACAAGTACCAAGGTAGTGGATGAGGGACACTGCCATCTCAAAGCTGCCAGTTCTGTGAGACATTACTAGTCCTTTGACGTCAACAAGCAAATTCCTACGGAGTATTGAATCTGGCAGAGGGCCCAGCGTGGTCGACTAGGGCCAAGAACACACAAACGCAGACGGCTGCTGGAACCCTGCTCGCCATCCCCTTGCACATGAGCATTGACGGGCTCGCGTCGGTCTCCTGATATTAAGATTGCAGGAAACGGCACTTCACAATTTGTGCACTTATTAGCAAACCCTTTGTTGTTAAGGGTACGGCATCATTAACGACCCAACACGGCCCATTGACTGGACCCGCCATCCATCCATTCCTCAACATCGGCTGATCGTCCCACGGCGGGTGGTCGAATTGAGTGTCGCTTTCAGTATCTTTGAGTACGGAGTAGGTAACTTTGAGAAACGGACCGTGTGGCTTGGTTGCCCAGCTACCTGCACGTTTACTTTGCACCGCAAACGACCGCGCGCCATCTGGCATTGCACCATTGAGCCAAAGGCTCACCTTGTGGTGCCCCGCGTCTTGCGCCACCCTTCTTCCCCCATCTCCTTGCCACTCTGCGACAAGGCCAAGTCAAGCGCCCTCCTATACCCTGGTTGCGTGGCCAAGGAGCTCGAGCACCACCCACTTGAGCTTGTCACAGCTCTCGCCAGGTCCCACCGGGCTTCAGGTTCGGGACGCTGCAAGCATTCGACTTCCTCGCCCAGCCTCTTGCTTCAGACTCCCACTCCCCTTCTAAGCAAACTAGCAAAACTCCACATTTGAGAGCATCCTCATTTTCGCATTTTGATCCAAGAGGAGCTTTCTTATCGAGCCGACGCCTGGGACGGGTGCGCTGTCCCGCAAAGATATCCCGGACATCTAGAACCCTGGGTTCGCGAGCCGTGTTTGTCTTCGAATCCCTTACCCGCCAACTAACAGACTCTCGAAACACCCGATCCCTTGACTCCGCCAGCGTCCAATTTGGCGCGAGCGCCAGGCTACTCTCGTCAGATTGTCCAAACCCATCAAACTGATCAATCCACGCAATAAAAGCGAACCCACACCCGGTTGTTCGCCATGGCCTCTCGCGGGGACCAGTATCAACAGCGGCAGCAGCTGCAGCGCCCACAGCAAACGCCGTTACAAGCTTCGCTGGAACAACAACAGGCAGGACAGGCAAAGGCGCGTAGTTACAGCATTCAATCTCAGAAAACCCATCGAAGTAGTGGGAGCAAGCACGATTTCCACGAGACCCACGAGGAAAAGGAAGCTAGGCGATTACACAGCAAAGCTGATCCCACATTAGCTATGAACGAAGCTGAGCCATGTAAGTGATCAGCAATATCCGATGCGCGTTCATGTTGATGTTATCATCATCATCATCATCATCATCATTACTGCACTGTTACACCTCCTCGAAACTCGAAATCACGACTAACATATTGTACTAGCCATGGTCGCGGCCATGAAGTCGGAAAGGACCCAAATCTCTCTTCGCACAATACAGCACAAGGATCCCTGGGGGAACCCCATCGGTATGTTTTGTCGGTTAGAATACAAACAACGCTGGAGTTGGTATGCTGACATCAGGTAGCGGACCCGGACAGATCAAACCCAACCAGAAACCGATGGGAGCGGCCGCTGGACACGATCCGTAGCTTTGAGGCTGCCATTGACGGTGGCTATCAGCGTAAATCACTATATCGAGCAGGCAAGTCGTGTCACTCCAATTTGCCATATTCATCGTGTGTGATCCGTGGCTAACCCGACTGGCTTTTAGACACTGATTCAGTAGCAAACTGGAATAGACGAAGCAGTGTCCAAACTGCGAATCAGCCACGATTCCCTCAAGACAGTTATTACGGCAGTCGGCCTGTTTCGTTCAGGGGAGATAGCCAGTATGCACTACCCACGCCGGGAACAGTAAGGAACAGCGTCTACGACAACCCAAATGCCAGCGGCGGCTACAATAATAGTGGCTATGAAAGAGGATATGCGGGCAGTAGGCACCTGTCTCGGGATCGCAGCCAAAGGGTGCAATCCGAGTCGCATTACCAGATGTACGGGCGCGAGCAGGGTGTTTATCCTATGCCTCACAAGGACAGGTCATATGAGACTGTAACATCCGCTGCACCTAGCGGCAACTCAGATCCCGCTGGCTATCAGACGGACCCTACGTCCAGCGACAACAGCTCGATCGAGAGGGTATCACCAGCGAAACGGTCCGAGCCCGTCAATGATTATGGCATCGGATTCAGTCAAACAAATGCATACGATGTTCAAAACTTCTCTGTCGGCAAGCAGGTTAAGGACAATTCTCTGCCGCCACTGCCACTTCCTCATGCGGAGCCTCAGGCGGCTCCTCCGCCCCAATCTGTGCCTCGCAAAGGGTCTCTTTTGCGACGAAAATTGTCACAAACAAATGCCAATCCAGAGAAGCAGAAGAGCTGGTTTAGCCGTCGCTTTAGCAAAAACAGCTAGAGCCCCGTTCTTCTTCTTACCCTTTAATTGGACCGCATTCTTTTATAGACCTATTTTCCTTTATATATATACACAAGCTAGGGGATCAATGGAGTTTTGGCGATGCCGGAAATAGCAACATTGATTCAGTCTGTTTGAGAAGTCAACAAGTCAACAATGTCTTGGAATTATGGTTGTTTTTACCACAACTTATTCTCGATACCCGATCATGATGGTTAAACCTAACAGCTTGGCCGGGGGGGTGTTGTTCGATGGAGAAGAGGGTACTTGCTTTGACGGAATCAAATGTGGCGAGACACGCCCGGGTGGTTAGCACGGTCGCAATGGAGACTGTTGCCAGGCGTTCAGGGAGAGGCCTGGTAGGTCGACCGACGGATGTTGTTTTTGTGTGAGTGGGTTTGGTTGGCGGACTGGGAGGGCCTTTTTGACAGCGGAATGAGCGAGAGACAGGTCACCAGGGCCTTTGATTATCACTTATCAACTAAATTTATGCGGCATTCACGATCTGGCTAAGGCGGGAGCAAGCAGCGCATTACTGCCACTATAATAGGCCTGTAGATATCATGAACAAAACAGGAATGTATGGAATTAAATTGGGAAATTGAACAGAGATACGCGCCTCGAAAAGTTGATGACCTTGCCCTTTGTTTGCGACAGCTTTCCATGTCACAATAATGATGATACATGATGACTCAGAGATATACATGAGAATTGCATGTCAAATGGCAGCATATTGCTCATTGGTCCTTTTTTGTCTCTGGTTTCTTGACACCCTCTCCCAGTCTCGCCGAATCATCCTCCTTCATTGCCACAATAACGTAGCTTATAAGCACCACGTTGGCCAGAAGAGCAGCCAGGCCTCCTGCAAGGGAAGAGTTTCCTGCTCAAGGGCATGAGTAAAGAAAGTACTGGAGGCTGGCGGCACAGTGAAGAGGTACGACGAACCTTTGAAAACGGTGTGAACGGTCAGAAAGTATGAGCCTATGGGGACGACGATCATGGCGAATGTGAAGCCGAGAAGCTTGAAAATGACATCTCTGTCCATGGGGGAAGAAGAGGAGGGAGGGCCTGGGGTCAGCGGCTGATTGTGAAGCTTGGGGTTTGAATGTGAGTGAGGACTTACTTGGGGACGGCGGGGGATATGTTTGACTTTTCGGGCTGGTCGTCTTTTTCGAGGATGGTCTTTTCGCTGCTGATGATGCGGCGGGTTGCCATTGTGGGCGGGGTAGGGGATGGACGGGGTTGGGAACGGGGGAAGGCTTGTGGTTGTTTTCGTGTTTGTAGCCGTGGTGATGGGTGGTTGTGATGGAAGGGTGAATGGTGTATGTAGGTGTAGTTACTCGGTACGATGGTAGTTCGGGTGCCTCTCCACTTGTGAGTACCTACTTTACGTAGAGGTAGGTAGGTAACTAGTTCAAGGATGGGAAGGGAAGTGCGGCCGAGCCTACCAAGCGCCTTGGCTCAGTCTGTAACGTTTGTTTATTTATTCAGGTGACACTTGTAGGCAAATTATTCACAGTCGTAGGCCGTTTATTTCAAGGTTCCTTAATGGTAGTTATATTCCTCCACTAAGGGAAATTTAAGAAGTCGCCGGCGAGGCCATGCATACTCCGTACCTCGTTCTGTAATGAAAGTCACACGTGACTTCGCGAATGGTGGCGGGCGCCAAAGCGCGGCGCGACGCCAAGAGCCGTTACGAAATTCAACCCACTTTGGGCGTCCAAGTTGTTGGAGTGGTTTCGCACCATTCCCGCGGCTCCCAACACTTTTGCCGCTCGAATGCCTTTTCTGCACTGAGAGCTGGGCCACGAGGGGTGCGTGAGCCGTGTAAATTGCTTTCATGAGTATCGAATCAGCTGCTATACCCACTCTGTTTGCTCTTCGTCGTCATTTTTTGCCGAGTTGAAATTCTTTGCTTGCGCCAGCCAATGTTGGTGTCTTCTGCCTTCACTTCTCCTCCTTCGCCATGATCGACTCATCGCCTCCGCCGCCAATGCGGCACTCAAGTCCCGCTCCACGAACACCGTCCATCTCACGAGTCCCTACTCGCCTTGAAGACGTCGACGAATTAGCTGGGGCCACTATTCCCTGCTCACCCTCTGCATTTTTGCGCGACCCGTCACGAGAACGGGAGATTACACAACCGACACAGATTTTGAGCAAGCCGGGTCTGGCATTGGCCATGGACCGCTCCTCTTCGCCCGCTAGCATCATCGAAGTTCCTGCTTCTTCGCCATTCCAGCCAAAGGAGCCCTCGAGACTGGGTTCTCGCCTCGCACCCGCGGGAACCTTCTTTCGGCCACCGCCTCGACCACCACCACCTCGTTCAAAGGAATCCAAACGACCCGCCGCAGAGCCAATAAGTCTGATTTCTGACGATGAGGGCGATTCATCGCCACCTAGGGGGGACATTCGGCCCACCACGTTTAAGGCCAAGATTGCCGAATTTGTGTATAACCCGGCTGCTGAGGAGAGAGAAATCAAGACCAAGTTGCGGCAGATATATGATGTTTTCGGAAACAAGTATCCCTCAGAGAGAGTCAGAGAAGCGCTTATAGCGTGTAAGAACGACCTTGATGATGCCATCAGCTGGCTGGAAAGTGTGCCGAAGCAGACAGGCAAGAGTATTCGCCAAGAATCCAGCAAGCCAAATAAGAGGCGGTTAGTATCAAAGGCAGCATTGCAGAGCGATGCAAGGAGACCAATATCACTTGATCGAAACACGTCGCCTTCTCTCCCTTCAAGTCCGCCCCAGAAGAAAGAAAAGCCACAGAAGCGCCGGCTTGTCCAAGGATTGAAAAAGCGGAATGATTCCTCGCCGCAAAAGTCTTTTGACGGGCCAACACCCTCGAGAAAAAAACCCGTGGTTATTGACCTGGTCGACAATGATAAAGAGGATGCGTTTGAGGCCGAGCCGTCCCCCGCCCCATCAGAAGAGGACGACGATAGAGTACTCAACTGTCTTAATACGAGTACTCTCAAGGAACTCGCGGCAATGACTGGTATGAAAGAGGATCTTCTAGAACCCCTCATAGAGAAGAGGCCGTTTGATGACCTGTCACAAGCCCGCCGTGTCAGTGCGACGAAGAAGGCTGGTGCTCGAAAGTCGCCGAGAGTCAGCATAGGAGAGTCCGCTGTTGACGCTGTTGAAGTATTTCTCAACGCTGTGACAGCTATTGACGAGGTCGTTGCGAAGTGTGAAACAAAGGGGCAAGCAGTCAGGAGTGTAATGGACAGTTGGGACCTTGACATGTTTGGTCACAATAAGCGAAGTAGTCGAGCATCCCCCGATGTGGATATGCCCCCTACGCCAAACAGCATGACTTCCAAGTACTCACGACCACTGATACCTCGACAGCCCAAGATGATGGACGGACATTGTCAAATGAAGCCATTCCAGCTCTTTGGTTTAAATTGGATGTCATTGTTGTGCAGCTATGATATTGGCTGTATTCTGGCTGACGAGATGGGCTTGGGCAAGACTTGCCAGGTCATCTCGCTCATGTGTCATTTGGTTGAGGAATATGAAAGGGAACCCAAGGCGAGCCGACCGTGGCCAAATTTGATTGTGGTGCCGCCGAGCACTTATAATAATTGGCTTCATGAGTTTGAGAGATTTGCTCCAGATCTGTCCGTTGTGGGCTACCGAGGCTCTCAGTCGGAACGAGCCGAAATCGCTTATGAAGTCGAGCGAGATCCAGAGTCGTATCATGTTGTTTTGGCCACTTATTCGCAGATCAACTCGGACGCAGATGTCGAGGCCATGCAGTCGTTTGATCTGAATGCAGCAGTTTTTGACGAGGGCCACAAAATGAAGAACCCAGAAACGAAGATTTATCGAGATTTGCGCCGCATTCCTGCAACGTGGAAGATGCTCCTGACTGGTGAGATAAATCGATGCGCAACTATTCCCAGGCTTTTTGAGCTAACTTGGCACAGGAACACCGGTGCAAAATAATCTGCTCGAAATGACTGCTTTGCTAAATTTCATTAACCCACAGATGTTTGACGGCTACATGGATGACATTCGATATATTTTCAGCCAAAAGGTTACGATTAAAGACGTGTCAAACGGAGCTTTCTTGTATGCCGAACGTGTTAGACGTGCGCGAACTATCTTGGAACCGTTCATCCTGCAGCGACGAAAGGACCAGGTTTTGTCAGATATGCCGCCAAAGATTTGCACCGTTGTGCACTGCGACATGACTGATTCACAAAAGAAGACGTATGCCGAGTATGAAGAGCTTTTCAAGCAGGAGCCATCTTTACGTGCACCCAAGGCCAAGGGGCGACAGAATGATCAAAACAATGTGTGGATACAGCTCCGCAAAGCAGCATTGCATCCCCTGTTGTTCAGACGGCACTTTACAGATGAAATGGTTGCAGAGATGGGCAAGATACTAATGGATAGAATCCCACAATCTGAGCTCCATCAGCCGGATATCAAGCATCTGGTGCAAGAACTCAAGAATTCATCTGATTTTGAGCTCCACCTGTGGTGTCGAGACTACCCCAGGTTGCTCAAGCAATTCGACATCCCCTCTGCGGCGGAATTGGACAGCGGCAAGGTCACAAAGCTACTAGAGCTTATCAGGCAGTATCAGGAGAACGGGGATCGAGTGCTCGTGTTCAGCAAGTACTCTAGGCTGATTGAGCTTTTACAAGAGGTTCTTGCTCTGCAGGGCGTTGATCACCGTGTTTTGATGGGAAATACCAACGTTTCAGAGCGACAGACGCTCATCGACGAGTTTAACGAGGATGCAAGCATCCCAGTGTTTTTATTGACGACTGGCGCGGGCGGTACAGGCATCAACCTCACGGCCGCCAACAAGGTCATCATCTTTGACCTGTCGGACAACCCGCAAGATGACATTCAAGCGGAGAACCGGGCCCATCGTCTCGGCCAGAAACGAGACGTCGAAGTGATCCGACTCATTGCTTCGCAATCAATCGAGGAGCTCATCTACAAGGCGTGCCAAAAGAAGATTGAGCTCGCCAACAAGGTCACCGGGGCCGGGGCGCTGGAAGACACACACGGCCCAGAACAGAACATGGAACAAGAAGTTCGCAAGATGATGCTGGCAGGGAAGATGACGCCCCCGTAGGCCGTAGGGATCGGACGTTGTCACGCCCCGCCAACGTGGCCAAGGAAGAGGGAATTAGACGCTCGGGGGTTGCATGAGCGGGTTATGTCGGCGCAAAAATAGATATGGGGTAGCCTTTGAGCATCCGTTTAGACATTGGCATATGACATGGTCTGAGAGGGGTCGGAATGGCATCTTATAGTCAACATGGTAGACGATAGACAAGCATACAGCGTACGTCGTGTCAGTATGTACCTTTGGCTCTGGGAACAAGATTCACACCGCCACGGGGTGGGCAGAGATGAAGCAAGCCCCAGGTGCCCTCTGGCAAATCACCCTCGCCAGCGCAAGCACGCCCTGCAACCCCAGCTCGCGGCAGTCCTGCTTCTCCCCCATGCAACCCCGGTCCCGCGTCCCGCCCCGATTGTCTCGCAAGCAGGTCATCTTGTTGGTCCTACATTCCGCCGCACGACGTAGACGCGCTTGTTTATTTTCCAAGCCTACACTGTCACCGACGTACGACCTTGCCGTAACAGGACCAGGGTGCAAGGACGACGTCGCGGGAAAAATAGACTTCACCACGACAGACCGGGGGGGGGGGGGGGGGGGGGGGGAACCTGGGAAACGAAAACGAGAAAAAAAAAGAAAAATGGAAAAAGGCGCATCAAGCGCCAAAAATAAATTATCACCGCGGGGCGGGCCCTTGCGGACCGGACCCTGATGGTGGGAAGGAAAACCCGTGGACCCGGACGCCATTTGGCGCGGCACTAGTGCGTGTTCGTGGCACGGACGGGTATGAACTGATGGTTGTTTGACTTTTTGGTTTTAATTTACTACCCGGTCGTGCCCAAGTAGAACTCTGCAGACCCTTTGATTAAATCCATCCACGGGCGCTAGTAGAAAGAAAGAACAATGCGCTTCGTGCAAGTTTCTCAAGCAGCCAAAACCAAAACTATGCTTCCAAACACTTGCCTCTTTCCGAGGGGGGATATCTCCAGACCAAAATACATTAAAACCTTACATTTCCACAGATCCTTAAGCCCCTGCCCAAACGCCGAAGCTGGCCCTTTCGCTGTGGGACCGACTTTGTGTAAAACAAATAAATAGCTTGTGTAGAAATATGGGAGCTGCGTCTTGCATAGCGCCCCGGCGTGAAATGAAGTCGATTTGCTAGTCGTTGTGTTCTGTCGTTGTCGTGAAATTTGCTTGCCGTCTTGCAGACGCAAAAGGCTGTCGGGGAAAATATATATAAGGAAATAGGGTGGCATTGCGAATCAAAACTTCACCGCCAGGTAGAGTGTAGACGACGGCGGTTACTCGACCTCGTCTTGAGACCAACGTCCCCTCTCATGATGAGGCTCTTCCACCGTCGATTTACGCTGTGTCTGTCCTTGCCCAGATTGCGAGCACAGTCGTGCCACTCCGACTTGGAGAGCTTGAGCTTCTCCAGGACGAGCTCGACTAGGACGCGGTCGTCTTCTGCACTCCACTCCTCGCCGTCTGCTTCCACCTCGATCTCTGTTCCGTTGCCATCGCTGGAGCATCCGCCCCCTAGACGGTGCATGTCGTGAAAGTCGGAACGTTCCAAGCCTAGTGGTAGCCGCTCTGGAGCTATCCGTGCACGTTTTGGCGTTGTCGGAGCAGCGGGCTCTTCAGGTCGGTCGTCTGAGCGTGGTTGCGACTGCTGGCTGTCGCTTCCCGACTCGACATCGCTGTCCATGTCCTCTTCTTCTGATGGGACATCTTCCCGGCCCATGTCATCGCCGCCAGCACGGCGACGTTTGTTGATGCCGCGCGGAGGTGCAGACCTCTTGACTATTCTTCTCGGAGCATACAAGTCCTCGCTATTGTTGCTTGAGTCTGAGCGCGTAGGACGTGCCCGCAGACGAAGCTTCATCGGCAGCGCAGCATGAGCCAACGGAGGTGTAGGCAGCTGCGCCAAGGATGGCGGCGGCACCATGGACAGCGAAGAGGCAGAAGCGGGCGTCGCAATGAGCGATTGTAATGATCGGCAGGTCGTCATGATGTTGCCGAGAGCCGTGGCAGAGGTGATCGTGGGAGGACTGGCGGGAGGAGAGAAGAAGCTGGACTGGAGCGCGGGCCGCGACGGCTGCGCCGAGTCGCAGGATAGTGCTGAGGGGAGAAGCATTGTGAAGTCGATGTTTTCGGCGTCAAAGCAAGAAGCTTGATGTTGTTGAGGTTGGCGCCGGCGGCCAGCGAGGTTGGTTGGGCTGCGATGCGAGTCAATGACACGAAAGTGCGCCCGAATGCGCCCGAGACGGGCAGAGCAAAAAGCGTTGCGCTGGTCGGATGGGATGCGAGAGCGCTGAGATTGTCAACAGACAAGGCAAGTGGCAAGGTTAGGAGCGAAATTGTCGGCAAGCAAAGGCGACGCTCAAGCAGCAGGCTGTGATTGTGGTTTGGTTTGGTTGCGTTGCGTTGATATATGTGTGTAGGTGGACGGATGGCGCCGGAGGACCAAAGAGAGGCGGAGGCCAGAATATACGACCATGGAGAGAGGGGGGTGGCCGGGGTGCCTCAAGTCGAGAGTGGGCGACAGTTGCAGCACTTGCAGCAACGGGTGGTCTGACTGTCAACGGGCAGGTGCATTGGAGGGGAGGGGAGAGACTTGCCCAAGTTAAAGAGGATGCATGGGCCTAATATGGAAGCGGAAGTGGAAAGTGGAAATGGAAGGGAAGGGGCAAGGGGAAGGAAGGGCAGGGGGGCGCGGGCTTGGTGGACTTGATGGGCTTCGCTCCAGAGTTTGGCTGATGTGCACCGGAGGACCTGGGCCTGAGTGGTTGAGCAAGGGGGTTGAACTGCTCCAGATGTCGTGCAAGTTGGCGCGGACGAGAGTGACGGCGTGGGTACATGGTGCCGGTTGCGGACGCCAGCCAAGCCGAGGTATGCTGCAAGTACCCAGGTTCAGGGGACGGGGCACTCGGCTGCTGAATTGGGGCAGCAGAGTCGTCTTGGTGTGGGTGGGCTCAGCTCTGGACAACTGCTCAGGCAGGTCAACCGGTGCTAAAGCTCTAAGCTACGGTGGGGACTGGGCACTGTCGCTCCGCTAAACTCCCCGTAGCTAAACGGGTCGGGAGGAGCCTCGTACCCGCTCGCCCAGCACCCATGTCCTTGGACCATCCATGGCTCCTGGCTTGCGAAGCTGCTTGTTGAAGGAAGGAACCTGGGAGCGTACGGACGTTATGCGGTGTAGCTCGTCACATAACACCTGCATGGCCATGACGACCAACATTTCTCCACCACCTCGCTGCTTCTCAACGGGACGTCTCCGGCCGAGCCAGACGCACTCCTTGTTCCGAAGTGCTCTTGAATTGCAATTGCCGTCATTGTTCTCATGGGCAGACGTCAAAGTCGTCAGTGATTACTGAAGCGAAGGAGCCTAAGGACCCAAGAACCGAGGCGTCCTGGGCAACGCGTGTCTCACACTTCGAGAGCAATCCATCTCACAGCCACCGAGCACAATACTGCGCATATCAAAGCGCCGAGCAGATCGAAGCAATCATCTTGGCTGTACGAATTGCGGCTCTTGCAGCGGCAGATCAGAGTATGCCTCGGTGCGCTTAACCGGCGCCCTTGACCAAGCCCATCAACACATCCACTTTGTTCCTCTTTACTCTCCCTTTGCTCACTTCCTCCACAACACTGTTTTTCGAGACTGGTTGTGTGTCTGGACTGGCCTTTGCGCAGAGGGTGACTTGGCACCACGACTGCTCACATTCTGAGCCTCTCTTGTTTTCTCAATTCCGGTAGTCCTGTGTAGCAGCACCGTCGTTCAGGGACCCTGGCTGCCCTTTGCACGTCGTCATGCAAGAAATATACAATGCACGGTCCTTGATATCTGGCTGTTTCTCCCTTCGATACCGATAGATCCGAATCGGTGTCGGTTGACGTGCAGCTGGCCCCGGTCCCGGTCCTAGGCTTGGTCATGTTATAGTTCTGATGTGTCTCTTGCAACGAACTGTCCTGTCTAAGAAAAAAAAGCAAGCATCATTGTGCTGTTCCCAAACAACGAAGCCACAACAAGTCCGTTTCACCTCTTTACCCCTCCCAGGCTGGCATTTGCCTGGCAACCGTACAGCACCAGTATTTGACTTTCTGAACCGTTTCATGCGTTCCCACTTGCCCGGACAGGACGACATGACACAAATACAGTGATAACTATATTGTTTGTGGAGACGATGGACGGGAGGGCCGTGTTCCCGCCCTGCCGCCATCACATCACGACTGCTTGCACGAGCTGATCTATTATTGTCGATGAAATTACACGCTTGGTAAAAGAGGCGGCGCAGCGGCTAACGTGCTTCCTAGTATGAGTGCATCTGGGCAAGCTTTACTCTGTGTGTCTCTTCCACCGACAGCCCACGAACCAAACGAGTTAGCAATGTGCAGTTGTGGGTTAGGACACACTTTGTTAACACAGCAATTAAGACGTTGAGCATGCCCACGATACCCAGACTACGGAGTCGAACCATCCGGATCCGGTGCTGCAGGCTTCCCCAAGATCACGAACCCTACACGGGCCTCTGCGGTTGCTATAACTGCACTATAATATTGGGGGTCTCTACCCACAAACCAAAGTGAGGAGAAGAAAAGATTGCTTCATGCATCAAGGGGCCCCCATCCTTCGCGCAAACCATGAGCTACTACCTTGCTCTCGCTGCGGAGTAGTGCTGGAGAATCCAGCTGCAAAGTATTACAGTGTCATGCGTTTCTGCGCTTTCCCCCAGTATCAAATGCAAGAAGGGCTCCTCTAGTTCCTTTGCCCCTGCAGTTGCATAATGTCTTGGTGCTTGGGGGGAGGCTGGTCGAAGAGGGGTTCGGTTATCGTCTCTGACGATCTCCCTCTTTGTATTTTGAGCCAGATCGGTTTCCTCAGAAACAAAGTCCTTGAAGGTTAGGACGTCAAAGAAAAGGGCCTCCCTTTAACAAGAGACGTCCCCATCGACGCATTGTCCTTCTCCCTTGGGTCCATCGCCAGGAGTAACAGCCCCCCTCCCCCTTGCAAACTCCTCCTATAGAGTGCCTAGTGACATCCGACGACCATTTCTGTTCCTTTGTATTCCCTTTGTGAGGGAATCATTGGGAATATTGAACCGGAGGGTTGAGAACTGCAGCTCTTTTAGCTCGTTCTGGTTACGCTGAAAAGCGCCAGGGAGGGCACAGTCGAATCTCACATGTGTGGATGGGACTGTCTGGCGCATGGATAAAAGACTCGAATGACGATGCAGTTATGCAACATGGCTTATCATGTTGGGCTCGAGGCTTGGGTGTTCATGTAGGTGCCAGTCTGGGTGCAGCTACCGTGCAATCATTCTTGAAGCGTTAAACACCTCAAGTCGTGACTAAGTTGTCTGGTCATATCTAACGGTCAGCAGGTTGCGTTCGTTTTTTGAGATGCATACGTCTTTTGACAAGCATTCATGACCACGGCCATGCTCTGCTCGTTGACTGCCAATGGCTACACACGGCCTCCCAGAGGAACGCTCAAGCTCGTGTGCAGAAATTGCAGCTTGCTCAGATGACATTGACGCGTCTCGACTGCCGACGTCGCGTTCATCACAGTCTGTCGCGTAGCAGGATCGGCGCCCAATCAACCAGCACGCAATTATGGATCACTTCCAGTCACTTGAACGGCCTTTAAAAGTGTCTCACCAGCCCCAAATGTCTCTCACCCAGTCGCGGCGGGACGGCCCCTGATGGCTTGCGCCGCGCACGTTTTTCTTGTAACTACGCATCATCCATGATCCCATGTCGTCAGCGCAGTTGTTGGTTGCTGCCAGCTCAAGGGTCTAGGGACCAGACCCGGCAAACGTTGGCAAGCGTTGGCCAGATGGACTCCGTGATGCAATGCCGTTGTGCATGGATACACGGAATTCAACACGAGCCACAGAGGGAGGGATAAGATCGGGGCCTGGGTGACGAATCTGCATTGGCATTGAGAGCTGTTGTGCGCGTCCGTCGTCGTGTACTTTCTCAGTTTGCTCTCATGCACACATTCGGAGCAAAACTACCACCAAGAACCCATCTCCCTGCATCCTCGGCCCTAAACAAGAGACAATCTGTGCATGTATGCGCCGAATCCGAGCGAGCCGTTTTCATGCAGGGCAAACACAAATATGAACCGGCGGAGCTGGCTCAGTCCACTGCCCTTTCAGGCAGAAGCGCACTTGTTATCCCTCGCATAGGTGAGACGTAGAAATGCACGCTGTCGCCATAGCAAAATCCAGTCGATCCTGTTCCCTGCTACCCCAGAAAATGATGACCCAAAAAAAGAAGGCAAAATTAGTAGACATTGAAGCCAAGACAAGGCGCAAGGAAAAGGACTATGGCGTGAGATGGGATGATGGAATCTTATCGATTAGACACTTCTTCCCCCTTGAGCTATTACTCAGGTAAATGGGCAAGTTTAACCTTTTTCCTTCCGTTCAGCGCCCCCCTTCGCTCATCCATCCGCCTGCTCGCACGGCAGACTAAAGCAACAAGTTGTGCCCGGGAGAGTCGTCAGTCACAATCGTCTACACAAGGCTCTGGGCACACGTCGCCGAACAGTATCATGGCAAAGCCTACCCGTTTCGTGTCCAGCACCCATAACTAAACAGTCGGTGATGTAATCTTGTGGCCAGGTCGCACCCGGCATGACAACATCGCCGACAGTTGTAGCCGCATTCAAGCACTTCCACCACGACTCGGCCCACCCATGACAAGTCCCGTCTCGGACAGAGTATATTAAAATATGCTGCGGCATAGCAAAAAGTATATAGAAAACTCCCAACTCCCTCATCACGGGGTTCTGACCAAAAGTGCCAACGACGTTCAAAATAAGACGACATGAGAACAAACCCCGTGGAATCCAAATCAACGCAATAACAATATGCAATGGATCCTATTGCGGCAATATCGCAACCCCGGCAGCGTTACTCCTCCCGGTATATTACGTTTCCTCCTCAACATGTAAAAAAACAAATCAGCAATTCGTCTGAGACGTCTAAAAGAAAGATGGTAAGAAATCGCGAGGAAAAAAATCAACTCCACGCCAAAAAGCAATTCTCGTCGATTCAGACGCAAAAATTTCGCTGCAGTCCTCAAAACCACCTCCTCTTCAAGATGCCCGTGTTTCTATGCTGTTTCCTCGCCCAATACGGTTTTTCTGTCGTCAATGACCAAGTCCATGGGATGACCTCCGCCATTAACGCTCATCTATCAGTTAGCCCAACCATGTATCCAGGGTACAGTACAGATGATGCGCCATGGAATCGCGCAAACGCTATACAAGACCCTTGCAACACGTTGGGGATATTTTGTTTCGAATATACGAAAATGATGATGAAAAAAGAATGAAATAATTCCATGACGTGTATGTCGAGTGTCTCCGGCTATTCCCAGCAGCAATCCAACTGGTTGTGGGCAGCGCGGCCGCCTGCTATAAAACGTAGGGGAGGGGTATGGGTATCCAGTCCAGGCATCGTTGCTGATATCAGTCGTAGTTTTTTTTTTTTTTTTTTTTTTTTGCCGTTGGCAATCATTGTTCGTAGCCAATCTATTCTTTCCGCTCGCCAAAGCCCTCGGCCACAACAACCCTCCTACATGACGACACAGTCCTTGTCGTCTTTGCCGCTCTTCTTGTCACGTGGCGGTGCAACGTCCATGGGAGTACCTCCTCCGCTGACAGCGGCTTCAATGACGGCAATGCGTTGCTTGGCTCGTTCATCACCAGCGGAGGCGGCTTTCACGTACCAGACATTGGCCTCGAGAATGTCCCGTCGACAGCCGATGCCCATTTCGGTAAAGTATCCCACGGCGTACTGAGCTTTGACAAAACCTATACCAGACATGCCATTAATTTCACAACTCGTCAACGTACTCCGCAGACTGGGGTCAATTGTATGCCTGTCTTACCTAGCTCGGCAGATCGTCGTGCCCATTCGTATGCTTCCTCTGGATCCTTTTCCAAAATAGGAGGAGCTCCAACCATGTACCACGCGCAGAGGCCCATCATTGCAGCCGCATGCCCGCGTTCAGCAGCACCGGTATAAAAGTGCACGCTCAGGGCAGGGTCGCGAGGACAATTCAGCCGACCATGTTCGTAGGCATCACCCATTCGGTAGTTAGCCTCCGGGTGACCCAGGTCTGCCGCCTGGGTAAATAGCTCGGCAGCATAGCTCGCATCTGCAAAGATGTCATCACCGTACCCAGTCTCGTACAGGCAGCCAAGTTGATAAGGGGCAGCGTTGTACTGCGAATCAGCAGCTTCAGCAGCAAGCTTCAGCCACTTGATGCCTTCACGGTATCGCTTCTCGCCCAAATCACCAGAAAGGCATGCCTTGCCCAAGCGCGTCATGGCACCCGGGTGGCGTTTCGAGGCGGCAGTCCGGAGAAACTGGACAGCCTTCACAGGGTCTTTCCGGCACCCCCACCCAAATTCATAGCACAGAGCGGTGCGGTAGGCAGATTCGGCGTGGCCGTGCTTAGCCGCGAGAACGAAGAGCGGGAAAGCTGAGTTGTAGTCTTCTTTACCCTTGCTGAAGAGACCAGAGGCGTAGCCATCGGCGAGGTAGTATTGGGCAAAAGGATACCCGCCATTTGCCAATCGCTGAAGGATCTGGCGGGCTTCGCGAACCAGGTCGTAAGGGTTGGTCACAGACCCCTCGACGATGGGGCTGTCAAGATCCCTCAATGGCTGCCGTGGGCTCTTTTTCACCTTGGGGTTCGACACATCTAGGCCTTGCTCTTGTGCAGTTGAGATGAGAAATACGGCAAAAGAATACTGGGTGGAAGCAGAAGTTGTCTTCTTCACATTCTGCCGATACATTTCCAGTGTTTTCTGGGTGCTGAGAAGAGATGCATTGTTCCCAATGACGGTTCGAAGATCCGAGTTGTCCAGTGAGAAGGACGGGGGAGCCTGCTGGGGGTACGGGACCTTGAGCAGTTCTGCATACGACGATGGTCTCGCATCGGGAGACTTGCGAGACTGCACAGAAGGAGGACGCATGTGAGAGCCGCCAGGCAGAAGGCTGGGGGATCTGCCGCGCGGGCTGTAGTCCGAAAGGGTCGAATATGACGACTGAGGTCGAGGGAGAGAGTTTCTTTGGAGGTATCCCGACGTGGGTGTCAGGTGACGCCTGATGTGGCCCTCATTTTCCGGGAGATCGGAAGACGACGATGGCGGAATTTGGCCGGCTCCTCTGCTGGGACCTCGTGCAGGATGTTCTTGCTGTTGGTGGTGGTACTGGAACTGTGGAACAGACAGATTCCTGGGCAAGTTTCCCTCGATGATGGAACTTCCCGGCGAGTCACCATTCGGCGGGTACTCCGAATTATCGTTGACGCCGGAGACGGAGCTCGCGCGTGTTGAAGCTGACGACTCGGCGGACGGTTGTTGCTGCGGCGAGGTGCTTGCTGTGTCGTCGGACTCGCGGCTGTTTCGATTCACATCTTGATTTCGGACACGATCCTTGGGGCTCATGGTGGACGTTTCGAGTCGTTGGAGCGATGCGGCCGGGAGGCTAAGATCTAGTGATGAGTCGGCGAACTTTGCTGCTAGCGCATCGACGTCCGGATGAACGGGCCCAACGGTGGGCGGTCGAGACTGCCGGGTGGTGGAGGTTTCGGACAAGGGAATCATTTCAGATCCATCCATGGAGGAAGCCGACGATGCATGACTATAGGAGTCTTGCACAAGACCAAATTGCGCAGTTTGAGGCTTCGCAAGTTCAATATTGGCATTTGACGGTTGAGCCCAGTTCTCGGCATGAAAGTTGACCCTCACAGGAGAGGCCGGTGTGTCCCGTAATCGAGCACTGCCCCCCCCAAGTGAGGGAGCGTCGACGGTCTTTCTGGGGGCAGCGTCTGTGGGAGGCAATACATAACCATGCCGAGAAGTGTGATCGCGATGATCGCCGTGGGAAGTAGTCATGGTATGAGGCGGAGAGGTACTGACGGCGGCCATGGTTGGAATTGCCGATGGCACGACTGTCGTCAAAGAAACGTCGCCGGTCGTTGAACTCGTCGTCGGTCTCCTGATTCCTGCCAGCAGCACATGCAGTTGCAATCGGCGAGAGTGGTATCTATAGACAAATCGGGCGGGTTCTCGAATTGCAGCAACCCACGACGGGAAGATGCTACCGCGACGCTCAGTCGTTGCCGGTTCTTTCAACGTAGTTCTTTCAACGTAGTATCTCAAATTGAAAGAGACAAAAATTCCCCTTGTCGAGTCTGACGAGGTGGAATTGCACGGGGCCGCAGGAGGTGTCTGCGTGGAGCCGCAAGGGGGGGGTGTCTGGTTCCGTAACACTGCAGCTCACAACCGGGTACGGGAATTCAAGGATTGAGATTGACAAACGAGGGACGTTGAGATGTTGAAACTGTCGACTGGGGAGGGAGGGAGGCAGCTGGATAAGAAAACAAGACAATTAACCCGGCCGCAGCCCTGAAGAGCGGTGGAGGGAGGTTAGGAGACGACGTCAATGGAGAAGAAAATTCCACCATCCGAGGGTGAGGAGTCGCCGGGCCAGGCGGAGGCACAGGCAGAGACGGAGGCAAAGGGGGAGAGCCAGGGTGCCTTGGGTGGGCGCCCAGGCGAGACGGACCAGTTGACCAGTTGACAGGCCAAGCATTGCCCGAGAAAGCAAGCCCAGGCTGTCAGCACCAAGGACGGGGGCTACAGGCAGAGGCGGTAAGGTAAGCATCAATTGATTGATTCTGGTGCACATGTGCTTTCAAAATCCCCCGCTAGAACCAGCTGACAGGGACAAAGCTAGCCGCACATCCAACCTTGGCAAGGACGTTGAATGTTGGAGGGGGCCAGGGTCCAGCTACACAGGAGCTTATTATGCTCGA
This sequence comes from Metarhizium acridum, assembly GCF_019434415.1. Taxonomy (NCBI): domain Eukaryota; kingdom Fungi; phylum Ascomycota; class Sordariomycetes; order Hypocreales; family Clavicipitaceae; genus Metarhizium; species Metarhizium acridum. The sequence continues at coordinate 1,562,741 of NW_027094025.1, read as the reverse complement.
GGAGATCATCTGGGCGCCCGCTGGACCGGGACAATCTGGACGACGCCCAACGCAGATCAACCACGGCCACATCGGGGCATCTGGGCTTTCTCTCTCTCGCCTCACGACACGGTTGTAGCCAATGCAGAACGGCGCCCATGACACCCACTCTGTTGCGCACAGCCAAAGGCCACGTCTATTCATGGCACTCTGCACACTCTTCTGCCATTGCTGATGCTGTGCAGCCAGCCCCCATCCGACTATGCGTGCCATGGTGTGTGTAGTGGAGCGAGATGCGGCGGCAGCGACGGCGACGGCGGCGCCTTGTGCTCATCGCCAGCCGTGAGTGTCTCATTTGTACTTGCTTGATGCCGTGCTAACAAGTAACAGCCCTTGGGTGGCTTTGCTAGGCTGGCCTCCGCCCAAAACTCGACAGGCAAACACCTCGACGGGCGCCCCCTGCAAGCCAAGGGAACCAAGCTGACCAGGGCCACGCACTTAGCCCTCGCTTGTCAAAGGGGACAGGAACCATACTCCATACTCCATACTCCGTACAATACTCCGGATGGTGGAGGCTGCCGGTGGCAGAGGCAAAAGGGCAATATTTCACATCATTCTGCGTCTGGTGGAGCAAGACCCGAGAATAGTACTAGCTGGCGGGATGGATCATCTTCACACTTCATGGTCCACGCTTGGCACTAGCCCAGCCCCTTGACGACGGTAATCTCGCTGAGTCTGACCGAAAAGACTGTAGTATGCCTGAACCGCAACCCACGCCGGCAGTCGCCGCAACATATCGATGCAATATTATGACCAGCACGCAAACGCGACCAGGTATGTACAATGATGACATATTTTCGGGGACAAACCGGGAGAAGCACACTACCTTTCACAGACCGCACCAATATCCAAAGCCAAGAGCGGGCTCCCGGCTGCCCAAACAACACGAGCTCCCCATGTCGGGCCGGAGGGCATCTGACCATCGCAAGGACCTGTAGAAGCATCCGAGCTTCACAGAGCAAGGTCCGAGTGCGGCATACAAAGTTGATTCAGACTCAAACGGGAATTAGAAGACTGCGAGTGTATTTCTTACGCTACATATGTACTCAAAGAAACCTGGGGAGATGCTGAAGTACTCGGTAGCAGAGCCAAATTTAGAAGCTGCTGACGTGAACGAAACATGCAGGCTCAAACACCGCCTTTTTTTTTCCTTCTGCCCTTTTTTCCCGGTGTCACACGGCACGTCCAAGAACTTGCTCACGCCGATCGCAGGACACATCATCGGAAACGGTGGGAGGCCGGCACACTGCCAAGTCAAGAAAGGCACCGCAGCCACAGAGGCCAGAAACAGCAACAGCGGATATACTAATAACACTCCATGTCCACTTGTTCGCGAAGCCGCACCAGTTGACATGGTGGGTGGTGGATGGCAGCAACGAGTTGCATTTTGATGGGCCCTTGTTAAAATTAATCAATTGACAGGCAGATATTGCCCCATATACTCCGTACGGAGTAAACCACAATACCACGGAGTATGTGTGTACACAACGGCTTCCCATGGTTAGATGGGCGACGCACGTTTGTGGGTCATTGGCCAAATGTCCCTCACTTCAGCTGTGCCTCTGCGCCTCTGCCTCATCAGCCCGGGCGACTGCCGTCAACTGTCAGTCTGCCCGGTGAGGCGTCGCGGCTGAGATCTGGATTTGGTTTCAAAAAGCGACAACAGGACACTCCAGGACATGCTCAGATTGACAGGGCGGAGGCGAGACCTTGGCCAAAAGCAGGCAACCAATAGTCCTAGTCTCGCCACCTCACAATTGGAATGAGGCTGAAAAGAAATGGTAATTTGCCCTTGAACTACTTGCTGTAGCCGCTGGCTAACCATGCGTGTCTACCCAGAAATATTCCCACTAGCAACGAGTTTTCTCGTCGTCAGTTGGAGAATCAGCTACCCGTCAGCGACTAGTTTTGCCGCTGAACAAGACCATTCAACCTTGTTTGCTAAGCGCTCTCCACCATGCTATATGCATAGCAAAATCACAGATTGGACATCCGCCGCTGAACGAGACGACTAAAATAACCGAACTCGGCGAGATCCACCGTACCATGTGGTTACTACTTTATCTCTGTAATGTTGGCTAATACTACATACATGTGGTACGTTTATGTCAGCGGTCAGTCCCACAAGAATACAAGAATACACGCGTAGGTTTTTTTCCTGGTGTGTGGTTTTGGAATGCAGAGGCACGGACTACTTAAACTCCCGTCTGCTAGCACAGACAAGCACATACATGAGACACGTGCCGTTGTGCAGGAACAAAAGTAAGACTGTGAGCAAATCGTCGTCTCTGGAAGATGTAATGGACATGGGGTACTTGGTACTCCGTGCTCCATGTTGTGTTGTGGAGTTTCAGGGTTGTGGCCGAGTTGATGGACACGATTGTGACGTTGCTTGGCCTACAAACCTTCATTTCTTTAGCACAAACATGAGGCAGAAGCCAAGCTTCCAGGTGTGAATAAAAGAGCTCCTGAGCAGTCCTAGTCTGCACGTGTTCGACTTGAGCTGCAATGAAACCAAAATCCCTTGACCGGGCCGTCCGGTTCGCCGCAGGGAAAACTACTACGGCTCTGAAGAAAGCAACCCGTCATTGTATGCACCCCGGCCTTCCGGTCCCTGGACCCTTTTCGCAAATCACCATGAACCACGCGATTACCAGAGTTATTTCCAGCCTCTATCACATTTGAGTTGTGGGACTCTCGACAATTGCAGAGCCGCTGCCGGCTGCTGTGAGTCTAGGGTATGGTCGTCGTCTTTTTTTCTTACTACTGCTGACATGGTGAACCGGACAGACTCGGCTCATGGCGGTTGGTGGATGTGATTTGCCAGCCATTTATCGCATCTACACGTATCCTTCTTCCTTGTGCCTTTACAACATGGCTAGATTCTCGCACTCAGACACAGTTTTGCAGCCCTGGTTGTGTTCGCCCTAGCTGGACCGGTCAAAAGCATAGTGTTCTTAGCCGTGGCCTCTAAAGCGGGCCGTGCTGATGGAATGTTGTCATCCCTTCAATCGGGCGTTACTCCGTACACACATGCAAGTTCTTTTCCTTTGCCTCTAAGGCAAGGGTGTATCACTAACGTCGGGTTTCGGCAGTACGGCGTAGTCTTAATTAACTAATCAATGCGTCGAGTCATACAATTGTGCCACCGGCATCAGCGGTGTACGTTGGGACTGACAGCGTCCTATGGACAATAGTTGCGTTCCCCAGCCGTGTCGAGCACGAAACGACAGTCGCTTACTCCGTTCGTGATGAACACAGCTGCCAGCCCATTGATGAGGCTGAGTATACATGGTACGTATTGCTCGGTCGCCGTGAGGACTTGATGTGTGCTCGATTGATTATGGTCTTCAATCACTGAATTACACGGCATAACCATCAATTACCGCTTCATTTTTTTGTACAATCAATTGGTTCCCGGCGGTGCGATCTATTTGGCGACGTCTTCTATCTCGTCTTATATCCACAGTGATTTGCCGAGCAAGGTCAAACACCCGCAACAGTGACGATGGCATGCAATAACTGGTAGAACCCTGCAATAGGTGTGTTCCAGTGTGGGGGTCCAACGACAACTTCACATGTTGACAGTCTTCTGGATGCTCGTTGATCAATCAACTCTTGCGCTGTACGGAGTAGCACAGCAGAGTGCCAATCTTGCCTGGGCAACACCATGCGGCAAGACGCAACACAAGCCCACGAGGCTGGGTTCGCCGCCACATCAAAGTATGACCGCAAATAGAGCGTTATGCGGAGGGAAGAGGAGGGGGGAAGAGAGAGAAAGAGACGCTGGGAGACGGCAAAATGACGACGACGAGCCAAGTGGAGGATAAAGTCTTGACGTCCGCATGCGAAGCAAAAGGGTCAAGTACTAGAATGGCAAATAGCTAGTCGTGCGACACTCTGCTGCAGGTTTCACGGCGTCTAGATTCCCCCATTCCAGACCGTGAGACAAGTAAAAGGCCCTAAAAAAGGGTGTACTCTGTAAAATAGTTATATTGAGCAGGGAGAATCAATGACATACCCGACCTTTCTCTTTAAGCAGGAAGAATGGAAGCAAAAGCCTTATGACGCGTGCATTGGCCTCGCGTGCGTAGATACGGCATCTGGAGATGCTATGTATGGTACCAACTGGCTGGTGCTTGCCGATTATTCATGGAGTCGCATCGTATGTTGGGAACTCTCGGAAAAAAAAGTGCAACAGGTCAAGTTCTCAGCTGGCACCGTGATCCATTAACCATAAGCATATGCGAGGCTTGACAAACATGATACGAAGCTCTTGTGTTTAGCCATTAGCAACAGGGGTTATTATTATGCAGACTACGCAGCAAAATCAAATTGAATGCAAAATGCGCATTGAGCTCGACATGATGACCATAATTAAGGCTGGATTCGACATCGGGATTGATCGACGTTCGACACTCCCGCTCTTCATCTACGTAATGGGAGAGAGGAAGAGCGGGATGCACGGCGACAGGCCGGAAGTATGTGCATGACCACGATGCGAAGTCATCACCATGGTATGCGGGAGCAACTGGTGATGGCGGATGGAGGGCACGAACCGGGCCATGCCGGGCTGGGGCCGATTGACCACGACGGGAAAAGGTAGACGCCAGGCACGGTTCTCGGCATGCCGTATTTTGAGACGCCACTGGCGCCTCGAAGGTTTACGAGCCGGTGCCGGGTAACGAGAAAGCCTCGCCAGTGTGGTGCGGTGCGGTGTGGTGTGTGGTGTGTGTGGTGGGTGCGGTGGCGTGCGCATTAGTTGGCAAAAGGTCAGTTAACCTGTGGCCTTCGTCGACTGGACAACAGGGGCGGCGGCGAGTCGAGCCCAGGGGGGGAGGCATTAGCGTCGAGGGGGTACACTTGAAGTACCACTTGTTAGGAGCCGCCGGTGCAGGCTGTGGAATGGCACCACCGATGGTGACCAGCGGTGTACTTTGGGTCGGCTGGTCCCTTTTCGCCAGGGGGAAGCTTGGGTGACTTGGAGTTCTTGGAGTCTTGGGACACGGAGCCCAAAAGTCCCCGGCTGCGAGTTCAAAGAATCGACTGGTGCGTTCGTTACTGGTGCGTTCAATGTTCTGCATTGCTGCCATGATGGTGGTTCGAGTGGAAACACGGGGGCATCTTGTTTGTGCCCTTGGGCCGGGTGCTTGGCTGCACTGTCTGAAGGGGGGGAGATGGCGCCACGACGACGGTGTGAGGGCGGTTTATTCGCACCTCCGCATGACAATAATATGTACATGTAGGGACGTAGGGACCGACGGCGTAGTTGCATCAACACGTATTCCTGGTTGGCGTGTGCAGGGCAGAAATCGGGAGCAGACGCACCAGCACGGCACACCCAAGTCAGCTGCTGACAAGAGAAGAAGCCTTGGATGGTTTGCTGTGGTATCGGCAGGCCGGCCGCAACCACCTCGGGCACCCATCTCCAGACTGCGCATTTGCACTTTGTCCAGCATCATCTCTTTCCGCCGCGAAAAACTACAAACTTTACCAGACGCTCTATTTTATTCCATTTTATTTGATCTTTTTCGTTTTGCACGTCCAGTGGCCCGTCTCCCGCACCAGCACCCTGCACCCGCGCCAGCCAGTCAGGGGCCCGCAATACTCGGTCGCCCGTCCCCTCCTCCTGTCTCTGCTGCCCTCGTCCCTCGTTCCCTCGCTGCTCTCAACTGACTCCCTGTTCCCTGTTCCTGTTAATAAACTTCTCCTTTGGCCACGGCAACGCACCGCCTCTCCACCACCACGTCCATCCCCCGGTGATCGCTCGTTTCTTGTTATTCTAACTTATTTTGGGGGGCCACGGACGCCAAGGAAGACAAACAACAAACGGTCTTGACCTTCTGCTTCGGATCGTCCTGTTGCCTCGGACGCTCTCCTCGCCTTCGTTTTCTCTGCTCTCGACCATCGATTCTTTCGTTTGCTCTTATATTATTTTTTCCACGTCTTGGATTGAATCACTAGTAGGCCGTCCCCCGGTTCGAACTACTACTTTTTTTTTCTTTTTTTTTTCTTTATTTGCGACTTGGGGCTTGACGGGACGAGTTTGCACTTTTGTGAAACCGCCTTTGACTACAGGCGCTCGGAACCGGAGTTCGGCGTCCTTTTTTGGTCGCCTCTCCTTGCCGTGGGAACACAACCTTTTTGTTTGCCTAGCTACAATTCGTTGATACCGTCTCCTTGAAGCTGCTGTCTGCTTGGTATACGCTCTTTTGAAGAGGTCCTGACCTCGGCAAACCCATCTAGCTTGGTAAGTAGGCACCTGCAGTATTGCATTCTTTCCGTAATTTTGCCCTGACATTTTTCCCTTCAGAATCATGTCTCTCCCTGAGCGACCGGGCGGCAGCCCGGTCTACGAACATCGGAACGTCTATCGAAATTCGCCTTCGCGACGCCCTCGCCCCAACGACATCGAGACTGGCTTTCAATCTGTGCCAAGAGCAGGACATGAACGTGGGAAATCCGTATCCTCTTACGCCGAGACCATTTCGAACCCTCATGCCAACACAGAGACTCTCCCGCTGTCACCGACGCATCCTACAGCCTCGCCTCCGCCGCACAGTCCAGACCAACCCTTTACCCGCAAAAGGAGTCTGATTCGACCAGAGCGCAACAGGATTGACAAGGACCACAGAAATTACCACTATCACAAGCATGCAGCCAACATGGAGACCATGCCCTCGTCCACCGGCAACGATCCCATCTTGGAAAACGTCGACGTATCCACCGAGCCATCGGGGGGCTCACAAACCCACGGAAGCTTTGCCGATAGCTCTCCGCCGCGCCATCACCGCAGTCGTAAGATGAGCGGCGATGACCAAGAAAAGGGCAATACCCGTGTCAAGTCGCGCCCGCGCCGCAGCAAGTCTGGCAAGATCACCAAGGAAACTAGGCATAGAAAGTCGCGCAAGAACCCTGCCACGGCCGAACAGATTAGACCTCCGAGTGCCTGGAACGTTTACTGTGCCATTGTGACATTCTGGTGTCCTGACTTCATGTTGAAATGCTGCGGCAAGCCCACAAAGGCTCAGCGCCGAGCTTGGCGAGAGAAGATGGGCCTCATCAGCATCATTCTTGTCATCATGGCCATTGTTGGTTTTCTCACCTTTGGTTTCACTGCTACTGTGTGTAGTGCACCTCCCGAGCGATTGAGGGTCAACAAGGTGACGGGTGGCTACATGATCTTTCACGGTGTCGCCTACGATCTGTCCACCTCGCATCATCCTCCGGCTGAAGGTATTCCCTTACGACAAGATGGCACGGGTGCCAACGTTTTGTTCGACTTGCCCGAGAAACATTCAGGACAGGATGGAAGTTTTCTCTTCCAAAATGTCAACGGCCATTGCAAAGGTCTCATCAACAAAGCCCCGGGCTCCGACGTTCCTACCAACTCGGACAATGAATTGGCCTGGTACTTCCCCTGCACTACGTTCAACCAAGACGGATCTAGTCGTCCCAACTTCACCAACCCATACTACTTGGGCTATGCTTGCCACACGAGTGCCAACGCCCGAAATGCCTTTTACGTTGGTCTAAAGGGAGCTGCTGATGTTTACTTCACCTGGGACGATATTCGCAATAGCTCTCGTAACCTGGTTGTCTACTCCGGCAGCGTTCTGGACCTCAACCTACTCAACTGGTTCAACGAGAGCGAGATTAGTGTCCCTGATCGATTCAAGGTTTTGCGAGACCAAGATAGCGCAGTCAACAAGGCCATCCGTGGTCGCGATGTCACCCGAATGTTCCAGTCCCCTGGCGATAAGCAGGTTGCTCAATGCCTCGAGGAAATCACTCGAGTTGGTTTCGTTGATACTGAGACTGTCGGTTGCATTGCTTCAAAGGTTGTTCTTTACTGCGCTCTTATTCTAATTCTGTCCGTCGTCGGAACCCGTTTTGTCTTGGCCCTGATTTTCCAGTGGTTCATCAGCCGCAAATACGCAGCCTCCAAGACGTCGCAAAGCTCAGATCGAAGAAAGCGTGCCAAACAGATTGAGGATTGGTCCGAGGACATTTACCGCGCTCCCGCTCGATTGCCCGGCGATGTTGGTAGCTCTGCCATGGGCTCTTCCGATAGAACGAGCAAGCGAGGCTCGTCTTTCCTGCCCACAACGTCTCGATTCTCTGCCGTCTACGGATCTGATCGTCCAACCGGAGCCAGACGTCTGCCCACCACCATGTCTAGCCAAGGTCCCGCAAGTGCTCTGCTCAATCCCAATTCCATCTACCGACAAGGCAACGATAGCCGAGCCAGCTTCTTGCGTCCCGATCCTTACTCGAGCGCTGCCAGCCCCTCTGATGGCCCCGGTCCTGCTGGATTCATTCACGACTCAGTTGTCCCCCAGCCACCATCTGACTGGATGCCCTTTGGATTTCCCCTGGCTCACACAATGTGCCTGGTTACGGCTTATTCGGAAGGCGAAGAGGGCATTCGGACCACACTCGATTCTATTGCTATGACTGACTACCCCAACAGCCACAAGGCTATCGTTGTTATTTGCGACGGTATCATCAAGGGCAAGGGTGAAGCTGTCTCTACCCCCGATGTCTGCTTGGGCATGATGAAGGACCATGCGACTCCTCCAGACATGGTTGAGTCATTTTCCTATGTGGCTGTTGCCAGCGGCTCGAAGCGTCACAACATGGCCAAGGTCTATTGCGGTTTCTACGACTACGGCAACAAGAGCCGTATCCCTGTGGAGAAGCAGCAGCGTGTGCCCATGATGCTGATTGTCAAGTGCGGCACCCCAGACGAGGCCGACAAGGCCAAGCCTGGTAACCGCGGCAAGCGAGACAGTCAAATCATCCTCATGTCCTTCCTCCAAAAGGTCATGTTTGACGAGCGAATGACGGAACTCGAATACGAAATGTTCAACGGTCTCTGGAAGGTCACTGGTATCTCACCCGACTACTATGAAATAGTGCTCATGGTCGATGCCGATACCAAGGTGTTCCCTGACAGCTTGACACACATGGTATCTGCCATGGTTAAGGATCCCGAGATCATGGGTCTGTGTGGTGAGACCAAGATTGCAAACAAGCGAGACAGCTGGGTTACCGCTATCCAGGTGTTTGAGTACTTCATCTCCCACCACTTGGCCAAGTCGTTTGAGTCCGTCTTTGGTGGTGTCACCTGCTTGCCCGGTTGTTTCTGCATGTACCGTATCAAGGCCCCCAAGGGCGGCCAGAACTACTGGGTGCCTATTCTCGCCAACCCCGACGTTGTGGAGCACTACTCGGAGAACGTGGTTGAAACGTTGCACGAGAAGAACCTGTACCTGCTTGGTGAGGATCGTTACTTGACGACTCTGATGCTGCGCACGTTCCCCAAGCGAAAGCAGGTGTTTGTACCCCAGGCTGTTTGCAAAACGACTGTACCCGACAAGTTCATGGTTCTGCTCTCTCAACGACGTCGCTGGATCAACTCGACTGTTCACAACCTTATGGAGCTTATTCTGGTTCGAGACTTGTGCGGTACATTCTGCTTCAGCATGCAGTTTGTTGTCTTTGTTGAACTCGTCGGCACGCTGGTGCTGCCAGCCGCCATTGCTTTTACCTTTTATGTTGGTAAGTACCATGGACCGCGTCGTCATTGCCACATGAATGCACCTCAAAGGAATACATGGGGGCTAACTTTTGTTTGCAGTCATCACCTCTATTATCCACTCACCTCCGCAAATCATTCCGTTAGTCTTGCTTGCTCTTATTCTAGGTCTTCCCGGTCTCCTCATCCTGGTCACGGCCCACTCGTGGTCCTATGTCGTCTGGATGCTGATCTACCTGGTTTCCCTGCCCATCTGGAACTTTGTTCTCCCGACATATGCCTTTTGGAAGTTTGACGACTTCTCATGGGGCGACACGCGTAAGACGGCAGGAGACAAGGTCAAGAAGGGCGGCATCGAGTACCAGGGCGAATTCGACAGTAGCAAGATCACCATGAAGCGGTGGGCCGAGTTTGAGCGCGAAAAGCGCGCCAGATCCGCCTACTTTGGCTCTCGGGAGAACGTGGTCGGCGCCCCCGGCGGCTGGGCCGTTCCTCCCAGCCACGCCCAAACCGACGGCTACTACTCAGACGCATGAAAACAACAACAATAATAATAACTTGCGTCATGAAAAGAGCGTCTCATTTCTCGTCCAATGGTGGAGCACTAAATGTTCATTGGTGTACCTTTCATTGCTATGTGGTGTCTTTTTTTTCCCCGTCTTTTTCCAAATATGACACGAACGGGGTGCTTGTACGAACAACATTACTAATTGCTTCCTGTTCTTTATTCACCTTGGCGTGCCCGAAGCGATGGTGGCATGGAGCCTAGGTGCTTTTTCCCGCCCTTTTTATTTCGGGTTGCGGCTTTACCGCTTGGATGGGGGGGCGCTGGCGATTAGAGATAATAAATAGTAGGCTGTGTATGGGACAGGGCGTGGCTGGCGTGTGGTGCTGCATTACCCTTTGCATATATAGGCGGCCGGCGTAATAATATTAGCCTTGGACTAGATTAACTACATGGTGCCCCTCTGTGGTGATTGTAGTGACTGGCCCTGTAAACTTCCCGTCTCTTGTCAACTACCTTACCCCACGAGTAGCAGATGGAGACGCGAGAGCAACGACACAGTCCAGGTGACACTTACGACGGGACAATGATGCTCCATATAATGGTACAAGACGCGATATTATATTGGGCGTAACACCATGAAATGTCACAAGTAAACGTAATAATCATTAAAGGAGGGTACGGATCAGGCAGGTATCTCGACTCAAACCCCGGTTTTCACCATCCCACCCCCGAGCTTCTAGCCCACAGTTTCGACTACGGTGTGAAAGAGGAAAAAAAAAGAGAGAAAACAACACGCACAAAGCACAGGGTCATCATTGATCGTCTCATGTCCCGCGTACGCCATGACAAAAGTGATCCGTCAACGCCGGCCAAGCTCGCTACAGCCAAAAAAAGAAAAATCAGAAATGAAAAAGGCAGAAATAGAGGCATCCCCCAAAAGATATTACCGGCAAGCTTCACACTTGCGACTCCACTTGTTTATACTGTTGGCCGTATGAAACACAAAGAGGTGGTTGGCTGGCCCTTTCTCTCTCTTTTTCAGTTCGAGTCATGAGGTGAATTACTTCTTGGAGCCGTCGACTTCCTCTTCACCCAATTCCCAGGGCTTCCGTGGGTCAACGAGAGTTGACAAGCGCTGGTCGCCCCAGCGAGCGCCAATCGTGACCCAGACGTGTTTCTGAGGGATCGTTGTGTTGACGAGCTCTCTGTAACCGGTCCATCGCAAGCGGGACTCTCGGCTCATGGAGCTGTTTCCAAGACCACCGTTGGCAACCCATTCCTTGACGACATTCTTGATGAACTCGACCTTGCGCCGAAAGTCGTTGGCGGCGGGAATACCTTGGACCTCGGGGTCAATCTCGGGTCGTTTGCGAGTGCTGGCTGAGCGGGTAGACGACTTGCTTTGGAAGTTGAGCAGGGTCTGCAGAGGGTATGAGAGGGTTGCGCGATCGTCTAGAGCGGCTGCGCCGATTGTGCCCGTCGACGCTAACCTTTCAGCGGCGTCTTGTGGGAGATGCCAGAAATGGCACCAGGTTCCGGTAGCATCAAGCACTATCTTGGTGTGGTCGGGGAAATTGAATTGAAGATGTCCGTCACAGAACACCCAACAACCAACGTCTCCAAACCTCTGGTAAAACGTTACCAGCTCTGCCATTGTGCCCTTTGCCCCCGGTGACATAACCCCTTGCCCTTCGCTCTCTTCAACCGGAAGGTTTTCATCTCTTCCATAGGCAATCATGTAATTGGCAAACTTCTTCCAGAGAATAATTCTCTCTCGCTTACGGTGCTGGTAGATATCTTTGCCGGGGTTCATCTTGCCAGCTGTGCCGTCCTCGCTGATAGACACCCTAAACTGCTCGGGTGAAACATTAACTTCAGACAGGCCGCCTTCGCCATTGTTCTCAAAGAACTTGATTGCTTCTGTCATAGGAACTGGTTGGTTTCTGTCCAAGTATGATTTGTCTTCCCGACGGAGTATGTGCCTCTCAGCGCCTCGGATGAAAATACCGGCAGGAGGTAGCATGGCCGTCTTGCTGCCCTCAGTCGTGGGTATATCCCTTAGTACACATCCAACACTGCCATCGTTCAAAATATAGCCAAGACCAAATTTGTTGGTATAGTCAACCCATTTAACAACCACATGAGGGTGGGGAGGTGTGACAGATTTGGAAGAAATGATTGCCATTGTACGGGAATTCAATGACCGCTCTAGTTCCGTTTGCAGCTTCTTCAATCGTTCGAGAATAATGTCAGGCCGTGAGCCTACGATAATCTCGGTTCTCTCGGATGGGGCAAAAAGAGTGGTCGCTCGAATGGATTGTGAATTTGATCTTTTAAGTGGTTGCAGAGGGGCAGATGTCATAGTGGCTGCTCGCTCAGATACTTGAAGGTTTGGGGCTGACCGCGCCGATGGTAGAGCTGTCCGGGCAGAGCTTCGCACGTTCTTGAGGGTGCCCTCTGAGGACACCTTTGAGGCTGTTTCCCGAATAGCTTCCCGCCGTGATGTTCCTCGTACACTTTGGCTTGTCGTCAAGGCAGGATCTACAGGAGGGTTCGATTTGATTGTTGAAGAGGTTGCCGTAGGCCTGTTTTGAGCACGCTGCTGAGCAGCAAAGCTCTGGGGAGGCTGTCTTAGCAATCCTAGAGGAGCCTTTTGTGCAGTGGTGGGAGGCTCTTCGGAAATGATTACTGGTTGTGCAGTGTGAGGCCCAACGGAATGTGAAAGTTTGCTCCTTTGGGGCATGTGCTCTCTGAGCCAGTCGTCAAATGGTCGGTAAACCACGTTCTCGGCAAGAGGGATCGTAGGCGTCAGGCCAACCTTTTCCTCTTGAGCCATTTCCTTCCAAACTTGCGAGTGGATGACTTTTACATCAACCCAAGGGCCAATTCCACTTTCGATGCACATTTCTTTTAGATTTCGATAAGAAGTAGTCTGCAAGGCGCTGCTCATTCGGGCGACATAAAACTCCTCGCGCTCAGGCGGCAGTTCTCGGAGACGATAGCTCATGTCAATGTCGGTGGGCATGTAGCCCGAGGTGAAGAAAGGGTGTAGGATAATGTCATCCGGCTCGGGGCGGCGGTCTGCGTCCTCCAACATGGTGGCAACCAGATCCTTGGCCTCTTGGCTAATGAACTTTTGAGTCGAATCGCCGGTAGGCCACTCGTAATCTCTTTCCCTGGCTCGGCGGTAAATTTCATCTGTTGTTGATGATTGGAAAGGGGGTTTTGATGTAAGCATAGCGAACCTGGATGAAGTTAGTGAAATGTACTACGATCAAGCCGAATCCCGTCGAGCAGGAATCGTACATGATAATGCCCAAGCTCCAGATATCGACCATGTGATCGTGACCCTTCTTGCCCTTTTCCAAAATTTCAGGGGCAATGTAGTTGGGGGTTCCGCAAAGTGTGGTTCGGCGAATGGTCTGCATGTCCCTACCAGTAACCACCAAGGCAGCTAAGCCGAAGTCACCAATCTTGGCATTCATGTGAGAGTCGAGAAAGATGTTGCCCATCTTCAAGTCACGGTGAATAATCCCCTTGGCGTGCATGTACTTGATTGCTCCGGTAATCTGAACAGAGTAGAAACGGACCTCGGGTTCGGTGAGTCCTTTCCGGCGTTTGACCATGTCCATTAGTGAGCCATTGTTGCATTGCTCCAGCACAAGATAAGTGCAGTTGTTGAAGGAAAAGGCTCGGAAGAATTGCACAATGTTCTTGTGCTTCATTTTGGAGTGTATTTGAAGCTCGGTTTGGAACTGAACACGGAGCCTGTTAGGCCAGCTATTCCCAGCAAAGTCTGAATGTGTGTCATCAAATGACTACTTGCCTTTTGCTCCATCTTGGGAGGCATTTTACTTTTGACAATTTTCAAAGCGTATTTTTGCTTGGTTGCCACGTGCAGGCCGCTGTAGGCAAGGGCGAAACCCCCTTTTCCCAGTAATTTGCCAACTTGATATGTAGCCCCCTCCGGGCGGTCGGAACTACATGGCTCGAAGACTTCTGGAGGGGGAGGCGGAGGATGCTCCTTGTCCTTGGCGGCCCGAAGCTGTGCGGCAGTCTTCACTTTGTTTTCGGTGGTTTTGGGCAATCGCTGGGCATTGGCATCTCTAGGAGACAAAGCCTCGAGGTCGACGCCGCCTTTGGCCGCAGCCAACCTATGGGCCATGGCTGCTAAGTAGAGAGGAGATTGCCGTGCGATGAATCAAAATATCGCTGCGTGGTGGATGGCGTATCGAAGGGATGGTGTGGTCGTCAATGCTGGCGGTAGCAGTGGAGGAATCGCCAACGGGAGCCTGGATTCAGATCGACGTGTGAGAAATACTGTTATTCATGATTCAATAACCCTGAATGGGGAACTGGTCATCTCCGGTCCAGCTTGCTGGCAGAGTAGCGGATGCACACGTGGAGCAAGACGTCAAAGAAAGGGATCAATCTCCTGCTCACATTCAGTACAAGCATATAGCATTCGCGTGAAGCAAAGCCAGAGCGAGCCGACGATGAGATATTGGCAAGGGCTCCTCGAGATGCCAAAAGACTGTTAGCAATGCTAGATTGTCGATGCGGGTGCAAGGAGAAGCGACAATTGAGTGACGGTTGTGTGGCTAAGCGGTCAATAAGACTGGGACATAGCAACCGGATGACCACGACAAGTCTCTTTCCTATTGCTGGAGGAGGGTTTGTGTACTTTGACCGTGTCTGGTGGTTGCCGGGGAACCAAAGTCACTCCAGTTCATCCATTCTCTGGCCAATTGTAGCCGGCGAGCTTGAACCACCCACAACAGTCCCAATCTGGCGGAGAGAGGCCCCACAGCCCGGGACTAGTTGGGCTTCTTTGAGCAACCATTGACATCTGGAGCCACTAGAAGCCACCCATGGAAGCCCTGAGAGGTTTGGTCAGGTCAATGCCTGGATGTCCGGTCCCTGAATGGTGGATGCGGATAGCGATGACGCCGGGAGCTTACCACGGAAGCCTTCGGAACATCGACATCGCGGCTCAGTCATCAATTGATCACGGACTTGCGTCTTGGGACAACTCCCGACGTCGCCCATTCCCGCAGCTGAGCACAGCCAGAACATCCCTCGCGCTATTCAACAACGATAGCTCGCTCTTTGGTCCCAGCATTGCGCAGCTCGAGTGGTTCTGAGGTATTCTCTGGGGCTCCGAGCGCCGACCTCAAATTCAACGGGACGCAAGTGCGACAACCATGGTGCCTCTACCTCTGTTCAAGCTCGCATCGCTCTTCGTACGGCACATCTCCAAATATGGCGCGGTAAGCCGGCAATTCTCTCCGTGAACGCGCCATAATGTCGCCCACTGACCCTCGCGCTCCCCCAGAACCAAATCAAGGCACAAGCCCACGACCACCCACGATTTCGCGCATTCGCCGCAAAGTACGGCCAGCACATCCACCAACTAAACATGCGCATGTCCGTCGCCCTACTCCGCGACCCCGAGGCAGAGCGCCGCGCCAAAGAACGAGCCGAAGCTCCCACGGTCAAAACCGAGGAGCAACACAAGCGCGACGAGGCGGCCAAGTCGAAATCCAGCCCTGGCAGCTCCTCCTCCTCCTCGCCACAGTCAGCAAAGTACCCCCGATTCACGTTCCAAAACGTGTGGAAGAGGAAATTCCGGCCTCTTCCCGAGGGCAAAGCAGTCGACCTATTCGCAGACGTTATTGGTGATGCGTTTATCCTCGGTGTGGCAGGTGGCTTGATCATATACGAGTCGTGGAAGGCGTTGCAAAAACCAGATGTGAACAAGCAGCGAATCGAGGACTTAGGCGAGAGGGTGGAGGCTCTGAGGAGGAGAGAGGAGGAGCTGGCGGATGCGGAGGAGAAGCAGAGACAGAGGCTTGAGTCCCTGGAGGAGGCTTTGAGGGCTCTCAAGGACCCCAAGACGAAGGAGCCTCTGTTACCGACATTACAGCCTTGAAATGATGCTCGATTTCATGTTGGAAAGAGCGACGGGACGCGCATTCTTCTTTTGTCTAGGAAGTTTGGCGAGCTACACATACCATGGGTGGAGTTTTGAGCGGCCGATACCGTTGTACATAGTGGCATATGGGACTTTTATTTTGATCTTTTGTACTACCACCAGGCATCTTCTCAATCAGCGTATATATTAGACCACATAGAAATCAGTGGAGGTGGTCATTTCCTCACTTCTACTCTCACAAGGCAGAGCGGGATGGGGGGAGCCAAGGCACCGGGCCGGATAGGCAAGGGAAGGCAAGAAGCAGAGAGCTCTTTCCACCCCAAAAATAAATCTCCAAAGTCTCTTCTCCAAGAACCGAGAACCGCGTCCCCCCTCGTCTGTAAGAGAAACGTGTTGAGCAGCATTGACAAACTTGACTACTGCACAGTACGTGCTTGGGGCATAGGTGTGAAAAAACTTCCCAGTCATGTTCAGTTCATCACTTCGTCAACGAACTGAGTGGTCTCCGGCGCTCGCCCTTTTCGCTCAATCTCCCTCGAAATGGAGAGGTAATATCTTTCCAACCAGCCATAGTCTAGCGCACTGACAAAATCTTCTAGAAACGAACCTCCTCAGCCATGACATCGAATTCACACTTCAACACTCGGCTAGCTACTCGCTAACTTATCGGATGGTGCTCATCTCGGCAAAACAAGTAGGTACTGACGACACAACGCGCAGGATCGAGCAGCTTTCCAAGGACGGAACCAATAAGAAAGCTGTCGTGCTTCTGATGCAAGGACATGATGCGTTGTCTTCGTTCATGAGGCTGCAAATACAGTACGTATCTGCCATTGGGCTGATTAAAGTAGTCATTCTTACCAATGCAGAATGCTTCAGCATGAATCCATCTCTGCTATACCCGTATCCAGCGCTAGCCAGCTTATTTGTCATCTCGATACATTGAGGAGACAGAACATGATTGGCATGAACGGACTCGCCCAAATTGACCGTCATGCGGTCCAGAAGGATCTTTTACGTCACTGTGTTTCAGGCACGCCTCTATCAATGGAACAGGTAGATGTGTTGTTAGGTTCAGTCAGACATCTGAGGGAGTTGGCCAACATGGTGCAGACCCGGGAAGGACAGGAGACCATCTGTAGGCTGTTGGGCGACGCTGATGGTCGCAGCTTGATTACGTATTTCACCAACGGCCCGAAGTTCACGTAGGGAGAGGATAAAAGACGAGTCGGTTATGATTATGCCTTGTACCCTCAATGGCCGAATAAAAGGCCTACAAGGCTGAGGTAGAACACCAGATAGGCTAGGGTCATCGAATCAATATGCCTTCAGGAGCCATTTTTACGGCACTTAGCCGCGCAGCCTCAAGTATGAAACCGACACAGCCAACAACGCAGTGTTGGTCGTAGCTTAGTCGGCAGCCGCGCGCCTCATGGCGCAAATGGACTGGTTTCACAAGAAATACATCGAAGCCCAGCAAAGGTCGTTTATAGACAAAGGTTGGCCAACAACGACATAAAAAAGTCTGAGACACCCACGAAGCGCTCATCTGCAGCTTCAACGCTCTGTTCGCATAGCGTCATATTCTTCACCTCCTCCTGCTCCTCGATCCAGTAGCCATGGCCCAAGCAAGCGCTGATCAGGCTAAGCGACACAAAGCGACGTATTTTCGGGACCAGTTGGCCGAGGTTTTTTTTGTCTGTGTTGGCTTCGCTGAGCTCACGCCAAGCAAGCAGTAATGATACGATTCTGCCATAATCCGTCGTTGAGGTAATTAATTATTCCGCATCAATGGTATTTGCCCGATGGCTGCGACCAATGGAACATTTTTGCGATTTCCAACAATAGAAACAACTATTTATGTATGCCGGGCAAGCCATCCCTGCCAATGCAAGGTGAGGCGTTACCCCATCTCATTGCGCACGAGCAAAGAAAGTTCGCATCCACGCCTGTACGTCAAGGGCCGATGTTTTATAGAAGAGAAGCATTAGTGTGAGATAAGAAGCCGGATGCAAGTTAGTTTGGAGCCCAGATGCGACCGACAAGTACAGCCTCGGCATGTTTTCGAGTCTCTCACTCCTTCTGAGAACGCGCTCCAGCCTTGGAAAACGGTAAGTTAGCGAATGGAGGCGGAGGGACTTGTTGGCAAAGACGGAGTAGCGGCCAAGATCAATGGGCGAGTTGTGAGCAACTCCGCGTAATGGCCCCCTCCTATCGTCTAAGTCGGTCGAGTCTCAATGCAACTGCACCTGTCGAGGCAGAGTGATACTGGATGTGATTGGCTGTATCTCAGCTCACGAGTGCCACAACGACGACCCGTCTCCAATCAGCGATGCTACAGAGCCGCCGGAGAGTGGTCAGGGTTCACGATAGATCCGCATGGACTTGGCTGGAGTACCGGGGTTCATTGGTTCGGGTCGCTGTGTGTGCGGACGCAAGTACATGTGTTATAAAACAAAAAGGCTTGTTGAAAGAAGAATAATGAACTCGCCCAGGTGATGGACGTGCCATCCAAGTTATTCTCGCTAAAAAGGTTGCATTCTGCGATTCTTGGCTCCAGGGATTGCGAGATAGCATATTCAATGGCCTTGTCCTGCGGGTGAAGACGGCATGTCACTACCTGTGTGCTTCTTGCTTTGATTGACTATTGCTGGGCAAATGCGCAGAAGAACAAACCGTGTGTAAAGTCTCCTCCCGATTGAAAGTCACTTTTGAAGCGGAGGCCTTTGCTCAGAAGGGTTGGGTAGCTGCACGCACAGCCGTCGCTTTGCATTTCCCAGGTGTTTGCCGTTTATTCCACTGTCAGCCGATGCACCTACTGAAAAAGGAATCAACGTTGGGTGAGAAAAGAGACGTCGCTGAGTAGATATAGAGAAAATAAGACCGGCTCATCGTAGTTCATTTCACGCTTCGTGACATTTTAAGATGAATCGAAATAACAAATTGAGTTTCCTTGGTACCGGCTCGTTGGTGTTATCGGAACGGGAGGTGCACGTGGCGGAGCAATAGGGAACCGGCGGTGGGAGTCAATCAACTAAAGCTTACAGGACTACTCCGTAGATGAATTCCCAGTCTAGTGGGTGGTGTGCGGTTCACCGTATTGTCGAGACTTGATATGGAGATTTTGGCAGAACCTATGACCGTCGCATGGCATGAGAGGTGACAAGGGGCCCAGCTGTCGGGTTGACCAAGCGTGGTAATACCTAGGTAGTAGTGCTTCGTGTATAATACCTCGTGGTTTGTTAAAGATTGAACTGTACTATGGAGTTGACGGTGGGGCACATCGTGATGGGTTGGAAGTGGTTGCAGAGTGTTCGTGGAGCCGATCCGTCGTGGGTTGACGAGACGCCTCAGACACCATGTGCTTCACCATGGAGCCCAGACGTCGCACAAGTCATACGAGACCCGCCACCGTCGCGCCTGTGTAAGGGGACTTTATGAGGATAAGCCACAGACGAGACTTTGGGAGATGATAGATAGTCTGACGATATGGGTGAGTCTTACTCCGTACCAGAGGGTCAATTCGTCTGAGCCATCACATTGGCGATGCGTGATAGTCCCAATGGCTCCCAGAAAGTGTCTCGCAAAAGCAGGGACAAAAAAGCCACACATGCACCGTCGGTAACTATGACGCACGCAACCACGATGGGCTGCTAGTTGCGGTAGTACAGATCGAGTCGTTTGCCCATTGCAGTATTTTTGTGGCTGGTTAAAGGGGAGCACACTCTCTGCTGGGTAGATTGAGGAGCCAAGAATATAGAGACGACTGGCCGCTGCACGCGATGCTAAATGATGCACGAGAAGCGAGCAGGAGCCGTCCTATCGCGAAGCAGAAAAAAGCTAATGGAGGGTTGCAAGACGATAGTTGCGGGACAGGGTTTTGATGGGGAGCGTTGCGCTCATCTGGATGGTGAGAGCAAAAAAAAAAAGTGGTGGTCGGTTCAAGGTTGGCATGCAAGTCTGGAAGACGTCGAAAATGCGAGAGTGACAGTGGCTGGCACAGAAGGTACCTAAGCTGCCAGCCGGGTGTTGCGGGCCACACAGGTATCCTCTCGGGGCTGGTCGTCGTCTTGGAGGGAAGGTGCATCCAGGTGCTCTTCTGTAGCAGCAAATGCGGCACCTTCCCCCATGCGACCCAGAAACGGGAGGGGCGACCCTGTCGTCCCGGAGCGGCAAGGGTGCTGATTGGCTCTCGGCCAACGTGTAACCGCCAGAGTTTCTCCAATCACCTTGAGCCACACCACCGATTCACCTTCTTTGTCTCTCCCCGTCGCCGTTATGTCTCTTCAATATACCACCCGGCCAATTCGACTCTGTGTCTGTGCCGCTTTCAAGTCGCTGTTGCTAGCCGTTCCTAAATAGTACCAACCGGCCAATTCTGGGCCGGCCGACCCAATGGGCCAACAGTCTTGCCGCAGGCCTGCTTCTTGGCCGAATTCCCGGTACCTTAGTTTCGCCTTCACTCATCCATGTCGTCCAACCATGTGCCGTTGCCTTAAACTTGGCTGCTAGCGGCTTTTCCAGGTTCTCCTCACGCCAATCTTCATGTATTCACGCCATTTGTGCTTGGCCATGTACGCACGGAGTAGTCCCTCGGCGCCAACCTCGGCGGTTACACGAATAGACTCTGCAAGGGTCGTGGCCATGCGAAACTGCAGATGTCATGCCGGACCATGCTGTACTATCCATTTCTTAAATCTAGCTTCCCATCTGCTACCGCCAAGTGTGAACCTCCTTGATCTTCCTCCCCTCCAACTACTGTCCTCCTTGATTCACGTCTCCGACATCGTCTCGTCTGATGATCACAGTCTCAAACGCCTCCTCGCTCATGCGAACAAGAACCAGATCTAACTCTTTAACCACCTCGACTACGGACGAAACCGCCTCGGACTGTTACTTGCCCAGGATAGAGTCAGCAGTTAATTCTGCTACACGCGAAGCCGTCACCAACACTGCAGATCAAGCAGCGCCATTCTCAATCCGCCCTCGAATCATCACCGACTCAGAATATTCGGCTTTTGCTCAACCTCAACCTCTTCCCACAGCTCTATCGCAACTTACACTTCTTCCTTGTCGTGCACCCTAGCCTGGTTGCAAGAGGTTAGTGCCGCACGGATGCCTGCTGTCAAGAAACAACGGACTCAGTCACATACTCGCAACTCACCATCAAGTTGGCCTCATCCGGTACTGTGTGTGTCTCGCCAGCAATCAGCATCTGATACACGGGCTTGGGCTAGGCTCGCCCTTCTAGGCACCGGCTACAGCCCTCCGGCGCCTTGCTAACCCTGCTGCCGACTGGGTTGTCAAGCTTATTAGATCCTTACATTTCCTCCTTCCAGGAGACGTTTGGGTCTGTTCTTCATCTCTTGCGATTTCATCCGTTGTCTCTTATTCTTTACCCCCGGTTTCCTCGACCAGTCTGGGCCTGTCGAGAACCACCTAATATCGAGTCTTTCTTTTCCACTACAACCATTCATTCATCCCAAAGCTGTGTCGGTCTGGTTACCAGCACGTTCTTTGCGTCCTCTAGCTTCCTCTTAACCGGCTCGCGCCTATCTGTACTATTTACCCGCAAGAGAAAGTTGGGGCCTCGACGGCGAATTCAGTGCATATCATCCAGACCTTTT
Source organism: Metarhizium acridum (assembly GCF_019434415.1). NCBI lineage: Eukaryota > Fungi > Ascomycota > Sordariomycetes > Hypocreales > Clavicipitaceae > Metarhizium > Metarhizium acridum. The sequence continues at coordinate 1,541,091 of NW_027094025.1, read as the reverse complement.
CTCGGTTATCATATAGACGATCAGCAAGCGATTCAAGAGCATCCCGAAGCTTTGACAGGATATCAGCAACGGACGGATTTGAGGATACAAAACAGCAAGAGACTGGAAAAGAAGTGAATACCTGGATTAGATTAATTATTCGGCACCATGGGCAGACTTATCAAGAACCACTTGGGCCGCCTCATCATCCTCACCGCCGCAGCCTGTATGTTCTGACAGCCAGTCCTCTACGGAAAACAACAAATCACTGACATTTGTGCAGATCAAGTTGGCGCTGCCATTGAAGGGTTCATTTGGCCCAAGATATTTTGGGACTTCCTCACCAAGAACCTCGACCCGGCTGTCAAGCCCATCCCGATTCTGCAAACAATCAACCTCATCTTTGGACTGGGTATGCTTGCCCTGGAGTGGCCATTGAGCTTTGTCGCCGGGTCAAGCCTTCATCGGTCACTGGAGTTCCGGCTTGCGGTCCTCCCCCTGACGGCACTCACGTCCATCTTGATGTATCAGTCCACCAACCCGGCAATCTACTACGTCATTGGAATGGTTGTATATTTTGTGGCATACAGCGAGGGCGAGGTATGCTACGCTTCACGACTTTTGCACACGCAAATCGGCATGCTAACGTAGAATGAATAGATGATTTGCGCCAAGCCTTGGACTCTACCACAAAGAGGCATGGCCGGGCTAGGATTGCGCGCGTAAACGACAATGTCGGAGCCGAGTCTTTTCGTTGCTTAATGTCGAATGAAGTAATTCTCTCTTATCAAATCTTTTGTTTTGCATTTTAGCGCCGGCGTTTTTGAGTCCTTATTACATTACAACTCGGACCTTCACGGAGCATTTTCAGCATGTCCGGCGGGGTGGTGGACTGCAGCATTTTTTCCTAATGATTCCCCGATGGATTCTTAGGAGTGAAAAATGGGAGGGGCTAATGGGTGTTGCTGGTGGATGTGGGTAGCCCGGAGAATTAACGCCTCTAGTCACTCTTTGGAAGAATGTTTTACCATGTCAAATACTTGCGTAGAGTATTCCGCACGGTTGCATTGGGTACCTTGGTGGCGGTGGTGGACGGTGTGAATACAGTTCTATGTGACAGCAGCTGAAAGGGAGTACGGGTAGAGTAGCACTTGTTGATCGGAGACATTTCGACCAACGTTTGAACGGATCGAAGACGAACAAAGAAAATAGAAGCGGCGCACGGAAATTCCAAACAGACAGTGTCTAGCATAAGTCGTGTACCGGCCTGCAACACAGCTTCTCGATTCAAGATATCCAGAGTGAAGCGTCTCTGTAACACCTCCAGACCCATATACACCTGAATCAGGTAACTTCATAAACAATGTAGCTCAAAACCCGTCAGGCCTCTGTCCAAATACCATGCCCGTCGCATCCCAAAGAAGTGTCCACCTCAGCATCAATACCATGATGACGGCGCCGTCTTCAGCCCGTGTCCAAAGAGAGCGCGAAGTTCTCAGAAACTCAAATTCAGGGGTTCGGTGGGATAACGTACAAGATCGAGGGCAGTATATCCAATACGTGAGTTTGAAGAAGCATCCTGCAAGTCATACGCCTACGAATCGCGCAAATACTGTCCTCGGCACCACAGTTAAACATACGCAAGACTGAACTGAAGACGGAAAAGAAATTAGGCTTTTATCAAGTGAACTGGCAACTAGTTTCTGGATCAATGGATAGACTTTCCGGAGGCTTGATGAAGCTATTCGAGCGAGTTTGACCTTTAGGCTAGAATGGCGTGACGGTCATTGTGGTATACTCTATTGAGCATGTCGGGGAGCCAGATAAAGAATGCACTGTTCCTATCGACACTCGATGCCCAAAACTACCAGTAATAAGAACACATACAACGGATACGGAGGCGATCTAGAATTCGGGGACTGTAGTGTGTTGAAGGATCTGGATTGTATTGACTGCCTCCCTGGTGCCATCGTGACTGGGCAAGGACAGATGAGTCATACCCCGTGTTTTAGAGTATAGAGTAGTCAGTTCTGAGCCAGACCCAAGTGTCGCAAATGCTCGCCATGTGAACAGAGGAGGGGAATATGCCAGCTTGCATATTGCTGCTGCCGCGTTCTTGTACGATTGCGGTTATTCTCTCGTTGTTCCGCCCTGTTCGGAGTCCCGAGATAAAGGTCATATTCTCATCATGGTCATTTGTTCTCCTGCGCCATCAGGTGCTTGTAGTCTGCATTGAATGCAGGAATTCCGACGATTGGATTAAATTGAGCGCGGGACTGGTCCTGGACTGAATCCGTCCATGAAGAAATTTTGGCCAAGGCAAGGCGCCAACCAACTAGTTACTGGATGGCATAAATCTGTGCACAAATTCATACACAACTAAATGCACATCTGGAGCCGCCCCACCACTTTAAGTGCCCGCAGCTTAGAAACGCGCCTCTGGACGCGTCTCACCCGACAAGCTCCAACTCGTATTCGATCCATTGCCATAGCTGCCTCACCGCAGCCCAGCACCCAGCCTAGCATGGTGACCCTCGAGGAAGTATCGCACCTCATCCCCAAAACGACGTCGTAAGTTCCAATTCTGTTGCAATTGTCAACCTGCATCCTAACTTGCAATCCCAGGGACGCCGCAACTCCCACGCCAAGCCGTGTGGCCGACTCGTACAATCCCCTGCATGCATTTGACCTCGACAAGCAACGGTCGTACAAGCAGCAATATGGCGACATGTACTTTTTGCGTCTTACCAAGATCAAGCCCGCCGTGGAGGAGGTGGCATCGGCCGCATGGGAGGGCACCATGATTGGTGGCGAAGAGGTGAAAAGAGTAGAACGGGTGCTCGATGTTCGCCAGGGAGAATTGTGCTGGGTAGCGGGGACAGTGTACATGGAAATGCCGCTCAAGCCTAATATTCTAGAGGATGTGTCCAAAGACGTAAGCTCAATGCGTCCCATGCTCCGAAACCACCCCAATGCCTACAAAGGACACCACGTCTTCACGTTATAAAGTAGTTGACTGACAATCTCAGCGATGGATTTCCGCCCCCATACCCACCCAGCAAACCTACTTCTCCCACGATGGCTCCGACCAAATCATGCTTGAAGACGACTCCGGCCGCATCCGCCTCGTCGGCGACCTTGTACAATCCGTCCCCCTCGTGACAGGCTGCATCATCGCCGTGATGGGCACCGAAAACAGCAGCGGCGAATTCGAAGTCATTGACACCAAATACCCCGACCTCCCCGACCAGCCCGAGCGATGGGCCCTCTCCAAACCACCCTCTTCGACCAACGGCCACGGCAAAAGCAGGCAAATCGTCAAGGAAGAAGACCAAGACGTCGAAATGACAGACGCCTCACAGTCAACGCCCAGCAAAAAGATCGCCATCGTGTCCGGCCTCTCATTCTCCAGTACCGACGCCTCTCATGCCGTTGAACTCAACCTGCTGCAGGAATACCTCCTTGGCCTAGCACTCACATCATCCGACCAAGAAGAAGTCGCGAGCATAAGCAGGCTCATCATCGCCGGAAACTCCATCTCCACTACCGCCGAGCGCAAGGAAGAAGAGACCCTAAAGAAGGGGAACAAAAAGTACGGATACGACGCGAGTTCCTACAACGCCCTCCCCTCACAGCTCTTTGACGAATTCGCCGATACATTGCTGCCCTCAATACCAATTACCCTCCTCCCCGGCGCTCAGGATCCCGCCAACGCCAGCTATCCCCAGCAACCCATCCACATGGCCATGTTTCCCCGCGCAAGGGCATACGGGCCCGAGCCAACAAAGCCCAAAGAACCAGGGTGGTTTGACGCCGTCACAAACCCCTGGGAAGGCGAGCTCGAAGGCTGGAGGGTTCTAGGCACCGGCGGCCAGAATGTGGACGATGTGTTCAAGTACGTCGACAGCGACGATAGACTGGGCATGATGGAAGCCATGTGTAGATGGCGGTGTTGCGCGCCCACCGCACCTGATACATTGTGTAAGTAGTCTTGCTTCTCGCGTGCAAAAGGTGATCTCTCAAGCTGACCAAAGGTAGGGAGCTATCCGTTTCAAGAAGATGACCCGTTCGTCATGAAGACGTGTCCGCACTTGTACTTTGTAGGCTGTCAGCCTGAGTTTTCGACAAAGACGATTAGCGGCCCGCATGGTCAGTCAGTAAGGCTGATTACTGTCCCTTCATTTGCGGAGACAAAGCAGTTGGTACTTGTTGATATGGAAACGCTAGAGGTCTCGTTGGTCAGTTTTGGGAAGCAAAAGTCTGCTTCGTGAGGGATATAGCGCAAGGCTGCATAAAATACCCGAGGTGATGAGATATCTTCACAGTTTCTATCATGTATGTAACGAGGGTGGAAAAGAAATAACACGACGAGGCATGAGCTACCATTTGTTCCGATTTACGTGCTAATTACTGAAGAGCATCCCTCTCCACCACTCTCGCCATTTCTAGTGTGCTATCGTGCTCGTCGCAATGGCATCAATTATCGTCCACTCGCGCGGCCCTTATTAATCGCCTCACTCACCGATCCACACCATACCAGACCACTCATCCCACTCATCCCCAGGCCAGGTTTGCTCCAGATACTCTTCGCAAGTCGCAGCAACATGCTTGTCCAGTGTAGCCAATGCCTTGAACGTCCTGCGCAGACTTCCCACCCGTTGTCTCTGCATTGCTTTATCGTTCCTCCATGCATCCATATTGGTGCGCTTCACCTCGTTATCTAGTCGCAGATGCCTCATGTCTATTTTGAACCGGCGTCCGAGATAAATACCCCCATCTCCGCGGCAACCCATAACGTCCACGAGTAGAAACTGGCAATGAATGCGCCAAGCTGCCTCCATAATGGGCGACCCTCTGTTGAAGAAGTCTACAAAAGTGTAGTATCCGCTGCCGCCTTCTTCCTTTGGAGGCTCCCACTTAGGCGTCACCCTAATCGTCAATGTATGAATATTAAAAATTCGGTGGCGGTTGTCTCTGTCGTGGTATTTGAAGACGCTCAGAGCATTTGCCATGAGCTTCTTGGACCTTTCAAAGGAGCGGTTTTGTTCCGCTTCCACAATTATATGCCGAAAGAGAGAAGAATACTTTTCAATGTTTATGTCGCCCTGTATACCGACTGTTCCAGCGCCTCGACGCCTCCAACTTTGTCGCTGCGGTGCATTCTGGCCGCTTGTCTCCTCCCGCCAATCGGGGTCGTTTTCATCTTCTGTGTCGTAGTCTTCGTCTACCTGCCCGTTGATGGGGAACGCTGCGTCGGCGTCGTCGATTTGCGCCAGTCGATCAACGTCGGTGACCCTCGAAACGTGATCTCGCAGTACGTAGAGGAACTTGTTGCCACCGTATAACACGCCGATTGCTTCGTTATATACGTCTTGACAGGTGCGCAAGATACTTGTCGGGATTACCAACGACTGTCTTTTGAAAACAAATCTCCAGCCCGAATGAACACGAATTGGGCTGTTGGACACAAGAAGTTCTTCATATATCGCAAGCCTGATTTCCAGAGGCAAGAACCATAGACACTTTCTTCTCTCATGGTCCGAAAGATGCTGCAGTTTGCATTCGTGGTCTAGGGCTCCGCTATTTCCAACTCCGGGATCCTCGTTAACAGACTCGTTGATCATAGGTTCGTCGATTTCTTGCCCAGAGTCATTGCTCATCTCTTCGAGGAAGGATGCGCCGTCATCTAAAGGATCAGGGATATTAGGGATGGGGGCTCTGGCTGTGGGTTGCTTCAGTCGTCGACGAAGTAACAACTTCTAAATGTCATCTCGCTCATACTTTCGCAACATGTGCTTCCAATTTGTAGGTTTGCCTTTACTGACATCGTCTGACTCTGCAGCTCTAGTACGCATTGCCCTTTTTTTGTTTGTCTTTCGATCTGCGTCTTTGCTTGCCTTTTGGCATATTTATTGATATGTCGCAGGGTCTGACGGCTTCGCTCTGTGTTGGCATGTTCGCGGGCTGCTCTGACGACAGGTGCTGTATGAGCCTTGCTTCTGGGGTTGCCTCGCAAGGGTCGGGCTGAAGCGCTGTTGAAGTCATCGTGACTAGTAGGTGGAGCCAAATACGGGATACCTTGAAGCAAACGGGAAGGAAATGAGACTAAAAGTACACAAAATGTAAAAGGTCAAGAAGGAAAATCGGCAGCTAGTTTCGAGGCTCCTTTAAAGGCTGCGGAAGGCCTTGAAGCCGGCGGCAACTGGCCGAGCCCAGCTGGGCAGCCCTAAAAGTGAGAAGAAAGTGAGTTTATCATAACACATTAATTACACTTAAATAAACCAGAACACGACCTGGTATTAGGCTTACGTTAAAGCGGTATAATACAATTAATAGAGATAAATATAAGATAATATTATATAAGAGTATTAAAGAATAAAATTAATTATAACTTTAAGTTTAAGTTAAATCTAACTTAAACTTATTATATATACTTTAATGTATTATTATTAAAAAATAATTAAATTACTTAATATCTTAGACTAATATATAAAAAGAACGCGCTTTATTTAATTATAAGGTTATAATAAAGTAAAGATAATATAAAATAAAGGTAAAGGTGTTTTTCTTCTTATATAAAGGGTTTTCTCACTTAAATTAGTTATAAAAGTACTAGAATAGCTAATTATAGCTTTAAGGTAATCGATAATAATAAGAATAATGTAAAAGGTCGTTACCGTGGTTTATTAAGCAAGGCCAAGTTGATACATTGTTTCTTCGCGTCGTCCACATGATCACACTGTGTGAAGTACAGCCAAATATCACCACACCAAGTCGCTCAGACCATGGCAGTGTAGCTTCAGATTCAGACTCGGAATAAAATCGCAGTTCTGCGCAGCTCGTGCTTCGGTAGTATGCGACGGACTTCTTCCGCATTTAAAGTATATCTGTCTCTGGGTTAAGGTGCTGAAATTAGGCCTATGTCAATTTGAAGAACAGCAATCCGGGGAACGGACTGCGTGGGGTGGAGGGATTGTCACAACTCATATCCGATACTCGGACCGCATTACAAGTATCGCATATTGGAAATGACTACTTCGTCAACAGACCTGACTTGGTTGCATCCGGCACGATTGTTACAGGTCCGTCCAATGGTGGCAGTGGAATGGACGGTAAGACCAGCTTATCTTGCGTTGAGCTCGGTGAGGACTTGTTATCTCTCTGTTGCCCAGGTTTCCTGTGGATTTGCGATAAGCTTTGGAATGATTCATATCTGATGCCTCTCAAGTCTCTCAAAAGTAAGATTTTTTATCAATATGCCGCGAGCAGCAAGCTTGTTTCACCGAGCAGCATGCAAAGAAGCAATAGCAAAGATTGCATATGCTAGCGCCGTGTTGTTGTACTTCGCATGTGGCAGCTTGCAGGACTTGAGTATTCCCACTTGAGCCGGAGGGGGTGGTTCGGGCGTGGAATCAATAGATGGGTTTGTTGTACCAGCCCCCAAACACCGAACCATCTCCGTTCAAGAAAGAGTGGCGGCATGTGTTTTCACAAGGCGCTGCTCCCTCCACGGCGATGACGAATGACCAAATCAGTATGACGATCTGACAGAAAGCCACGTAAATTAAGTGTCCAAAAGCCCTCAACAGCCTGTAGACTGTCCTAGGTAGTTATCTGGCGTCGCATTAGCAATCAGGGTGCAGCGACAAAAAAAAAGTACTTTCCATGGTCTCCACGTCGTCGGTCCACGATGCCCCGTGCGGTCCCCGGATACCGGTGGGTCGTTGGTGTTTGGATCGGAATCTTTTTACCCTATAACTTGGGTTTGATTACCCCATAGAATCTTTTTTTTACCCTATAACAACGTAATCTGCCACAACAAGCTTCCAAACGGGGCCATGGCGAGGGTAGAGATGCCAGGAGTGTGCAGGCAGAGCATGCAGATGCGCCGCCCGCCCATCAGGCACGTCGCTGATAGCCCGTCGACGGTAAACGGTAGCAGCGAAGCGCTTCATTCCGATTGTTCGGGCTGGGACCGCGCGGTGCTGTGACGCCCTTCGATTCGCTCTTCCGTGGCTCTGGGTCCGGTCTCGATGCTGAGCATGATAGCGCGGTGCGCCCCAGCCCGTGACTCCGTGAGGCATGAGGAGCTGGCAAGACAGCACTTGAGATCAATTGATGCTGTTCCGCCCTATCATGCGGCTCCTTCGCCCCTTTATCCAACGTGGACTAGGCTTGGTGTTGGCTGCACACGCGTCGGCTAGCGAGTTTTAGGTCCGTGGTGCCGATGAGATGAGAGATGCGAGATCAAGGTGCCAAATCTGTCGCGAGAATCTCGCAATCTTGCTCATCTGACCGGGCCAAGACGCTCCTGCCCGTTCTCGTCAGTTCTGGTCAGCAAGTCCATCTCCCCGCTCTTGCCTGTTTCGTCGCCAATGTCATGCATGCTCCTGCTGCGTGGTTTTCTGTGAGACTTTTCTCTCACATGTTTTGCTCCTTTCTCTCCCATTTCATTGACCTCGTAAACCCACTGTCCGTGATTTTGTCGTCACAGCCACTTCTTATCGCACCAGGCACCTTGCTGTCGCAGGTCCTCCCACCACCACCTTGGTACGGAGTAGTTCCATTGTACTCCGTGCCCTACTCCGTACACATCCCGAGATAGAAACATCCCTAGCCATGTCTCTGATAACGGCGAGACACACACCACGGCGTACGCCTCCCCGCCTCGTCCCCAGGCATAGAACCACTTCTCACCAACTTCTCGAAATGCGCCGGAGCAAGCATTACCGTCAAATCAAATTTCATCTTGTGGCTGCCCATGAAAACTACTCTTTCAGCATTAGGATCGTCCCCCGCCAATGTCTACAGTGCAATAGATGAAAGCGAAGGCCTGCCACCATACTTTCCCAACGGAGTTTAGAGGTCCCCATCACGCCGGGGCGTGTGACGAAAGAAGACGCTTGGGCAAGCAGAATAGTTTTTCTTCCTGGGAACGGTCCATAAACCAAGGACCAAAACGGTGGGCACCTGGCCAACAGGGCTGTGTGCTATTTTTTGCACAAGACAGACAGGACAGTGCTACGCAACTAGAAAGAAAATTCTTCGCTGCGTCGCCATGACCAAACATCACTTGGCTAGCCGCGTTCACGTATAACGGCCAGCCATGCTCGTCTTCGTTATCTACGGCTTCCGTCCAAAGCAATCAATTAAACGAACAAGAAACACGTCGCGCTCGTATACAGGGAGGCAATCGACCGGTATTTCATATTAATCATACACCCCAAGAGTACAAGGCATGCTGAGAGGTGTATAGATTAGTCCAACAATGGTGCCTCCATCCATGATCCATATCTTCTCCACCATGACACCGTGTACCTTTGAGGACACCACAGACACAGTCCCTAGTCGGCTTCCGGCGGATACATGTACCTTCTTGCAAGCATACGGGCGGTAGCCCGCCCCCAGCCAAAACCTATATCAAGTCCGTCTCCCGCGACTCGTTTGTTTCTATGACCTTGATAAGAAATTTGCTTCCTATGGGTTTGTGGTTGTAATTCCAGCTTTGGCCCGTCTTCAACATTTCGGGATCCTATCAACTGGCCCGTCCATTTTACACACAGAGCATCCTTCCTAGCACTCACCGAGTTACATCCTACAACATGGGTTCTCTCGGTTCTGAGCCAAAGCTCCCTTGGAACAAGACGCCTTGTGTCTTGAGTCCTCAGCTAAGTCGTGTTGCGGGATGGTAGGTCTACGACGATAACGAGGTTCTTGGGGACCAAAATAACATGAGAGGCCTCGCTAACACTAGCCACTTTAGCAACATTTACCTCAAGCTTGACAACCTTCAGCCCAGCGGTTCCTTCAAGTCTCGCGGAATCGGCAATCTCATGACCCGTGCTGTTGCTAACAGTGCGGGCGATGTTCACTTCTACTGCTCCTCTGGTGGCAACGCTGGTCTTGCCTGTGCTACCTCGGCCGTTGCTCTGCAACGCCCTGCCACAATTGTCATCCCATTGACAACGTCGAAGATGATGAAGAATAAGCTTCTAGACCTTGGTGTTGAAGTCCACCAGACTGGCAAGAATTTAGCTGCCGCTGATGAGTACCTCCGGACGGAACTCCTCGCCAAGGATCCCAACGGTGTCTACGTCCCGCCTTTCGACCATCCGCACGTGTGGGATGGCGCCTCTACCATCATTCCCGAATTACGAGAGGAAATGGACGGGCCCATTGATGCTATTGTCTGCAGTGTGGGTGGTGGCGGTTTGTTCAATGGTCTCATGCAAGGCATCGAGAGCTTCCCCTGGTCCGGATCCAAGCCTGAAGTTGTTGGTGTTGAAACTCTTGGTGCTGACAGTATGAATGCCTCGATCAAGGCCAATTCCCACATCACGCTCCCAGAGATCACATCCATTGCCACATCGCTGGGCTGCTCCCGTATCTCCGCTGAGACGTGGAAGTGGTGTCAATATCCCAACACTCACAGTCTGGTTGTCTCGGACGCGGACGCTGCGATCAGCTGCGTCCGGTTTGCCGACGACGCCCGTCACCTTGTTGAAGTGTCTTGTGGAGCTGCGCTCGCCACTGTGTACAAGGGAGATTTGCGGGAGACCCTAGGACGTGGTCTTACTGATGCTGAATTTGCTCAGAAGAACATTGTCATCATCGTGTGCGGCGGCTCCGGCGTCACACTGGGTATTCTCGACCAGTACGTACGTGAGTACGGAAATAAGACCACTATCAAGGTCTAGGTGAATGAAAATGGCGTTATTTGTTTCTTTTGTTCTAGATACGCAAGCGTTTGGTTATTTTTGACATGAAGAACGGGTATCAGTTACCTATTGATAAAGAGCTTAATGAGAAAGAATTTCGCGAGGCGATTGAAACCCTCGGATGTGTACCCTGGAGACTCTACACAGACAGCTGCCGAGGCGACACCAAGGCTCTCCCCACGTGCCAGGCGATAATGGACAGCCTTCCCATCCTCCGGTATTGCGACAAGTTGGCGGCAATCTTTCGGATCACAAGATCATCGCAAAAGGGCAGTAATGGTGTCATGCACCTCTCTGCAGACGGAAAACAGCGGCTTCAAGCTGGACTTTGCACGCTGAAATGGTAGAAGTATGAGAAGGTTGCAGAGAGTTCGGGATGGGGACTGCATGTTCGGGAGAGCACGGAACGAAACAGGATGTAATACATGGTGTGTCTCACAAGGTTTGAATACAAATTTGATCTTGCAGCGATGACACTTGATATTGACGCACACAAATCTTTGTGTTTTTGTGCCTTGGGGGACGAAGGGGGTGGTATCGTGGGCGTTTTGACTATTTGGATTGGCGAACTGGGACGTGAACGACTACATACATGATATACCAACAGGTGCCATAATTTGGCAGCCTACGACATGACCGGACTACTAGACGGCACGAATATAGACACAGAGGCGTCTGGCAGCATAGAAATAGACATATATTAACCCCAGAGCACTCGACCCCGAAGACATTAGATGCCTCACCCCACGGGGAAACTACCTGGTGGAAACAATCTCATGCCCGCAATGCATAACATATCCGGCATGGGCCACTAAGCCCGGCCAGCAGCCGCCGACAACTCTTGTGGCTATGGCGCGTGACGTATGTTCCCATGGATATGCCTCTCAGGGCGGGCGGTGAACATGACATATGTATAGACTGAACATGCCACAGGTCAAACGAGGGGCCCCGCTGCGCCGCGGTCCGGATGCTCGCCCCACGGTGGATTCCGGCATCTGTCTGAAGGCGTCAAGGGCCCAGCCGCGCTGATAACGATACTGACGTCTTGGCAACAGGTGCCGCGCTCAGCTAGCCAACATTGCTCATCTTATTCGCGCCTCTGTCGCTTCAAATCACTCGTAGCATACTGCCCAGTCTAAGGGTTCCCCGCGGTGCGCTGGCAGAGGTAGATGCCTCTCTCATCGGCGGCGGCCCGCGGACTTGTTCCTGGCCATCTTGGCCTCTTTAATGCCCCTTCTCTCCTCGATGAACTCGCCCATGATTTGCTGCAGGTCGGGGTTCTTGCGCGCCAGGAGGAGCACGTCCTCGGTGGTGATGTTGGTTCGGGAGGCGTGGTTGGCGAAGCTCTCCAGGTCCACGGCTACGTTTTCTGCCGGCGGCGTCAGGTCTTTTCGTTTTGTGGTGAGCACGAGGGGCGGGGCTTTTTTCCCTACCAATTTGTGTCCAGACCATTTCTGTCAGGGCGCCGATGAATTGGGGCGTTGCGTTGCGGTTCCGCCGGAGGCATTCCTCGTCGACGATTTGGCCGACTGCGAACCAGAGGGCTGATTTGAGGCGCTGGGGGTTGTTAATTTGGAGTGTGGGTTGGGGATGAAGGGGGCGTACCTCGCGGTCGTCGTCGGGGGTTGAGGCCATGGTTTGCTGGTGATTGTGAGGATGTGTTTTGCGTGGATGGGCGATGCGCGTTGAGCGAGTGTGATGGGGGACGTTTGAAGTGGGGCGGTTTTGGTCTTTGGTGTTTGCTGGCTGGTGGTTTGGAAAGTACTTTGCGCATGAATTTTTCGTGTATTTCGTAGTGTGTATATGGGTGTGTGCTTCGCGTTTTGTATTTTTCGGGGCACGTCGTATTTCACGGCGGTTGGGGGGAGGTAACCTTACCAAGACTTTTATGGGAGGAGGATCACTTCTGTCAAGGTGAGACGCGGCTATCATACAGTGGGAGGCGCGCTGGCCTTGGTGAAGGCTCACATCATGGAAGCTTGATAAGACTGGGACGTGCTCTTGGGTAAATGGATGAGCGCTGAGCAACACCATGAAGGACAGACTGACAGTCACTGGGACGGGAAGCCAAACTCCAAGAACGACCAGGGCAACATCGCAGTTCTGGCACTGGAACTAGCACCGCAGTAACTAATAGTGCTAGTAACGACGGCGATGACAATCAACATTGAATCAAGATGGGACAAGATGGTGCCGGTGCGGTGGTCGCTCTCCTGGCTGCCGCATTAGGTGCCGTCTTCACCTTTGTGATTGCCTAGAGGCGGAGAAACGGGCAACGGAGACGCACGGTACGTTCACCGTCTTGCTGCGCTCACCATCGAGTCTCTTCAGCCCGTTTGAGAATTCAACAGGGCTTAGCCATCTTGATATCCAATGCAGCACTTGGCAGCACTGCATCTCCCTTGCACAGTATAGCTCCCTCCCTCATTCCTTGCAAGGTGCATCGTCAACCGGCCTACCCTACATCAAACCACCATGGACATCGTCGTCCCCAAACGCTACCGGACGCACGTTAATACAACTTCCTCTCCCCGTTCTAGACGCTCTCGGCAATAGTGATCTTGAAACAGCCCGCAACCTGTCAAACTTGCTACTCACACCCTATATCGCCACCGAGTGTGCAAGAGTGTGGAAGATGCGCGCCGTTCAAATTCGTGGAACCCCAAAGACGCACCCCGGGTCACTGGTCTGCTCATAGCTTCAGACGGAACTGTCGTCGGCCGTGCCGGGTTCTATGGGAGACTAGACGGCGCTGACATGGTAGAAGTAGGATACTTGATCGACCCAGAGCATTGGCGGCAAGGACACGCCCGTGCTGCCCTTGCCATCATGATTGATATTGCTAAGAATGACGATCTTCCCGTATAATCAGAATACAATCAAGTGCAACACAAGAGAAAGGAATATCACGAAGAGGCTAGCTGCTGTGTGAATAGGGCTCTATTTGCGTAGTTGCTGAGTTGTAACTATCGTTGCTGTCCTTGCCGAGCCACAGTCAACGATTGGCGGCGACTAACTGAATGTCTCTGTCCCTTTTGCCTCTCCTCGGCAGCTCACTTCTTGGTGCCTGCATTGGCACCGGATCCCGGGTTGTTTTCTCCATGACCAGAGGTGTTTGCCTGGTGCGCACGTTGGTCCCCAGCGGACTGAGCTCTAGCTGCAAAGCCGGAAGAGGACATGTCTCCTCCACTTTTGGCCTGCGTATGGCTTTATTAGAGAGAACTTGGAAATGGTATGTATAAGTGGCACATACCTGGGAGGATTGGACCCTGGAGGAGTCAGACTTGGTCATGGGATTCGGCATTTTGGGAAATGACAAGTTTTCTGTTTCAAAAATGCGTTGAGTAGTTTTTTTTTTTGGGCTTGCGTGTGGTGAGTGTTAACTGTTGAGCGATACCGATTTGTGTTGTTGAGTCTAGAAAGCTGGTCAACCGGCGGGATTATATAGAAAATGTTGATCAGAGGAGAATCAACTGGTTTTGCAGAGTCACTGCTTGCGGTGTGATATTGAAGCAAACGACATCCCAGTGTCGTGTGACGTTGGCGAAGACTGGTTGCCGGTCGCAGAGACAACCTGTGGCCAGCCGCGAATGTCTTGACGCCCTTAGCCGATGTTGTGCAACGGATGGCCTTTTATTCTCCGAAGATGCCATTATTTGAGTACTATCAGTGAGCAAATACCCGAAACTTCAATATGAACTTGTTTGTGGCCACTGTTTGATAGAGTCTTTCCGTTTGAAACAAACGGCCATGGGAAACGACGGTTCAAACGGAAAGACTCCATCTTCATCCGCGGAATCATCCCGGTTTGAGTATGACTTGTGGTAGAAGAAGAAATGATTCAATTGCTTTGGCGAAGAGTGACACCGTTGTCACTGCACTTGGTTATCTTGATTATCTTGTTTCACAACCGGGACGTGGCTGTCCAAACATAGGTTGATTGCCGCTCCGAACTTCATCGGACGCATGTAAGTCCGGCAGTTCTTCTGCCGATGCAAGATTTGACGTTTGTTTTCTCTTGAGGTAGATCCGCTTCGCTGCAACATAGATTCGGTGAGTCATGACGGGACTGCGCGTGTTTACATGTTTGATATGCATCACCAGAATCGGGTGACGTGAATCGTGACAGTGTGGAATAACACACGAATCACGACGGACCTAGTTTCCTTTCTCGAAAGAAGTCTTGCCTGAGCCTTTATATCAGCCTATAGTAGTCAAGTCTTGGCATTCAAAATGACTGCCTCAAAGAATGTTGACCACGAGGTCGGTCGCCCAGAGGTCGGTGAAGAGGCCTTTAACGAATTTCAGAACCATCAGTGGCATTGAAGAACGTTTTGACATGAGATTTGGCAACTCGCCCCTGCAAGAGGTCTGTGACAATGTCCTTAATGTCCTGAATATTGATGACCATATATACCTGTCAACATTTTATGAATTCGGGTTGTAGGCATTGTCTCTACTATTGGGAGCACCAAAACCAACCAGTTCTTCCCACGAGGTGTCCAAGCGTGACTGTCTCGTCTTAGGTCGCCCATCTTGTTGCTCCTCCCGCATGACGCACTGTCGCGCAGATGCTTTCCATCATGAGGTTCCGGGCATTTGGAAGAGAGACTGTCTTGAACACTAATGTCGTGGACCATCTTATCGACTTAAATAGCCACTCTGTTCGCCACCAGGACTTGAACACTATCGCTAGAAGCTGCGGGCCTTGGAAATCTGTCCTGGATTTAGCAAATTAAAGGTGGTACGTATCACGATGTTTATTGCTGTGGCGTTGAGTGTTGCAACTTGCGAGAGCCGCGCGACCGCCCTTCTGTTGGCTCGGACCGGACCGGCAGAAGGTGCTTCCGGGGACACTGCTCGGTAAGGCTAGAAGCCTAGAACTCAGCAACCCCCAAAATGTTCAAATCCAGCAACTCTTCAATACGCTCGAATTCATCGGCGGCAGTACCTTGAGATGCCCACATCCAAAAGGTTCAAATCCAATAGCTTCGACATGCCTGAATCCATCAGCAGCAGTAGCAGCTTGAAGGGCTTGAAATCAACGGCTTCAACGAGCTCGAATTCAGCAGCTCTGATTGTATCCATGGCAAAAGCATCACGTTCCCATTGGACCTACAAATGCAGTAGGAGGTGGGAAGCTTCACTTTGGGCCAATCCCCACGCGAATTGTCTTGTTTGAGTGGGATTCAGAGTCCAAAACTTCATCCCAAATGCGGGTGAGCTGAGGTGTGGCGGCACCGAACAGCCCGAATATTAATCGCCTGCCGCCTTGACCGAAAATACCAGACTGTTTCATTTGGTAAGCAAAAGTCCCTAAGCTACAGCCTCATTACTCTCAAGTTGGGCACATCTCTTCGATAATTGTACGACGTTGGGCGTATTTTGACAAGCCAACTCTCGCAGACTCCCGCATGGTGGCTTGGACTCCGTCGAATAGGGTCGCATATTATCATCGCCGATGACGGCGACACTGTTGCCCAGCAATTTGATGGATAGCACGATGCGGTAGGAAATGAGCTGGCCAGATTGTTACCTCCTGGCAGGGCATGGAACCAGACTTGACACTTTTCGCGCCTTCCTCTTACTGACCTCAGTAAATGCTTTGACAAGTTTTTCTCCAGCCACTTTCTTGGGCTCACTGCGATAGAAACCGTATCCAACTTCCTGCTAGCTTTAAAGCAAGAAATTTGACTTCGTATGCCATCTTTCGCTGCGGCTTGATCCGCTATGAGCATTATTTCTTTCAACAAACAGGATGTCGGCCGCCTGGAAGTTTGCCCTACTAATTGTAATCACGTTTGCAGCGACAAGCGCTGCTGATTCTGGGGATGACTTCTCTAACAACTTGTTTTCAGACCTAGCGCCGTACGTATTAGTCTAGTCTATCCTATTTCGTTGACCGTATGCTAATAATTTATTATGCCTAGGCTGCTAGCTGTTTTCCGGGAACGGGTCACCATGCAATTCATGAGCCAATCGACTGGTTGGGCTGATAATATTATCCTAGCAATGGCTCCCTTAGGAATAATTACTATTATTATTAGTGCTATTAGAGTTGGCGGCCCTTCATGGCTTAAAGCTATTATTGGAAGAGCTAGGGAGAAATTCGCGGTTGCTGAAGCGGAACTAATGTCATCTACTTCTCATGAGATCTGTGAGCTGTGGAATGGCCAAGAGGTGGTGAGGTGTACGGGATCGCCGTCGACGACTGAGTTCATATGCCTGAGGCCTACGGACATGAATTGCACTGAAAGGAGTGCTAATCAGGATCTGGATATACTCGAGCTGGACGTCGCACTCGATAAAGGGTATCTTAAGGAGCTACGTTAGTGAAATTTCTCGCCTAGAATGCACCCAGGCTTACCTTTCTTCTAGCATTGAATGACTGGACTAGCTTCTGGAAGGCTATCCTAGACAGCATTGGTCGCAGGCATGCGAAGCACGAGTTGGTTAGCTTAGAGGTAGAGAAAGGGTCAAATTCCCAGACATCCAGTACCATACCGGTTCCTAAGCTTACCATTGTACGGAATAAAGCTGCTACTGCGCCAAACATATCTCTGAATTCCCATGGCCACTTTAGCCGGGGAGAATTACGCGCGGTAGCCGTTTCAGGGATTATCCTTCAGCTAGGTATCTTAACCTGTTCTGGGTTTGCCACCTACTATCCGGCGCTAAAGTTTACCAAGGGCGACAATGCAATTGCAAATTATACGTTTCCTTGCTAGAACGATTACAATGATGGCTAGCCTACTATTGTGTGCGCATGTTGTGGAGAGCAGCACCTAGGAGAAAAGATATCAGCCATCTAAAGGAACGAAAGCTCGGTTGGTTTGGCTATAACGGACCCAAACCGTGGGCGACCAGTCTTTCCAGTCTTTTGCATTATCGGCCGGGGACGATCAAACTCTCATTACAACGTCCTGCCGGGTGGATAAAATGAGCCAAGCTATTAATTTGGAGCTGAAAACTAAGTTATTGTTGGCACCGCGGTCAGCCTATGCGGGTTTGTGGTGCAATTTATCGGCTTGCGTGGAATGCATTGGTCCGCCTCAGTTGTTCAACTCGGCGCAGTCATCGCGATGGGCGCTCTTAGGGCGCAGGTCCGTCGTGGACTCGCGCAGCCTCTTCAACAGGTCCCTCTGACTCCGGAACATGAGCTTGAATGGTTTGCGATGGCATTGGGAGATTTTGACGGAATACCCTGGCAACCTGACAGAAGTCCCAAGGAATACAAAGGAAAAAGACAGGCGGCCCGCGCAGGTGTCAACTCGATGAAGAATAGTGGAAGTAACCCGACAACATACAATATGATGGTAACGAGGAGAACACTCTGTGAGCTCGCTGGCTGGCAGGGACCAGCATCCGCAGAGGCTCTGACCCTTGCAAGGGCGATCAAGATCACAATGGATGCTCTATCTAGTTATCTTCCTCCCGAAGGTGACTTCACCTGGTCCCTTGGAGCCCTTTCAGCGGGACAGAAGGATAAGACACCCGAGTTTTATTGGACGCGAGACGTAACCGTAGACACACTTCGGAAGGACATCGAGGCAGTGCTATCTTTACGGTTATATTCCGTCTACTCCCAGAAGCAGCAATCTGAACATGAGTCAAAATCTATCCAAACTCAACCTCGCAAGTATAATGCGCAGCTGCGCGCTAGAGAAATGCCTCCAGAGCGAGGTTTGCGCCTTCTAGGTCCAGGGACACGGGCCCATCAGCGGGATCTCGCGTGGTGGATGCCTCCTGATACAGCAAGAATCTTGGACATTAAAGAAGATAGGAACGGTACGATGGTGGTTGAAAACCATAGGATTGTTGGCTATGAGGGACAGCAGGTAGGAGGAAACGATAGGAAAGCCTCCTGCACCACCAGTACATCTCAGCAGGAGTCCGTGTAGCTCGATACAATGCCACAGAAGCCATTCTTAGCCCGGACGATACATGTGATTGCGAAATTGGAGAGAGCGCGCTCTTGGCGTCGGAGTCGTATGACTCCTTAGAGCTACTCTATGCCCAGGATCTGTTTGCGAAATTCATGCAATCTGTGGCAGAGAAAATGACGCGAGCCATCGAGGGCGGCTCTAACGTGCGGCCCAAAGACTCTAGTAACATGGATGCCTGGAAATGCTTCACACTCCACAACGATCGGCTGTCAAAATTGGCCGAGGACATCCATAACTCTGGACTTGGAAATATTCATCGGAGCTATCTAAGCATTATTCAACCACTAAGCGCAGAACAGAAGCTTCCCAAACCCGATAACGTTATTGCACTGGCGCGAAAACATGCCAAGCCACACGAGCGACTTCAACATTTCGAAGAGGCTGTCGACATATACTTGTGGCTTTTCAGAACGGCAAAGACATTTCCAAGGGAGAGTAGCATCCTTGCAAAGGCTATAGCCATATTAATGGAGAATTTAAGGACGGTCGCTCTAACTACGAAATTAAGGGAGGCTCAACAGTACTCGGTTTATCGAGTTGAGGCGATTAGAGCGGCGAAGACAAAATTGGAAAAGGAATTAAAACAAGTTGATAGAACGGTGCTATCATGCCTCATGAGCTTGTACAAAGGACAGAGACGCCAATGGGAATGCGATATTTTACAGGATGCTGGCCCTACTATGGATGGACAGACTAGTTATCCAGAAACGTTCAACCACACACCATTGCATCAGAAGTGCCAGATGGATCGAGATATAAATGAAGAGTTGGCAGCTCTAAAAACTCGAGACATAAATCAGAAAGACATTCATGACTGGACACCCCTCCATTACGCCGCAGCCAATTCTTCTTCCCTTCTGGTCGAAGATTTGCTGGCGTTTCGAGCGGATGCTAATGCGCGAGATCCCCTAGACTGGACTCCATTACACTACGCCTGTAATGCTCCTAGTGATGGGTTAGCTGTGCGGTTTCTCCTTAAGGACGGGCGATCGCAAGTGAACGCCCAAAGCATAGATGGAGTAGCTCCGCTGCACTGTGCCGCTATGAATGGAGATATCAGGGCGGTAGAAATTCTAGTTCAGGCAGGAGCAGCTCTCGATATCCAGGACGCGCCAGGAAATACGGCGCTACACTGGGCTGCATTCAAGGGCCACGGAGATATCGTCAAATATCTTTATGAGGACTCGAATAAAAAGCTGCGAGATAATAACCGCCGGACTGCCTTGCGCCTAGCAGCGATGGCGGGAATGGAGAATGTAGTACGCTTGCTCGTTCCATGTCCCGACAAGCAGACTGTTGCCGACATGGACGCCTTTGACTACGCTGAATATCAGCCGCTGCACTGGGCCGCCATGTGTGGGCACGAGGCCATCGTGCGCTATCTCGTAAATGAGGCGAGCTTTGATAAGGACGCCGCGACTCCCTGGGGCCATACGACGCCGCACTTGGCCGCTAGCCAAGGGCAAGAAGACATCGTGCGGTATCTAGTCGACGAGGCAGGCGCTAATAAGGAGGCTAGGGATACCGACAACAAAACACCGGCACAAATCGCCGCTGAGGAGGGGTATGAGGTTATTGTGCGAATACTTGAATAAGATGAAAAAGGCAATGTAAGGAGCAAATTGAAGTCGTGGACTCAACTAGAAATATTGCTTCTTGCTGAGATTAACAAGCACCCCAGCCACTTGGAAGCAAAAAGCGTCTTATCGACTTCGCGATATGGTCTGGTGAAGGGTCAGTTGCTTGCTAATTTAAGACGAGCTCACACGGCGCACCTTGTTGGATGTTGTGGACATGCCCACTCTTGGTCACGAGGGTTTCTACCGCAGGGGGGGGATGGAAGTGAGCATCAAGATGCCATTATTTCATGCATTTGTGCGGTTGACTGGGACCAAGAGCTTACGTGGATGGACCAGGTTGATCTTAAGATGGTTAAATATTTAGGTGTGGTCCAAAGTTGCTCTAGAGCAACATGGATGAGTCGCCCACTAGTTCAAGGATGAATGTCATGTTGTGTACACGGCTTGATGGATGGGCAAGGTGTAGAGTATTCATAATGTGTGGCAAGATGTTGTTCTTTTACGATGTCCCCATGTCTGCACGTCTTGGCAGTTTCAACACCACCAACGCACTCAACACGACGAAGAGTCGATGGTACAGCACAAGCGACCTCAGCACCATTGTCGACCACAGCGTCCGACTCAAATAAGAGACCCCGTGCCACGGCATCAACATAAGCAGAATAATTACGACTTGTCGAAAACAATGATTCGGATTCCTACCGTATCTTCTAAAGTTCACTCAAACAAAATACGCCATAGAGACGGTCTGCTAGAATTTCTGTCTGATCACCTCCATACAACCCATTCTACATACTCAACGACAAAACATCAGCGAGCCAGTCTTTCAACTACCGACCCTGCTCCGTCTCCTCCCTATCCCCAACAAAAATATTATAAACGGGAGCCACGTGGGCTTCCCGCATACCAAATAAACAACTCAAACTTGCAACACAAGACACGACCGACTCACCTTGACCTTTTCCACAAAGGCTTCTATAATCGGCCTCAGCACCTCATTCCCGCCACCCAAGACCAGCATCTTCTTCACAGGAAGCGACTCGAACCAACTCGGCGGCGCATCATACGGTTCCGTGTAGAAATCCCTCTTGGAACCATCAAGATACATGTGCAGCCACCGAAGCGCAACATCCGGCACCTGTCGCCGCCGCAGTAAACTTCCTGCCCCTCCGCAACCTTCTCATCCATCGAAGGAGGCGGTGCCATGAGGATCGTCCCGGCCAGCAGCTCGCGCAGCTTCAGCGCACGAATCGCCGGGTGCGGATGCGCCAGATGCGAAAGTACACCCATCCCCAAACTGGCGCCGGCAGAGTCGCCCCCCAGCAGAATAGACCCGGGCCGGCGCCCCTGAGAAACAACATACCGCAGCGCCTCGACTGCCTGAGTAAGTTGCGTCGGGTATCTGGCGTGCGGCGAAAGCGTCTACGACAGTGCAAAGACAGCCAGGTCCTTGTTCTTGGTGCGCGCAGACACAATCAGCTTCTCCCAGAACTCGAAGAAGGTGATATTCGCAGCCATTCCGAACCCGCCCCCCGGTATACGCCAGACAAGCTCACATGGAAAAGCTCGGCACGTACCGTGGTACCAAATCAGCACGTTTTTGGCATTTTTATCCCCCACCCGGTGTCCCTTGGCGCCGTGTCCCAAGACCACCGTCTGGGGCTTGATTCTCGCAGATCGCGCGTATTGTTCATACACCTGGTCCGTTGATGGCAGATTCCACTGCAGCTGAGCCAGCGAGTATCGTTCTGTGCTTTTGCGCAGAAGCGCATACGCCGCGTGGACGTAGTACGCGGGCGCGTCCCTTTCTGTTCGCCAGAGCCCCGTGGTGGCGGCTACGAAGCCGGCGGCGAGGAGGGAGAGCACGCCGGGGATGAGATCTAGCTTGCCGGCGAGCGAGAGTGGTTCTGGCGGCGCTTTCGGCGACATGTCTGGGATTTGCTGCTTTTGTTTCTGTATTTTGCCGAGCCGGAAACGACAATGGCTTGGGGGACGGAGAAGCAGACGCTTATTTGTACATCATTTCGAACGAGATGTGATGTTCTTCACTCGTTGGGTACCTAGGCAGTCTAGATTCTGGCTGTCGGACACGGAGGTACGAGACGGCTGGGTTGGGGGACTCGCCGGGCTAGCACTAGTTCCCCCAGGTTTGTCACTAGCGTTGACTTTTTATCCCGGCAGGCTGCTGTTTTCGATTGGGCAGCCGCATGACACCGACGGCCGGTGGTCGACAAAGGGAGCCGGAGGATTGACGCTGCCGGACCGGAGCCGAGACATCGACTCCGAGTGTTGGTCTGCTGTGGCCGAGGGTGGATTCACGAGAAATAGAACAGCTCTTCACAGGGTTACGCAGCCTCTGCCTGCAATAGTATGCCAAAGACTCTATCCGGGCTTGTTTATGGTTTCCCAATTCTGCAATAAGGAATTGCCGCCTATACTACTCTACAACACACTCGCCCTACAGCACAAAGTGTCTCTTCTTGCCCACGACAGTCCCGTTATTCGAATTGGTATAGAACGTCACGGAATCAGTCGAATTCTTGTACGTGTTGCCGCAAACACCAGAGTAATTCCGAAACATGTCTGCGCGCTGCTGCAGGAACGCTGGCAGCTCTTTCGCCGAGCAGCTCTGCCCCGGACCGTCAAAGCAACCCGGCAAGACTTGGGGGCTCCGGTTGAGCAGGACGCGGTAGTATGTGGTCGCGGAGGGAGACGAGCTGATGTTCTTGGTCTGGGCGGCAGCGACGGCATGGTTTGCGCTGCAGTTCATGCGCTCAATGGCAATGTTGGTCAGGAAGGGGAGGATGCGGCTCGAGACCCAGGCACGATTGTAGTTGATCTGGTCCAGGGGCATGGTGGCGTTGACGTCGTTGCCGCCGGAGAAGAGGCTGTTGTTGAACAGGCCCATGGCGACCAGGGCCGCGGGCGGAAGCTCGCGGTGCGTGAAGGAGACGTACAGATCCTGGGCGGACGCATCGGCCGCCAGGAGGTTCAGCGTGGCGTTGACCCACGGGAAGCCGATGGCACCGGCGTAGGGGCTGCCGTAGCCGGTGTTGTAGTGGTACTGGATGTCCTGGCCGTACTCGAACTGCAGCCACTCGTCTGGGGAGAAGAGGTCTGTCGAGCAAAAGGGCGAAGACCCGCGAATGACGGTGTCGTAGCCGCACATGGCCTGCATGGCCGTGACGTCGTCGGACGTGAAGTTGAAGCCTGGGGCCAGTCGCTTGAGCCGCGTGATGATGGGCGCCGTGTACAAATCAATGTATCTGCGCTGTTGCTTGGATCCTGCGTCGGCGGCGTAGCCCTTGCAGCTCTTGTACGGTGTCAGGCTGTCCGCCCCGTCCTCCTTGCCCTCTGGGATCTCAACCACGTTGATGGTGTTGTCGTCCATCTCCAGACCTCGGACGAAGCCCCTGGCGCTCTGTACCGTGCGTTCTGCGGTTGAAGTCCACACCCTCTGCGGTAGCTTGAGCCTCGGGTACCGGTACGAGATGGAGAGTCCAAGTTGGCCGGCCTCGACCTTGCCGGTCCTCGTCAACAGCTCCTGCTCGCCAAAGGACGGAGGCTCCCACGCGGCCAAGAAGGAGAGCTGGGGTATTTTGGCCCAGTCGACTGTCGCGTTGCCTAGCTTGTAGAGAAAGGGCTGCAGGTACTGCTCGTAGTCGAAATCGTTTGCATTGATGGCTGCGTGCCGCACAAGGTATGCCGCTCGCGTTACCGTGCAGCCTTGGGGAGGGTTTGGGTCGCGCGGAGGATCTGCTGGTTCGTAATAGGGAGCAATTCCTGCGAGATGCTCGAGGGGGTTGAAGGAATATGACGAGTAGAGAGGAGTCTGAAGCTGCATGGCCCCGACGCCAATCGCAGCGGAAGCAAGGGAGTGAAACGAAGTCGCCCTCATCGTGACGACTGTGAAACGGAATTGTATCTGATGCCCGGGGTCTCTTTTCGGCGTATAATGTTGCCTCTGTGAGCGACAGGCTGTAGATGTGTGAGAAGGGACCAGCCAAAGTGCTCAGGCAGATTCCAAGCTGACGACCAGTTGAGGCTCAAATAAGTTTTCCAGGTCAAAAAACTTGTAAAAGAAAAAAAAAAATTGGCTGGCCTCGTGGCTCTTGAAAGATAGCATTATACAAAGATCTGTGCCGCAGCGAGGCTGATGGCCAAGAACAAAAGCATGGCGGAATAAAAGGCGCTAGGTCGAGTATACCATTGTTGCACATACGTCACACACGAGCTGTTTCGGGTTACATGTTGGAAGAAAGCGGCCATGATTGTTCTTCAGCGCGTGAATGCCCTAAGCGGTCCACGGACCGGCAGGTACGTCATTGATGTGCAACATGTCGATTCCAAGACGTCGGCAAGCTGGCGTTGTCCAGGCTAATGATGCTAATGAGAAGGGACCGAGAATTACCTAGTTGGCTCCCCACTTGACCCCCACTCTTGGGGCCGTAAATTTTCGAGCTCGGATATGAGGAAGGCGCGAGCGCATCATCCATTTAATTAGTTGACGGGATCCCTTCAATATTGTGTCTGCCAGAAGTCGCCGATGAAGCCAGCTACTTCCGACGCCCTCTCCCTCACCACAGCGTGTCCAATATCCGGAACGACGGCAATATTCGCAGAGTCGATGGACCAGACTGGCATCGTGAGGGACGAGAGGCGTCTCGCTCAGTCCGTGACCCCATCGATCGAGGAGCACGAAATGGGCATGCGGGAAGCATCTCTGCAAAAGGCGCGCTAGCGGGAGCATGCCCATAGCCCGTGTTTGCACGCCGTGGACGAGGAGCACGCGATCGGGCACGCTTGCGCTGGTTCCCGGAGAGGAAGGGCGAATCTCGTAGGAGGCGGCCTTGCCCTCAGCCGTAGTCACATACCTGGCAGGTGGAAGAAGATGGCCAAATGCCGACGCGAATGCTGCCTCGGTCGGGCCTTGGATGGTGGTCTTGCTGGGATGCGCTGTGGATGAGAACGTTTCTGTGGGCTTCATCATCATTGACGTTTGACGTCGCCCCGCTGGTGGCATCATGTCTTGATCGAAATGGCACCAGACCTCAAATCGAAACGCTAGGACCAACTTGGACAAAGCCCTGCCAACGGCGGCACCAGGCGTGAACTTTTCAACCGCTAGTCCAACTCTGCTGCTGAGGACGCTCCAACATCCCCTCGCCCGTTCTGGCAGAACCATTCATGATTGAAACTCTGACATGCCATGTGAATGCTCATGGGAATGCCCAATGCCTTCGTAGTGAAGCGGAGCTACTGGTCAACATCTCTTTCAGCCGACTCCGTCGTCTAGCCCAATGACACTACCGCCAAGGGCAACTCGTGCAATAATGTTGATATGCTCGGCTGCATATTTAGCCATGGCAAGCTCGTTCTTGACACTGCTCCGTCCGGCTGCGTCAGCAGTGGCCGAGGTGCCGCGGACGTTCACGGAGACGGGCAGCATACAGGCCACGGATCTTGTACTTGAGTTCCTTGTCGACTGGAAACGCTGCGCAAGGAGAAGAATCACCCTCTACTAGTGCCAAGGGTTGGACGTAGCGGCGATAATTGGTATAATGGTGAGGGGCGGGTTATTGTTAGGATTTTGATACTTGTCGGGTTTGCACGGAAGCGTTGTCGACGGAATAAGGACTTGGAGATGCAAAGAAGTCGGGCGGTTTGTTCGAGTCCCGGCTGGTATTGTTTTGTAACGTCCTAGACGGCTTGGATCGACAGCAGCGGTCGAATGGCGTGCCATCATTTCCACCTCCTCCATTCTATAAATAGGCACGACGCGGCATCATGAAATTCGGGTGATACATTTATACATCTGGAACTTTATATCCCCATACTGAGGTGTAGGGTAGTGGTGCTGGGGCCTTGGTTATGGGACTCATACACGCGTAAGGCTGTGGCAGAATATACTTGCCAAGCAAGGAGTATACACTAATATTGTAGCGTATTGTAATATCGGGCGCCATAGATTGATACCTTGCCTGGTCAAATACTTTTTGCATCGCACTGCACCTGGTCGGTATACTCTAGATTTCATGCAAGTACTGCGACATTGACTTGTGCCCAATTCCTTGAATCGACCCATCGTCTGCTTGCGCTTCAAAAGAACAATTCGCTAATGCGATCCAGCCTCAGGTGACGACACTTGTCTTTTGGCCGCAGCCGTGATTATTTAGTTACCAGGGTCCAGGGGACAGCCCTGCTGCTACGGTATCGACCCGTCAAGCATTGACCTACATGTGCCGCCCACCCCAGCCTGACTGTGCAGGACCGTTGCATGCAGGGAGCACTGACTACAGTTTTTTTTTAAAAGAAATCACGGTCTTAAAATTGACGGCGATGAAAAAAAAAAATAAAAAAAAATAAAAAAGATAGAATAAAAAGTCACAAACATACAACACTGGGGATTCGCTGGTCGTCACCGACCCAACTACTGATCCAGCGCTCGCTAGGTTATCGTACGAGATCGGACGGGATCGTGAGTTCTACTAGCGGCTGTGGTCGTATGTGGTAGGCAGTCGGACTTATTCTCTTCATAAAAGGTAGTGGTAATACACATATAACTTTAGCAAATTCTATTCACCAATAATCATACCTACCTACCTACCTACGCGCGCGCCCCTGATTCTGGTGACAGCACAACTATCACAAGACAGGTCCTAATAAAGCCTAATGTATTGAGTAAAAAATTTCTGATTGGCTGTCTTGTCATAGATGATAACCAGAGGACAGTCCCCAGAAAACCCCTTGGCGCGCTATGGCAGGTACCTAGGTAGGTGAACTGAAGTATGCAAGCTACTAGAATGTAGTGGCAGGATCTGCCAATTTGAAACTAGCCAACGTGCAACTTGCCGGCAATGGTTTCCAACCAGACTTTCCCATTGCCCAACCTGGTCTGCATTTTCAATGAGACTGGTGAGCAGTTTCTCTCTCGCCGCCGCATGTTGGTATGGGTCAGTGCATTGCATGCGGCCAATGCAATGCTCGCTCTGGATTTGGAAGCCAAACCCGGTAAACATGTCGGAGCTGCGCGAGCCCGCATACAAGCAGTCGAGAAGAGGTCAAGTTGAGATGCAGGATCTGGTGCAGGAAGACGTCCTTGAGCTCGAAGCTACCCAATGCGCAATACACCTCTGGAGCGATAGCGCCGAGGCCGCACTGGGGAGGGACCATGGTTGCGAGCTTGGCCAAGGTCTGGGTACATACAGACTTCGTCGACCCCGTTGAAATAGTCTCAGAAAAGGCGTCCACGTGGTGGCTCTGCACTCTGCCGTGGTGTGAGACTACCCGGCATAGTAGCGACGTTGCGCCCAGCAATGGCATGCGCCGGAGACGTCTTCTTGTCAGCGATATTGACGAGCTCTACAAGTCCTCCCCCCTGATGAACTGGTGCCTGGGGTCAGCTTTTCGGACACGACCCCCGTACCGGTCTAGCATGCCCCGTCACGCATGGCAGAGTTTGTTGTTGGTCGTTCTGAAGCCGGCCTACCAGAGCAGGACACGGGCGATGTGATAAGGGCTTGGAGCGGAAAGACTATTTTCAATAATAGTCTTGTAGGATGTCAAAGGTCCTTGATTTCCATAAGAAAAAAAGGGGACGAGTGACCATTATATATACATGAAAAGAACAGCTGTGCCCAAGGCTCCCAGCGGGTCATGTGTTTAGTCTGTGTAACATTTAGGTCCTGTACCGGCGATGCCCCTTTATTGGGCGGTGAGGATGTTGAGCTTTGGCCGTGTAACAGGCGAGGTTCTACGAGAAATAGACATTAAAATTGATAATATCTACGACGGAGACCTGGGCAACGGCAGGGCAATTGCAACGGCCGAGATTCGGGCTCAAGCCAAGGCTGAATGGGACGGTCCGATGTTCGAGGTGACAACCAGTGGTGTCACCGTTATCTGACTTGATATCTTAACGAGTATTACCCTAAGATCAAGGATGATCCTGAGCTTACTCCCCCAACAGAGATTAAACTTCGCTGCGTCCGTTCAACCAAAGGTGTCAAGGATAACTGTAACTATTGCACCTATCAAGGTGGTCTCTGCATTCGCGTGAATATCGGTCGCAGTTGGTTTCAATCCGGGTTCGCCGTTTGGGATCAGATGCTGTAATAATAGAGCTTTCGAGACGGCGTCTTTTAGGGCGTGAAACGCCTCGGTTTCCTCTTGGTTACGATATTCTTGGGGAAGGAGCAAGCTTCTTATCGGATCTTTGGCCACTCCTGTACACATTACTTCTTTCCCCCCTCGAGACCAGAAAAATAAACAACTCTCTCACACACGCACACACGCACAGACACTGACCTTTTTTTTAGACGACGAAGACGAAGACGACGATGACGACGATGGCACCAGTGGTGCAGAATCAGCCTGGTGGCTGGCCTGGCCTGCTACTGGCGGGTCCTTGACCGCCGCCGCGCCGCCGCTGCCCGGGCCGTCAAGGCCGCTGACGAGGAGGCCGGTGGCACCACCACGGCTGTTGTGGCCCCGCCGGCTGCATTGGTCCGCCAGCGCGTGGTGGGGGGTCCTAGATTGAATCTAACTATCTATCGAGGAAATTGAGGCCTTTTATATAGTTTAAATTAGAAGACATCTAAAAGGCCACCATTCAATGGAAAGGGCCCTCCTTGAAGGTTCTCAGCTAGCTAGCCAAGCAGGACTTCCTAGATTACGTGGCGCAGGATAACGTATCCGTTGACACAATCGTCCTTGTCCGGCAATACACGAGCAAATGGAAATCTCAAAGGTGCTGACATGGGTGTCTGGGATTGCAACATGATAACGAGTCTACTCGAATATGTAACAAAACTCGATGGACCACTGGACCGTGACTGATCTCCAGCTATACTTCACTGTCGTCCCAATTATGTCCCAGACAACGGGCAAACCCAAAGATCCAAGATCCTGACCCAGTGATATCACCGCTCCTGTCAATGTCCATTTTTTGTCCACCTCAAAACCAAGGTCCCACAGCGCCGAACGGGCTAATCAACAAATCTAATAGAAGGGCTTATTAGGAAAGGACAAAAGGACATGTTGATGGAATGCTTCGTGGCGTTCCTGCTTCTAGCAGCTTGTCGTTATTTACCAAACCACCGGCTCTCCATGCAAGATGACAGCAAGTCCCCTTAAGTAGTAGACCAGAGAGGAGCAAAGGGTAGAGTATCCCCGGCTGCATAAAATCGCTATCAACGTACTTTCAATTGCGCCTATATCGGATAAGGCTAAACGTGTCTTTCTAGGTACGCGGCGTACTATGTTGTATAATCGTGCACGCCTCAGGACAGAAACTATTGCGATGACGGAGTGTCTTGGAAGCTAGAACAAGAACGACCTTATCCGGAAGGTGCATGTAGTTCAAGACAATAACAATTCAGAATGAGAACAATAGAAACGACAGTGATGTCATCTTGTTCCTATGCAGCTCTTTATAGAGTTCTTGCTCCTTGGATGATTCTTAGTTAAGACGAGTGGCACTATCGGTGCCGTCGTACTTGATAAGGTTGGATCTAAGAAACGATGACAACTGCTGTCGCAGCGCTAGCACAATGACGTCGTGTCTTGGCACTTGGTGATGAGCTAATCATCAGTATCAGTAACATACTATATCAATCAATCAGTATCAGTACCGGCCTTATCAATCAGTACTGCTTGTTGAGAAGTCTGAGTGCAGGACCAGCGGCAACTAATCCAAAAGCCACACAAAGCTACGTGTAGCCAGACTTTCACGACATCGTATGGATTACCATGTTCCCATACGCTGCAGCAGCTGGAAGATCAGAGGCAGAGTTTCTTACTTGAGCATTTCCATCCTCATTGGCATTTGAAACGTGATGTGGCTCAGCCGCCCCCTATTTTGGAACCACGGCTACCGACAAACCAGCCCAAACAGAAATGCGACGAGCACACGCCGCGAGCCATGTGAATTCGAGAACGATCAGCTTATGCAGGTGGCACCAAAGCCTGCTCCAACCACTGCCAATACTCCTTGACGCACCATTTTGCAATGATGCGTATTGCGTAGTAAATTGCGTAGCATCCGTATAGTTTGTCCGATGAGCCGATGTCAATTCGCCCATACATGACCTAAAAGACAAGGGTTAGCTTGAAAGCAACATGACCAAATGAGTCGAATTCGGTATACAGTTTGGCTTCCCGTTCTGTCCGCAAAATCAACGGACCACCTAGCTCCGTGTATAAGTATTGTAGGAATGATTGGAAGAGGTCTATGCCCCGCATTCGGCAGCGAAGCCAGGTGTCGGAATTGGCCGCGCACGAAGGATGCGCTCTGTGCGCCGCTCAGTGTGGCCCCATCTCCATCACCGCTTTTGGTTTCAATGCCAACCGCAGGGGGAGTGCTAGCCTCGTCACTGAATTGCATGTGGGCCGCCCGGTTCGTTTGCGGATTGAGCTGTCGGTAACGTCGCAGCAATTCAGCGAGGGGTGAATCATCCGGCGGGTCGAGGCAGAGCGCGTAGTCGGATCTGGTGTCGGCAAGTAGAGGGTCGGGATCCCGCAGTTCCCTATAGACACCGCATTGAGTACTGCAGTAGTTTCAGTAAGCCGCGTCCATTATTAGATGCGAAGTGTTTTAGGAACGTACACGTTACGACAGCAAACACCGGCGCAGGCATCATTGTCAAGAGCTAGTTCCAGTAGTGCCCAGTGAATAGCTTCGTTTCAGCCTACCTCGTAATCCATACGTTCGGTCCGTTCTATAGTGTTGTCTCGAATCTTCTTTATACGCCGGTAGATATACACATCGTCCTCTTCCTTGTGGTTTGCAAATGAGGATGGCCTGTTCTCTCCGACGCGGCTTGCACCGGGGTGCGCATCGCCATAAAACCAGCTATCGTGCGGTGGGTTCGCCCACCCGGAATCTTTGATGATGCGGTCCTTCCAAGTTCATCAAAAAGACAACCTTTGTCAACCTCTCGAGGGGTTTGTGCATACCTTCATTGAAACAGGGATAAGGCGCATGCTGCGTACTTTGGCAAGCTCCTGCATCAGCAGTGTAGGCTTCTGTACGGATGATATGTCCTCTCGGTGAATTGGAAAACATCTCGCCATCCGCAATGCTATCTCTCTCTTTTTGGGGCTCACCGAGCGTTTCGTAGGCGAGTGTCGAGTCGAACTTGTTGTCGAAACAATATCCGATTGCGAATCTCCATGGCTGATCTCAGAACATTCACCAACTTGAAGAAATGATCAGTAGAGCGAAATAAAGCGGTCAAAAGAAAAATTACACACCTGGCTTGGTTGGGGTCAAGTCGGTATCTGGCGCCCACGGACGCTTGGAGGGTGTGAGTGGCATGTCCGCCACTTCATAAATCTCAGATGGCGGTTCAATCTGTGAAGCCCAGTCGAGTATGCTTGCCCCCATATTCGCACTTGAAGGTGCAAACGCAGCGTTTGGGGAAACAGGTTTAATGGTTCAATGGCATAGAAAATGGATTCGTTTGTTCCTGGTGGAAGGAAGTACTCGTGCCACGCCCCACTATTAGGTAATTCAGCTACAGAAGCTCTCACCACCTTTGGTGGTGCTTATTAGCAAGGCGGGCACATTAGGAAGGCGGGGAGGGGAGGGGGAGAAGAGGGAAAGAGGGAAAAAAGGGAAAGAAAGAGAGGAGAGGGAAAGAGAGAGAAAGGGGAAGAAAGGAAGAAAGAGGAGAAGGAGGAGGAGAAGAAGGGGAGGGGGGAAAAAAGACGGAAAAGAAAGAGAAGAGAAGGAAAAGGACAGAGAGGGGGGGGAAGGGGGAAAAAGAAAGACGGAAAGAAGAGGGGGAGAAGGGAAAGAAGAAGAAGAGGAAGGAGAGAAGGGCAGAGAGAGAGGAGAGAGAGAGGAGGAAAGGAAAAGAGAGGGGAAAAGGAGAGAGAGAGGAGGAAAGGAAAAGAGAGGGGAAAAGGAGAGAGAGAGAAGAGAAAAAGAAGGAAGAAGGAAGGAAGGGAGAGGGAGAGAAGGGAGAGGAAGGGGACGGAAAAAGGAAAGAAAAAGAAGGAAAAGGAGGGGGAGAGGAGAAGAAGGGGAGGGAAAGAGGGGAGAAGGGAGAGAAGAGGGGAGAGAGACGGGAGAGAGGAAGGGGAAAGGAGGAGAAAAGAGGAGGAGGAGGGGGGAACGGGGGGGCGGAGAAAAGAGGAGGAGGGGAAAGGAAAGGAAAAAGAGAAAGGAGGAGAAGGAGAAAGGAAGGGGACAGGAGAAAAGACGGGAAAGGAGAAAGAAGAAAAGAAGAGGGAAAAAGGAGATAAAATATAGTGAGTTTATGATGAGTAATGTAATATTATATCTTTATTTAATTTATTATTTAAAATTTAAGAAAAATTATATTTAATTAATTAAAATATATAAAATTATAATTATAATTTTTTAGTATATAATATTATTTAATATATTTTATATAATTTATTTTATAATTTTATTTATTTTATTTAATATTATTTTATTTTTTAATAGTAATATTTATATGTAAGTACCCGCCTTACTAATATACCCGCCTTGCTAATAAGCACCACCAAAGGTGGTGAGAGCTTCTGTAGCTAAATTACCTAATAGTGGGGCGTGGCACGAGTATAGGTTGAGTCGTAAGGGTGGAGCGCGTTGCCTAGGCAACCGTTATCCACAATACTAGCGCCACTGGTGGTAACGTGGAGCTGTAACAAACTTCTGCCAGTGCCCATCAAACACGTACTACTAGGAAGCGGTACACCAGTATCATACTTGACACTTTTCATCCGTGCACGCGTCTCGTCTCTCGTGAGGAAAAGCCCCACCCATAGTAAGCCGTAGCGGTACCAACGTCAATCGTTGGGTGGCTAACCACTCAATATTATGAGCTGCCATGGACCAATAGCACAACCCACTATGTAATAGCCGGTCGGCCAAGCTTAAAGTACTTGCTATACAGTACAGTACCGGCTAATCACAGCGGCGAGAGACGAATGGTATTTCGCTCGACCACCGGGGACCACGCGAATAAAGGTTTGCGCTGGGTCTATTTGCCAGCACCAGACCTCTAAATGTATTATATTTTTTATAGTTTTTACTATACTATATTGTATTATATTATATTATAATATATTATAATATATTATAAGATAAGAATACCTATAAATGTATTATAAGGCTATAAAATATTTAATATTATAAATAAATGCTTATATAAGTATATTATATATTAAAATAAAGCTAAAAATCACGTGATTTTAGATCTTTAAAAATTAACCTTAAAATGTGAATATTAAGCGAGATATTAAGCTTTAAAGTTATGTCTTAAAATAAAAAGTAAGTAAAGCGAGGCGAATTTTTAATTGCTTATAACTTTTTAATATAATAACTTATAATAGTAAAAAGTAGAGTATTATAAAGGGCTAATTTAGCTCTTTTTAATAATATAAAAGTTTTCCTTATAACCCTTATAATTAGCCTTATAATCTTAAGTTAAAAAAACAAGAGTTTTTTTTACTTATAATATATTTATAGGTATTTTAGTAATATAACGTAATGTATTTAAATACATTACACGAAAATACAATATAATATAAAATACAATATATAATACACTTATATTTACTATATTTGTAAGAGCTCTAGCTATAATAATATATTATAAGATAAAAATACCTATAAATAAATTATAAGCGTATAAAGTATCTAATATTATAATTAAATTCTTATATAAGTATATTATACATTAAAATAAAGCTTAAAATTACCTGATCTTAATTGTGTAAGAAGTAACTTTAAGTTAAATATTAAGCGAGATATTTAGCTTTAAAGTTATATCTTAAGATAAAAAGTAAGGCGAACTTTCAATTACTTATAAATTTCTAGTATAATAGCTTATAAGAATAAAACCTACTATATTTTAAAGAGCTAAATTAGCTTGATTAAATTATATAAGAATATCTCTTATAAGTCTTATAATTAGCCGTATAATTTCAAGAAAGAAATAAGGGTCTTTTTTACTTAAAGTATATTAACAAGTATTTTAGTGAGGTATTATATTATATTTAAGTATAATACATGAAAATATAATATAATATAAAATATAATGTAAAATACACTTATATTTACTATATTTATAAGAGGTTTAATTATAGCTTTTACTCTTAAATAAATTTAAAATTTAATAAGGTTTAGTATAAAGTAATTATTTAGGTTTACCTTAATTTTAATACATGTTCGTATAAGAATAGACCTATAATATAGAATAATTAGGTAAGAAATTTAAAAAGAACTTTATGCTTAGGTATTTTATTATTAGGGACTAATTACGAGGGGCGAGGCATAAGCTACCTAAAACCTAATAAGAGTAACGCGATCTAGTATAGTTTGTTAACCGAAATCTAGATAATAAGGCCAGATATTAACAGAGCATTAAAAGTAGTGTAGTTTTATAGTTTTTAGTGAATTTTAGTGTAATGTAATATAGTATAGTTTTACTATATTATATTACATTTTAAAAATTAATGTAATATATAGTATTAATTAATTTATAAGCTATTATTAGCTAATATAATTAATAAGCTAAAATAAAGTTAAATTTACTTACTAATATTAGTATTAATAAGTAGGGATTAATTAGCTTAAATAAGCTAGAAATAGAGATTAAAAAACTAATAAAAATATAAAAATAAGAGAAAGTATAAGGGAAATTTAAGGGATTTATATTAAGTAAGTAAGTATTATTTTATACTATAATTATAATTAAAATTTACCTAATATAAGAAAGGAAAAAAATTCTATTATTTATATATAAATATTTTATAAAAAAAGAGATTTAACTTATTACCCTATAACTTAAATATAAAAAAATTAAATATAAAGCTTATAAGAAATATATTAAGGTAATAAATAATATTCTTAATTATATATATTAGCTTTAGCCTTATAAGTAATATAATTATTATTATAAATATAAGAGATTATATTCTTTTAATTATATTATATATATAAATTTATATAAAATATAAATTTAAATAACTCTTTATATAATTAACTTTAAATATTACTTTTTAAACTTTTATAAAGCTAAAATTTCACTCTTTTATATAAAATAAAAAATAATAATAAAAAAACCCTTTTAATATTAAATTAAGTATTAGAATTATAAATATTTTTCTTCTCTTCTTCTTCTTTTATATTCTTATTAATATTTATATAATTAAACTTAAAAAATATTCTTATTTTTATTAGAATTAGTTAAAACTTTATTTTAATCTTCTTCTTTCTCTTCTTCTTCTTTTTCTTTTAAATTTCTACTAGAATATAAAAATAAATTATAATATCTCTTATTTTCTACCCTTTTATTCTTATTTTTAACCTAGTTTTTTAATAATAAAATAATTCAAATATTTTTATGTAATAAAGTAGTTCCTCGCTTAATAATAATATTAGTTTCCTAGTTAAAATTCCCTTTTATAGCTCTTAAAGTAGCTAAAATAATTAAATATTTTTAAGCTATTATAAAAAGAATTAAAAAAGATTTAATAGAATTAGCCTATTAAATAAATATATCTTACTATTAAAAGTTAGCTTATAATTATAAATATATAAATAATATTATAAAGATAAAAAATACTATATCTTCTTTAAAATTAAGCTTTAAATAACTAAAAATCTTATTACTTTTAGTTTTTTTAATAGCTTTAATTTTTTACTTTAAAAATAAGTTATTAAATAAGCTAGGCTTTTTTTAAAGCCTAATATTATTATAAGAAGTTAAATTAATTAATTATTATAAATTAACTTTAATTTAAGTATTATTTGTATTTTTAATTGATTTTTTAAAATTAAAAGAAATTTCTTTTAATTTTATATAAGAAATTACTTTATTTTTAAAGTCTTTTATATATTTATAATAGGTTCTATTATATAATTAATTATTAAGAAATTTAAAATATATATTATATATAATAAATTATAACTTACTCTTTATATTTAGCTTTTAAGTCTTTTCATAGTTAATTAATAGTATTAGAATTAATACTTAATTAATTTTTAATTAATTATAAATTAAGTTTAAGATTTAAGATAATAATAAATAAATAAGGCTTTTAAAAATTATAATTACTATTAATATTCTTAAGAAAATAATAATTTAATTTATATAAGCCTTTTTTTAAAGCTAAAATAAAGACCTTAATTAATAGATTATAAGTATTTAATTATAAAATAATTAATAATTTAAAATAAAATTATAAAATTATAAAACTTATATTTTTAAGTTAACTTTTTTAATCTTTTAATATATTTTAAAGTAAAGTATAAATTCGTATTAAAAAAAACATATTAAACTTATAATATTATAAGATTAGCTTTATAATTATATTATAGGTTAATTAAAAATCTTTAAAATACTTATTAAAGTATTTAAATTAGCCTATTTTTACGTAATTAAGCTAGTATCTTTAAAAGCTATTAAATCCGTTTTTTCTATAATATTTTAATAGGTTCTATTAATAAAATAGCTGTGTAAAGTATTTTATAGGTTAAATTTTATCTTATTACGTTTACTAATATAAGTTAAGTTAATTATTAATACTTATTATAACTTATTAATATTAATAATAATATTTATAAGCTTTTAAAGCTTTAAATAATATTTATAATATAAAATTAATAACTTACCTAATAGTATTTTTATAAGATTATTATTTCTAGTAATAAATCCTTTATTTTTAGCTTCTTTTAAAGCTTTTAACTATTATAAATAAAGTTATTAGTTATTTTTAATAAGAATAGCTATTCTTTTCACTTTTTTAATAATTTCTATTTTATAATTAGCTTAAATTATATAAAATAACTTAAAATAAGTAATATAATAAATACCTGAAATTAAATTATTAAATTTTATTCTTTTTTTAGTAAATAAATCGTTAAATTCTTTAATAAAATAATGTAAAAATTTATTATTTATATAATCTTTAATATTTTTAGTATTTATTATTCTATTAATAAATATAAATATTTTATCTTTAGTTATTTTATTTAAAATATAAGCTATATATTAAATATTTAAAGGCTTTCTATACCTTTTAAAATATAAGTTTAAAAAAGAAGATAAAAAGGTATTATTATTAGAACTATTATCTTTAGTAAAGCTATAATTAAAAAGTTAATAAATTAATATTATTTTATATATAATTATAAACTATTAACCTTATAATTTTTTTAGGGTTTATATTATATTTAGTTAATAATTTATTGAAAATTAAATTAATTAAATAGCTAGTATAGCTAATAGATAAATATTTAAATCCTAAATATATAATTAGCTTTTAAATTATAATAATAATAATAATACAGCTAGCCGAGCCCGGCTAGGCAGCCCTAAAAGTGAGGATAAAGTAAAGTTTACCACAACACACTAACTACACTAGAAATATCCGGGATACAGCGTTACGCTAAGCCTAAAATAGTGCGGTATAATATAACACCTAGAGAAAACTACGTGATAGCCTTAAACACTTAAATACTAGGATAGCTACTTAACTAGTATATTAGGGCTAACCTAAAATTAGCTTAAACCTTTACTATATATACTCAGAGCATTGACAAGAAAACTACATTTTCATTTTTTAAAAAAGCTTAAATAATTAATAATAAATCTAATAAAATACTTGAATTATAATAATAAATACATAAAATAGCTAATGTTATAGCCAATCAGCTTATTTAAAAAGTGGGTCCCTTTAGCTTTTTATAAGCTTAAAAACTAGATTATATAGTTTTCTAAAAACTTACTACACTACACTACACTACAAAAACTACAAAATGTAGTTTTTGAAGTTTTAGGCTTATAATAGTATATAAGGACCCACTTT
The DNA here is from genome assembly GCF_019434415.1 of Metarhizium acridum. Taxonomy (NCBI): domain Eukaryota; kingdom Fungi; phylum Ascomycota; class Sordariomycetes; order Hypocreales; family Clavicipitaceae; genus Metarhizium; species Metarhizium acridum. The sequence continues at coordinate 1,503,042 of NW_027094025.1, read as the reverse complement.
TTATTATAAGCTTATAATTTTAGATTTATGCTAGTTATTCGTAAACTTTATAATTCTATAAGTATTTTATTAGATTTAATATAATTTTTTATATTCGAAACTACAAAAACTATAAAACTACAAAACTACACTACTTCCAATGCTCTGTATATACTTTAATAAACCGCTATTAGAATAGCTAGTCTAATAGGTACCTTTAACTTATATAATCTAAAATACGCTTTATATAATTATAGGTTATAGTAGGGTAAAGATAACTTAAAATAAAAGTAAGAGGGTTTTTCTTCTTATATAAAGGGTTTTCCCACTTAAACTACATGTAATAGTACTAGAATAGCTTATAATAGCTCTAGGGTACTGGAATAAATAAATAATAATAATAATAATAATAATAATAATAATAATAATAATAATAATAATAATAATAATAATAATAATAATAATAATAATAATAATAATAATAATAATAATAATAATAATAATAATAATAATAATAATAATAATAATAATAATAATAATAATAATAATAATAATAATAATAATAATAATAATAATAATAATAATAATAATAATATAAATATATTTACTAATTAAATAATATTCTAAGTTAAATTAAGGGTTTAACTAATTAGCTATAACCCCTAAATATAATTTAGAATTAATAAAAGTTTAAATATTAAGTTAAATAAATATAAAACCTATTTTATTAACTTAATTTTAAATTTTATTTATTATATTCTTTTTTATATTAGAATATAATATTTTCATGTAAGATATAAGGCCTTTATAATAAGAAAAGCTAATATTATAACTAAAATAACTTAATATTAGTATAATATATAATAATATAAGTTATATTATATATATTAATATAATAATATAAACTTACTTGTAATAATAACTTAAAAGCTTTTTAAAGCTTTTACTAGTTATAGTAGTAAAAGATAAGTTATTTTAAAGTATAAATTTAAGAGCTAATATAAGAGTAGTATCCTTAAAAAATCTATTACTACTTTATTAGCCTAAACGCGACACACACACACACTTATAACTCTATACGCGGTATTATAATCTAGTTACTTTTTAATTCTTATAACTTACTTTTTAAGGATAATAAGATTCTTAAATAAGTAATAAATTAATTTAAATAGAATAATTAAATGCTTTTAAAATACTAATAATTTTAATTACACGTATTATAAGCTATAGCCTATTATAAGTGTAAATAAGTAATTAAATAACTTAAATAATTTAATTACGTAATATAAGCTTATATAAAGCTAATTAAAAGACTTAATAAAATATTAATAAAAGACCTTATAAAATTAATTATAAAGGTAAAACTTATTAAATTAAAGACTTATACGTGTACTTATTCTCTTATACTAATAATATAGCTACGATTAAGTACACTATTTAACCTTCTTTAACTTATAAGCATAAATGCCGCTATATACTACTACTAGTAATAGTATTATTTTTAGGTCTTTTATTACTTCTTAAAAAGCTAGAAAAGCTAGATTCGGTTAAAAAGTTAGAAATTTAAGGTAATTTTATAATAATAGGGATTATTTATAAGTATATTAGTAAATTATAAATTTATAATATTATAAATATATAAATTAATAATATAATAAGATATAAAATAATAAAAGAAGTAACTTACTAGTTATTTTATTGTTTTCTTTAGCTTTTAATACTATAATAGTAGAATATTTTTTCCTATAATATACTAAACTATTAGAGAACTAAAAACAGTTATTTAGGTAGGTAAAAATAAAGTTATAGCTTAATTCGCTGTAAAAAAAGGTGATTTCTCGTGGTTTTTTTAAATTAACTATTAAAACCTTATAAGAAAAAAGGTTATATTAAATAATATATAATTTTATACGAAATTAATAGCTTTTATTATTTATATAGTCTTTTTTAGTTAAAGTTTATTAAGAAAAGCTTAAATTATTTATAATAATAAGAGGTGTAATTCTAAGAGAATTTTAATTTATTATAAAGGTAGGTTTTAAATAATAAAAAGTTTTTATAAGATAGCTTAAATTTAAGGCTATTTAATAATAAAAAAAGTTTAAATAAAAGTTAAGTATTCGTAGAGTTATAAGGGTAAGAAGATTAATATAAAAAAGAAAGATTTTAAACTTTAAAGTAAGAGAATATAATTAATATATAGAATAAATTTATAATATAAATAGTTTTAAAAACCTTAGAATTTAAGCATTTTTTTAATGCTTAACTTACCCCTTAAACATATATATTCGTGTGGAAAATAATTAGAGCATTAAAAGTAGTGTAGTTTTATAGTTTTTAGTGAATTTTAGTATAGTATAATATAGTATAGTTTTACTATACTATATTACATTTTAAAAATTAATGTAATATGTAGTATTAATCAATTTATAAGCTATTATTAGCTAATATAATTAGTAAGCTAAAATAAAGCTAAATTTACTTACTAATATTAGTATTAGTAAGTAGGGATTAGCTAGCTTAAATAAGCTAAAAATAGGGATTAAAAAACTAATAAAAATAAAATAAAAGTAAAATAAAAGGGAATTATAAGAGAATTATATTAAGTAAGCAAGTATTATTTTATATTATTATTATTATAAGTAGATTATTTTAAATATAATAAATATAAAAATTTCTATTATTTACATATAAATATCTTATAAAATAATAATATTTATAGTATTACCCTATAACTTAAATATAAAATATTAAATATTAAAGTTATAAGAAATATATTAAAGTTATAAATAATATATTTAAATACCTTAAAATTTTTCATATAAAATAATATTTTATACTTTCTTTTAATATATATTATTTCTTATATTATAATAGATTTTATATTTCTTACTTAACTTTTTTATTTTTAAATTTTATTATAAAAAAGTTTTACTAAAAAAAAGCTTATATAAGCATATTATATATTAAAAAAAAGCTAAAAATCACGTGATTTTAAATCTTCAAAAACCAATTTTAAAATGTGGATATTAAGCGAGATATTAAGCTTTAAAGTTATATCTTAAAATAAAAAGTAAGTAAAGTGAGGCGAATTTTCAATTGCTTATAACCTTTTAATGTGGTAACCTATAATAGTAAAAAGTACGGCATTTTAAAGAACTAATTTAGCTCTTTTTAATGATATAACATTTTTCCTTATAACCCTTATAATTAGCCTTATAACTTTAAGTTAAAAATAAGGGTCTTTTTTATTTAAAATATATTTATAGGTATTTTAGTCTTATAATGTAATGTATTTAAATATAATACACGAAAATACAATATAATATAAAATATAATATATAATACACTTGTATTTACTATATTTATAAGAGCTCTAATTATAATTTAAAGATAATAGAAAATAGTATTTTATTACCTTTTAATTATAAAAATTATAAGATATAAAAACCTATTATAATATACTTAATTAAAAGATATTAGTAGTTAAAAACGCATTTAAATATTAATAATATTATATAAATAATATAGTAAATCTAATTAAAGTTTTAATAAATTATTATAACTTATAAACGTTTATAAGTAATAAGTAATTAAATAAAAGATAATTTTAATAATATTTATACTTGAACTCTTTTAACTTTATAATTAAGTATTAAGTAAAGAAAAGAAAGTCTATTAATATATTATTAAAATAATTAAATTACGTAAAGAGATTACATAAAAATCCTATAATTTTAAAAGAAATTTATATAAAGATAATATAAGTAAATAAAGCGCTTATTAAATTTATTTAAGTATAAAAACATAATTTATTATTTTTAAATAAAGTATTTAATTAAAAGAAACGTAATAAAAAGCCTTTATTAAAAGAAAGTTTATAAGTTTTTATAAAATTTAATAGGTATAATAAGATATCTTTATAAGAGAATTACTTTTCTTTAAGCTATTAATTTAACTTAAAATTAAAAGGTAAATTATAATTACTTTTACTTTAAAAGAAAATTTAAAACGCTATAAAATAAAAAGACTCTTATAAAATAAACGTAAATATACTTTTAAGAGATATAATCTTAAATATATAAAAAAGAGATTCTTAAATAAAAGTTAAATGTATAAGAATTTATCTTAATTAAAATTTAATTAATAAATAATACTTGAATAATTAAGAAATCTTAATATATTAATAATATATATAGGTTTTATTAAATAACATTATTATTTAAGAATTACTTAAGTTATATTATAATAACCTATTAATTAAATACTTTAATATAAAAAGAATAGTTAAGCTATTAAAAAGAAAATTCTATTAAATACATATAAATATAAATATAAAAGACTATGTAAAGTCTTATATAATATATTAAGGAATTATAATATAAAGGTATTAGTTTTGTAATAAACTAAAATTATTATTAATTTTTTATAGCTTATAAGTTAAATTATTAATAGACTTTATAATAGAATTATTAAAAGCCTAATATTATAAATAAAACGTTAATATTATTCTAGTAATAGTAAACTATTATATAAAGTACTTACTATTTTACCTAGCATTAAATATAATTATAGCTAATAAACTAATAATATTATTCTATAAATAAGTTAAATATACTTATAGTATTTTTATTAAAATTATATTTAATAAAGAATCTTTATTTATTAGTTATTCTTAATTAAATTTATATTATTTAATAAAGATTTAAAGATAACTCTTTATTATATATTACTTTTAAATAAATAAATAAATAAAATATATTAATTTAATATTAGAATATTATCTTTAAGCCTTTATAATAAAGAATTAATTATATTAATTACTTTTATTATTTATAATATAATTCACGTATAATAATACTATTAATTTAATAATTAATATTTTATTAAATTAGCTTTTAATAGAGTTTAAGCTTTAAGTATATTATAATATTAAGATTAATATTATAAGAGAGAGAGTATTAAAAGTAAGAAATTAAGTGGAAAAAATACTTTAAATAAGATAAAAATAAAAGAATATTAAAAGTAAGTAATAATATTTTAAGTAAAATATTATAATAATAAATATAAATTAATATAATTTTAGAATAAAAGTTTAATATTACTTTATATTAAAAATATAAGATTTAAGAATAAAAAGAATAAATTAATTTTAAAGTATATTAGCTCTTTTTAAATTCTTAATTAAGTTAAATAATAAGTATATTATTTATTACTTTTAACTTAATATAAGAAACTTTATAATATCTTTTATATAAGCCTATTAAAATAATAATATAAATATAAAAGTATTATAAATAAGTTTAAAATACTCTTAATATTAAAGGTAAAAGATAATAAAAATAAATAAAAAGTAAAAAGTATTAAGAATTATATTTAAAAAGAAGCTTAATTATATTATTTTATAAAGTAAAAGAGGTAATTATATAAGTATAATTAATAGCTTAATAGTAAAGACCTTATAAATACACTTAATATTATACGTAATTATATTACGTTACTTTTAATTATAAAAAGAAATAAAATTATATAAGAACTTTAAAAGAAAAGCTAGCTTAAAAAAGTATAAGAAATAAATATTAATTAAATTAATTAAAATAATATAAATAAAAAATATAATACTAAAGCTTATTTTCCTTTAAAATAAGCTAAATATTTTAAGTTATATTAAATCTAAGATAAAGAAATTAAATACTAAATAATTAAACCTTAATATTAAAATTAATACTTTTATAAACCTTTTTTTCTTAAAACTCTTAATAATATTATTTTATTTTAGCTTAATTAAAAACGTTTTTATAATTTATTAAGCTTTCTTAATACCTTTAAATCTCTTTAAGTATAAAAATAAGCTATTATAAAAATCTATTAAAGTAATATATTAAAAGTAATAATAAATATTCTTAAAAAAAGTTAAGAAATACGTTTAAAAGTATACTTAAAATAACGCTTAATACTTTAAAATAAAAAGATTAATAAGAAAATTTTAAAGAAATTAAATTTAAATTTTACACGTATAATATTAATTAAAAGTAAAAACTATTTTTTTAATTTAAACTTAATTTTATTAGCCTTTTTTATATAAATAAAAAGACCTTATAATTTAAGTTAAAAATAATTCTAAGAAAGTGTAACCTAAGAATTACTTATAATATTACGTAACTTATTACTTAAAGATAAGTTATAATTACTTTAATAAGCCTTTTAAGTTAATAAAAACTTAAATATAAGTTAAAGTAAAAGAGTAAAAATCTTTATATAAATATTATAATTATAATTAAAATTACTTATAAGCTATTCTTTTAAAAAGATAACTTAAATAAACTTTAAAACTTAAATTAAATCAAATAAATCTTTAATTATAAGACTAAAATATTTATCTTTAATTAATAATAGAATTAAAAAGAAATTAAATCTAATACTTATATAAATATAAAGATCTTTTTAAGAGATATAATAATTATAATTATTTTTAATCTCTTTAATAGAGTAAGTATAATATAATTTAATTTTAATTAAGAGAGTAAAGTTAAGATTAAAATTAATTTTAAGTAAATACTTACTTAAGTATTAAATTATATAATAGTATTATTATTAATTATTATTACGTATATTAGAATCTTTTTATTAAGCTTTAATATAAGCTTAAATCTTGAACGTTATATTATTACTCTTATAAGGTAAGTTAAACTTACCTTTTATTATTAAAGCTACTTAAGCTTAAATAATAATATTAATAAGCGTAAAATTAAGTTAACGTAAATTCTTTTAAGTGAAAACTTATTTTAATTTAATATTAAATACTTTAATAATATTTTTCTTTAAAGCCTTATATTTATTTATTTATTTATTTATTTATTTAAGTACCCTAAAGCTATTATAAGCTATTCTAGTACTTTTACATGTAATTTAAGTGGGAAAACCCTTTATATAAAAAGAAAACCCCCCTTACTTTTATTTCAAGTTATTCTTACTCTATTATAACCTATAATTATATAAAGCGTATTTTAAATTATATAGGTTAAAGGTACCTATTAAGCTAACTATTCTAATAGTAGTTTATTAAAGCGTATATAACAAAGGTTTAAGCTAAGTTTAAGTTAGCTTTAATATATTAATTAGGTAGCTATTTTAGTATTTAAGTATTTAAAGCTATTACGTAATTATCTTTAAGCGTTATATTATACTATACTATTTTAGGCCTAGCGTAATATTATATTTTAAATATTCTTAGTATAATTAATATATTATAATAAACTTTACTTTATTCTTACTTTTAAAGTTACTTAGCTAGGCTTAATTAGCTACTATTAATTATTTAAGGCCTATTATAGCCTTTATAAGAGCTTTAAATTAAGCTATTAATATTCCTTTCTTTCTTTCTTCTTTAAACCCTTTATTTTTATATATATAACCTCTTTTTATAGCCTTTAATATTAGGCTAGCCTTATAATAGCTTTTAGCTCTCTTTATAAGCTTATTAAAGTTATATTTACGTTAGCTTATTTTTTAGGTGTTTCTTAGGTAAATTTAACTAATACACGTTATTTTTTAGGCTTTTTCTTATCTCTTATAACCCCTATAAGCTTTTTTTAATTTAAGGTAAGTTCTTACCTAACGCTAGCTTAGTGTTAAGCGTCTCTTCTCTTATCTTATTACTATTTTTAATCGTGTATTAGTTTATTTTACTTCGTATATTTACTTAACTTTAACCTAATCTTAATATCTTTCTATTAATATTTTATAAAAGCTTATTATCTTTAAAATAATTATACTTAATACTACTTTTAAGATACGTTTTAATTAATTAATTAACTTTAATTTAATAATAATATTAACTTAACTATAAAAGAATAGCTCTTTTAAGAGTAAAATACTTATACTTACTTAAAAGAAGAAGGCTATTAAGTAAAAGGTTATTATAAGTACTTTTATTTTACTTTAGCTTAACGTTATATTAATATTTATATAGATTAATACTTAACGTTAAATCTTATATTTACTTTATATAGCTTAAGTTATTATTAACGTAAAGAAAAGCTAAGCTTATCTTTATTATATTATCTTTAATAAGATTATTCTTATACTTTAGCTTTAAACTAGCTTTATTAACTCTTATAAAATTTAATACTATTACTTATTTTAATTATTAGATTTATAATTATTTTTACTTAAAGGTAAGTTAAGTTTAACTTAACTTTAACCTATAATCTTATTATTTTTATACGTTAATTAATACTTTATAGGTTTTTATTAATATTAAGACTTATTTAATTTTACCTTAACTTTAAGATAAGCTTATTAAGCTTATTAATACTTTTAAGCTTTAAGTGTATACCTCTATTATACCCTTAACTTTAGCTTTAATTTAATTTTAGTTTTTAGCTTAATTAAAGGCTAATATAATTATCCTTTAAAAACTATGTAATAAGCTTAAGAGTAAGGCTATTATTAGTTTAGCCTTAGCTACTTATAATAATAGTAATTAAGAGAAGTTATTAGCTATTATAAAGCGTATTATTAAGTTAATATTAGCTTTAACTATTACTTAAAAGAAGATAAATAATTTATTATAATAATTACTTATTATTATAAAGAAGGCTATTATATTTAATAATAGTATTAGCTTATCTTTAATACGTCTTTTTTATTATTTTCCTATATTATCGTTTATAACCTTATTAAAGTTAATACTTACTTAAGAATTATAGTTTAAGCGTAAGTAGTCTAGTAGAGATACTAAGTAGTAAGCGAGGCACTATTCGCTTATCTTTAGGCTTAGATCTATTATTTAAGGGGGAGAATGCTTTAAAGGAGAATAATATAGTTTAGTATTATTAACCGGGTTCTTTTATCGCCGCGTTATTAGGCTAGGTTTAGCTTTAGGCTATAGTTCGCTGTTATAATAGATTAGGTTCCTTCCGTTTAAAGGCCTTATATTTAATTAAAGTTTTAAAGAAATTATAAGTTAAAGTTTAATTTAATAGAATTATAAGTATAATAATTAATAGCTTTAAGAATAATATAATATTTATAATAATTATAACGTTTTTTAAAGAATTATATTAAAATTAAAACCTAAGAGAATAATAATAAATTACTTACTTTATTTAATAAAATTATTTAAAAAGATAATTTAATACTAAGTTTAATTCGCTTTACTAAAAAAATATACCTATAAAATAAGCGAGAAATATTAATATATATTATTATTAAATTAAACGCGCTTTCTTAAGTATAAGAGTATAAAAATATAACTTATACTTAAATTAATTATAATTTATAAAGTAAAAGTTAAATGTAAAAGTACGTATTAAAAAAGATAAAGAAAAGTATAAAGAAAGCTAAAATAAAATATTATAAAAAGGCCTTTAATAATATATTATATTATATAAATTAAAATAGCTATATTTAAATATAATAATTAAAAACGTAAGATAAAACGTAATTAAAAGTAATAAAAGTTAATATAAGAAACCTAATAATAATAATAATAATAAAATTTAAGTTAAAAATAAGTTAAAATTAATAAATATATACTTATAATTTACGTTAAAGTTTTATTAATTATAATAAAATATATTTTAGCTTAATACACTTAAATAAACTATTATTAATCTAATAATAAAACAATTAATTAATTATAATATTGATATAACTTTAAGTTAAAAATATAACTTATAATATTAACGCTTTATTATACTAGAAAAAAATGTAAATAAAGTATTATATTAAGTATATATTTAAAATTTAAGTTTAATAAGTATTATTATAACCTATAAGCTAAGAAATATATATAAGTTATAAACGTAAATATTAAGTAATAATTAAGTATAATAAAAATATAAAATATATAAGAGTTAAAAAAAGAATTTATACTTAAATAATAAGAAATAAAGCTATTAAAGAAAAGAAAAAGAAAAGAGATAAAATTAAAATAAAAAAGAAAAAATAAAGAATAAAATTAAAAATTTACATTAAAATAAACTTATAATTACTCTTACCTTAAGTTTATAAGTTTACTTTTAAGGTAATTACACTTATTAAAATTAAGAAAAGAACTTATAAAGCTTTTCCTTAAAAAATACTTAACTTTAATTAAAAGCTTTATTAAGAATAAAAATAAGTAAAAGTAATATATATTAATAAGGTAAACGTTATAATTAAGTAATTAAAAGTAATAATTATAACCTAATAAAACAAAAATATAAGACTTTAAAATAATACCTTAAAATATAGGAATAAAAATAAAACTATAAGAACTTAAAGAGATTAATATTATAACTTTTTTTTATTAGGTTTTAATAAGAATAATATACCTTTAAAGCTTACTTATATTAATAATAATTAAGAATAATTATACTAGAAAAAGAGAATAATTATAACGCGTATATAAAGTTACCTATAAAAAGAGATTAAATTGAGTATTACGTATAAGAAGTTACCTATAAAGAGAGATTAGATTAGATTTACTTATATCTTAAAATAAAGTATAAATCCCTATTAATTCTAGTTTAAATCTTATAAGTATTATTACGTAAAAAGTAAGTATAAATTAAAGTTAAAACCCTTAATAAATAAGTATAAAAGAATTAATTTAAATATTAAATAATTTAAATAAGTTTTAGTCTTATATTATTAAAAGACCTAAGAATAGAGTTCTTTTTTAATTTCTTACCTAATCGTCCTATATCCTAGGTCTATTCTAATAGGGCTAGGAACCCTATAATCCGAATTACGGGTAGTTTCGAATTTAATATAGCGCTCGTTAGTAGTTACAGCCTAACACCTAATATATGTCTACTACAAATAGAGCATTAAAAGTAGTGTAGTTTTATAGTTTTTAGTGAAATTTAGTGTAATATAGTATAGTATAGTTTTACTATATTACATTATATTTTAAAAATTAATGTAATATATAATATTAATTAATTTATAAGCTATTATTAGCTAATATAATTAATAAGCTAAGATAAAGTTAAATTTACGTACTAATATTAATATTAGTAAGTAGAGATTAATTAGCTTAAATAAGCTAAAAATAAAGATTAAAAACTAATTAAAATAAAATAAAAGGAAATTATAAGGGAATTATATTAAGTAAGTTAATATTATTTTTATATTATTATTATAAGTAAAATATATTAAATATAATAAAACTAAATATTTCTATTATATATATATAAATATCTTATAAAATAATAATATTTATAATATTACCTTATAACTTAAGTATAAAATATTAAATATTAAAGTTATAAGAAATATATTAAAGTTATAAATAATATATTTAAATACCTTAAAACTTTTTATATAAAATAATATTTTATACTGTCTTTTTATATATACTATTTCTTATATTATAATAGATTTTATATTTCTTACTTAACTTTCTTATTTTTAAATTTTATTATAAAAAAAAGTTTTATTAAAAAAAAGCTTATATAAGTATATTATATATTAAAATAAAGCTAAAAGTCCCGTGATTTCAAATCTTATAAAATTAGCTTTATAACGTTATTAATAAGTAAGTTATTAAGCTTTAAACTCTTATTTTAAAAAAGTAAATCTTAATTTTTTAGCTAACGTTTAACCTATTATAACTCGCTTAATTTATAAGTTATACGTATAAAAACTAGTATATTATAAAGAGTTAAATTAGCTTTATTTAAGAATATTAATTATAACCTTATAAGCCTTATAATTAACGTTATATTTATAATTAAAATTTCTCTTTATGATTATATATTATATTATAAATGTAATTATAGTATAATTAAATTATATTAAAATTATAAAATCTATACTATACTATAAACTACACTAAAAAACTATATATAGTATAGTTTTTTTGTTAATTCTCTGGCTATAAAGGGGTATCTTTTATTATAGAAGAGTTATAGAAGGGTTACACGCTATTACTAGCTAAAACCAGAGTATTAAAAGTAGTGTAGTTTTGTAGTTTTTATAGTTTCTAATATAATAAATAATATTAAATCTAATTAAATACTTATAAGATTATAAGTTTTACGGATAAATAGTATGAATTTTATACTATAAGCTAACATAAAAAAGTGGGTCCTTATAAGCTCTTATAAGCCTAGAACCTAAAAAACTATAAATATAGTCTTTATAGTATAGTATAGTATAGTAATTTTTTATAAAATTATATAATTTAATTTTATAGCTTATTAGAAGTTAAAGGGACCTACTTTTCTACGTAAGCTAATTGGTTATAATATCAGCTAATTTATGTATTTATTATTATAATTCAAGTATTTTATTAGATTTATTATTAATTATTAAAGCTTTTTTAAAAATTAAAAATGTAGTTTTCTTATTAATGCTCTAGCTAAAACAAAACTAAAATAACCTCGTAAGACTAACTAAATATAGTTAAATATTCGGAAACTAGATATCTGATATTTTCCGATATTCTAGATATATATAGAGGTAGAATTCTCGTTTAGATCGTGGAGAAGAATAAGCTTAAATACACTCTTTTATATATACTATTACATGCCTTTTCTAGCTAGCTCTTTAACTTTAATAATATAGTTAAGCCTAGAGTATTAACTGTAATATAGTTTTATAGTTTTATAGTTTTTATAGTTTCTAATATAATAAATTATAATAAATCTAATAAAATACTTGTATAATTATAAGTTTTATAAATAATTAATATAAATTTAAAATTATAAGCTAATAATAAAAAAAGTAAGTTCTTATATACTTTTATAAGCTTAAAACTTAAGAAACTATAAAATAGTTTTTATAGTATAATATAGTATAATAAGTTTTTAAAAAACTATATAATTTAGTTTAAAGCTTATAAAAAGCTAAAAGAACCTACTTTTTTATATAAGTTAATTAATTATAATATTAATTAATTTATATATTTATTATTATAATTTAAGTATTTTATTAGATTTATTATTAATTATTTAAGCTTTTTTAAAAAATGAAAATGTAGTTTTCTTATTAATACTCTAGTTAAGCCCTAGCTATACCCTAGTTACAAGGGCACGGCGAGGTATTTAAAGGGAACTCTATAATCTTAGATAGTAGAAGGTTTAGAGATTAATATCGTCGCTTATATAACCCTACCTAGCAGCTAGTACACCGCGAGACATCTTTAAATATCTCTGTAGTTACTCTGCTTGTAACCTAGTCCTAACATTTATAAATAAACTAAAACTTATTTAAATTATTTAATATTTAAACTTATCTTTTCTAGCTGTAATAATTGCTTAGTCTAAGAACTCTTAGCCTTTAAATTATTCTACCCCTTATACTTATAACTCTAACGTGTAAGGGATAGCGTAGTATTTTATTTTAAAACCTATAGGGTAATAGCTTAAATAGAAAAATAGACCTAACCCTAAACCTAATATACCTTAACGGGTTATAATATCTTCTCCTTCGGTGTTTTAACTTCTATAGAGATCTTATTACAATTAAAGTATTAATAAGAAAACTATATTTTCATTTTTTTAAAAAGCTTAAATAATTAATAATAAATCTAATAAAATACTTAAATTATAATAATAAATATATAAAATAATTAATATTATAACTAATTAGCTTATTTAAAAAAGTGGGTTCTTTTAGCTTATTATAAGCTTAAAAATTAGATTATATAATTTTTTAAAAATATATTATATTATATTATACTATAAAAACTATAAAATATAGTTTTTAAAGTTTTAAGCTTATAATAATATATAAGAACTTACTTTTTTTAAATATTAGCTTATAATATAAAATTTATATTAATTATTTATAAAACTTATAATTCTATAAGTATTTTATTAGATTTAATATAATTTTTTATATTTAAAACTATAAAAACTATAAAACTATAAAACTACACTACAGTTAATGCTCTGGTTATAATAGCGGGCGGAAAAGGAGCGCGAAATTCACGAGCACGCCACGAAAACCAAGTATCTGCCCCTGATAACTGCGGCCACGGCTGGCAATAACTTAACTCCCATAGTGCAACGACGAAGCCTAACTATTCCCAATATTACTGTCCCCTTAATCCTTTGGCTTGGACTTTGGCTTGGACTTTGGCTTGGACTTTGGCTTGGACTTTGGCTTGGACTTTGGCTTGGACTTTGGCTTGGACTTTGGCTTGGACTTTGGCTTGGACTTTGGCTTGGACTTTGGCTTGGGTTTGACCGTGGTTCCTGTGCTAGAGTTGTCGTCGTCGTCGCCGCTGCCGGGTTGCCCTGGATGGCCCCCCTCACCTTCCTGATTAGATGGACTAGCCTGCGTGTTAGGTTTTGTATGCTTAGGCGGCTCCTCGAAGTCGTCATCTGCAGTATTATCGGCTCCCTCTCCATCTTCTCCCTCGTTATCGTTATTGGATGGGAGAATCCTGGCCTAAGTTTTTCCTAACCAGTCTTTAAACCGTTAAATTGCTAACTTATTCTTGTTCCCAGATTCAGATGTGCTTTCCGGGTTTGCTTTTGCTTCCAAGACTGTAGCATCGTTAATAATCTTCTTAAGCCTCTTCTTCATAATTTTTAGTTCACTCTCAAGCGCTCGCTTTTCAATAGCAAGAAATTTAGCGTTCCCCGTAGTTACTGTTATTGGGTCCCCTTTTTTTATAGATTCCAGTTCCCTTAATTTGATATCAAGATTCTCTTGAAGCCTAGCCAGCTAATCTCTTAATTGTGTGGCTATCTTGGCCTTTTTATCGGCGTCTTCTTGTTCTTTAAGAGACGTGCGAATTATGTCGAGAGATCTTGTGGCTGCTGTGGTTAAGAACTTTGCATACTTTTTTCTGTCCTGGATATAGTATTCGAGTTCGTCCTTGCAAAGATTCTTGGCAATGCTTTGTCCAGTTTCCTTGCATTTCTGTGTAAGCTCAGCGAATTCCGCAGCACCTTCTCTAGCCGTATACATGGCGTTTGTAGCCAAAAAATTCGACACCCCGTAGAGTGCTCGCGTCCCCTAAGGAATCCTAACCTAACTTAACCATTTAAGTTAATCTTTAAAGCTCTGCTTTACTAGATAAGTTACCGAATAAGGTATAGCGCTAATAAGCTATAGTAGGTTCGTAGTAATTCCGAAAACCGCTTACTTTTACATTAAAGCTTATACCTCTTAAAAACTTATAATTTTTTTAAATAATATATTAAAAATATATTTTTTAATATATAAATAATTAATTACTTAAGTATTATATATATAATTTTTATATAAATTTTATTATTTTTTTATTAAATTATTTAAAAATAAGTTTTATTAATTTACATATAAATTTCTTAGAGTAAACGCACGAAGTGGAATAGACTAATACACAGTTAAAACGGCGAGCGAGATAAGGGAGAGAGACGCTTAGCGCTAGGCCGGCGCCGGGTAAGAACTTACCTTAGTTAGAAAAAAAAAAAGCTTATAAAGACTATAAGAAACGAGAATAAAGCCTAGAAAATAACGCGTATTAGCTATATTCGCCTAAAAAGCGCCTAAAAAACAAGCTAATATAGGCATAGCTTTAACGAGCTTATAGAGAGAGCTAAAAGCTATTATAAGGCTAGCTTAATATTAAAGGCTATAAAAAGAGGCTATATATACGAAAATTAAGGGTTTAAAAAAGAAAGAAAGAAAGAAAAATTAATAGCTTAATTTAAAGCTCTTATAAAGGCTATAATAGGCCTTAAATAGCTAATAATAACTAGTTAAGCTTAGTTAAATAGCCTTAAAAGTAAAGATAAAGTAAAGTTTATTATAATATGTTAATTACACTAAAAATATTTAAGATATAGTATTATATTAGACTTAAAATAATATAATATAATATAATACTTAAAGAAAACTATATAATAGCCTTAAATACTTAAATATTAAAATAATTACTTAATTAATATATTAGAGTTAACTTAAACTTAACTTAAACTTATTATTATATATACTTTAATAAACTACTATTAAAATAGCTAATCTAATAGGTACCTTTAACCTATATAATTTAAAATATACTTTATATAATTATAGGTTATAGTAAGGTAAAGATAACTTAAAATAAAAGTAAAGGGGTTTTTCTTTTTATATAAAGGGTTTTCCCACTTAAATTACATGTAAAAGTATTATAATACCTTTAAGGTACCTAAATAAATAAATATAAATTTCTTAAAAAATCTATTAATTTAATTTAATTTTAATTTAATTTTTTAAATTTAATTATAAAAAATATAAAAAAATTATATAAGTAATTCTTAAGTAATTTTTTAAATAATTTTATTTATATATATATAATTTAATATAATTTTTTAAAAAGTGTAAGTTTTAGTGTAAAAGTAAGCGTTTTTTAGAATTACCGGGACCGACTATAACATATATGCGCGCTCTAATTAAAAAGCATGTTACGGAGACCCACGCATGACTTCTAAATTCAGAAGATTTCCTAGTCGGGAGGATTACATCAAAGAAAGCCAAAATTATCTGCACAAATATTCCTTCGGCCAAAGAATGGAATCCTCTCCAGCTAAATACGGTGGTAGAAAATAGGTCCCTTTAAACTTAGGCTTTACCTAGAACATTACCTGATTTAGAATAGTCGTTAATTAAAGCCAACCAAGTAATGGCTATTTACACCTAACCAAGGAAAGCAAGCGGTCCTGTTAACCAAGCCGAGTAAAAAGGCCAACTTTTGTTTGACTTGGTTGTTGGATACGTGTACATCTCGCGTCATTATGTTTGGCCTATCACGTTAGTTCTTGACAGATCAACAACTTTTAAATCCACTGTACAAGGTTGCTCAATTATAAATCAGTTAAATCCAACATTATAAGTGTGTCATGTAACTTATGGTCATTGGGGAGAACGTATAAGATTAGATCGCATGTGCTGAATGAGTTCTCAAATAACTTTCAGAGTACTTGGTCGACCTGAGTTTACTTCGTAGGGAAGGCCATGTTTAATTTTGTACGCATGTGGATGCGGTATTGTACACATACTAGGATACAGCGTGCCGATGTCAGTCTTGCTACAGCTTCTCGGGTGGGTGAATGGACCCGTCTGGTGTTATTACACCAGACGAAAAGGGGGCGACAAGGGCAAACGAAGTCCTCCCCGGTGATTGGATATAGGTCCTATCGGATCTTACCCGCTGCACAAGAAAAATCAGTGGCGCGCGGAGCTCCTACCCTTGAAGACGGTGACGCCAAAAATGTGACAGGTCTGTACAATAGACTTCTTCTACCACCAGGACTTCCTTGAAAAACCAAGGACCTTTGATACCAAAGCGAGTTATTAGCTGAAGGTCCACGTTGCTCCAAGTCTTGGAACCGAGCCCTTCTCAAAAGAAATGTCTCGAAGCAATCAGTCAGTTTTAGCTCTTGCTGCTTTCTTCTTCATGATCAGGAGTTTGTGGCAGCTCCAAGTATGTATTTAAACCGTCCTCTAGCTCATCCTCGAAGGAAGAGACGGGATTAACATGGTTGATCAATCAGTAAGGGTCTGATCCAAATTAAGTTGCTGAATGTCAGCCGACTAAAAGAGAGACTTGCACCAGCCAATTTGAGTGGCGATTTTCCAACTAGCGACTTCTAGATAACATTTTGGCAGAGTTGAATATACCATTCGTAGCTGCTCCGCATACCACACAGCCAGAGTCAGTCTTGTAGCGCCCAAGTGCACATGGCTCACAGAAGTAGTGGCCGCATCTCGTGACAATGGGGTTCTTGAAAGTCTTGTTGCAAAGACTGCATATAGACGGGCAATCCTCCGCCTTTCCGTCATCGCCATCATCCCGATTCTTGACCATCTTTCGACCTGCGCAGGCAATGATTGGTCCACCGATATTATTCTTTCTTTTTGTGAGTGTATCCCCACTCGGTGTCCAATTGCTAGTCCTGCTTATGATCTTCCCGGGCATGCAGGAATTTGCAGCTATCTAGAAATAACATTGGCACACACATGGAGATTCTGAACACAAACAAGCAACTAGTAGGCAAGACTCACCACCAAAGCCGCAGCTTCCGTACTTTTTCCCATCTTTGCACAAATTCGGGTCGTAGTCTTGTATAATAGTAGACCGGATATGAGAAGCGGCCCTTTGGACCGGGCCAGTTCTTTGAGAGGTAACTTCTGCCTTTGGCTGATGGGGAGGGCATTTTGGAATAAGATTAGATATCTCACTGGACCCCTTTTTCCGGCCGCCTGCTGAAAAAGTTGTGACGAAGAGATCCTGGTCCGCTGTCTTGTCGTCCTTTGATGAAGCGGATACAACGATATCTTTCCTTCTTCGCTTAATGGATTTTCTGGCTGCACTATGAGACATGGAATCGTCCGAGGACTCGGACTATTCTCTCGTTGTCGCTCTGACACTGCTTCTCGCACCGGGTCGTCTGCTCTTGAGCCGAATAGGCTGTCACGTTTAAAGGCCAGCCTAGAGAAAAGCATTTTATTGTCAAAGAAATCAATATAGTTATAAACGACCTAGAAAAGAAAGGGCAAAAAGTGCCAAGACGAAGAACATCATGAATAGTCAGGCAGAAAAATAAATACTGACTGCTTGGTTTTACACCATGTCAGAGGGAAATCATGCTGTATATTACTACTTTTACATCTGCCGTTTGCATCGCAACAAGCATCTATATTTTGGCGCCTTTCAGTGCAGCCGCGCCTCCAAACTGATATATCTTGACAAGTTGGCGCACGGCCAAGTCCAAAAGAACATCCTCCGACCCGCCGGGAATCCGAGCACCGGGGACATCTCGATAGATAGCTGCAAAAGAGTCAGTAATTTGGCACCAAAAAACCCTACACATCCACAACGTTGTAAAGGCTTACCCTCGACCAATGCGCCCTGTCCCGAGGCCGTAAATCCATTGCCGCCAAAAAGCAGAACGGCGCACTGGGCACATTCGTTCAAAACCATGGCAGACTTGGCCTTGGCCAGGGCCGTAGTGCCGCCGAGCTTCAAATCGGCCTCCTGCGACTTGAGGTGGCAAAGCTGATACAGAATCTGCTCCGTCCAGGCGTTCATCGTCTCCAGCTCGGCACCGGCCTTGGCCAGCCTGTGCCGCACAACAGTCTGGTCCATGAGCTTCTTGCCAAAGGCGTCGCGCTTGAGGCAGTACTCGAACGCGGCCGACAGCGCGGTCCGAGCCTGGCGCGTGACGCCCACGGCGATGATGAGCCGCTCGTGGTTGAAGTTTGTGAGGATGATGCGCAGGCCGTCGCCCTCTCTGCCAACGAGGTTCTCGACGGGGACCTTGACGTTGTCGAGCTCGATGTAGGTGGTGCCGCCGGCCTTTTGGCCGCTGACGGGGAGGCGACGCATCGACACGCCGGGATGTCCCTTGAGCGGGACGATGATGACGGAGAGCCCTGCGCGTCCTGGCCCCCCCGTGCGCACCGCCATGGTG
The DNA here is from genome assembly GCF_019434415.1 of Metarhizium acridum. Classification (NCBI taxonomy): domain Eukaryota; kingdom Fungi; phylum Ascomycota; class Sordariomycetes; order Hypocreales; family Clavicipitaceae; genus Metarhizium; species Metarhizium acridum. The sequence goes on along the minus strand of NW_027094025.1, from coordinate 1,483,681 downwards.
GTGTAGTCGGACCAGATGCCATTCGTGATCCTAGGTCATGTTAGATCGAGTTCTAAGCAATCATGCGCTTGTTGCCGAGGGTTACCATTTCTTTGCTCCGTTGATGATGTAGTGCTTTCCGTCGGCGCTCTTCTCAGCCGTGGTGGTGATGTTGGCCACGTCGCTGCCCGCATCGGGTTCCGTGATGGCAATGCACGTGCGCTTTCTGCCGGTGAGAAAGTCGGGGAGAAAGCGCTCCTTGAGCTCTTTGCTCCCCCATTTGACAATGGGCGGGATTCCAAAGGCGAAGCCGGCAGTCAGCGAAGCTCCTGGGCCAGCTAAGCCGGAGCGGGCCAGCTGCAATCATCATCATCAGTTCCACGGACACTCCATCAGCATCCGCCTCAAGCGGTGTAGACGCACCTCGTCGCAGTAAATTCCGGTGTGCAGATAGTCCCAGTCCTCGACTTTGACGCCCAAAATGTCGTGGGTTCCGAGGCCCTTGAGCCATTCTACAGGCAGCGGGGCCGGCATATTCGGCAGCAGCATGCCGCTCTTGCAGAATGTGCCAAAGACATGCTCAGGAACGGTCCCTTCCTTTTCCCACTCGGCAGCGTTACAGAGCAAGTTGTCCCATAGAAACTGGCGGCAGGCCTTTTGGAACTGGCGATGTGACTCTGTGTAATACGGGGAAGGGAGGCCGCACAAGTAGGGCGGCTCGGAGAAGGGGACGGGGTTCGCTAGAGTATCAGCCATGTTGAGATTGAAGTTTGTGCTGACGGTGAAGAGAGGAAGTGGTTGGGATCGGTCGCGTGTTTGCAGTCGGCCTTACATATAACCACATGCGGTTCGAGTTGGCCGAGGCTGAGGCGGCCTCCCCGCACTTGGCGGCTCCACTTCCCGGCCGCTTCGACATCAAATCGAGCCGAGGGGCCGTCCCCCGCGTTGGTTCTTTGCTGCTGTCGCCAGAAGGGGCTTGAAATCGGGGCATGTGCTGCTCTGTTTCCACAAGTACAGCCTTGTGAGTGTATCCCCCCGTATTCGTACGGGGAAGACACAGCATGCCGTCCCACTTGAACACAAGTCTCGCCCCATAACGTACCGGGAAATGTGCGGCCCAGCAAGCAAAGATATGCTCGACAATGGCGTCTATATATAGAAATGAGCGGAAGCTCAAGTGCATGTAACCCTGGCCGATTGAAGCCGGATGACTGACAATGGAGCTCTCCCTAGCCCTCATACCTCCCAACCAATCCAGTGGCGTGTAGGATACGGCGGACGTCGTGATTTACAACGATTGACGTTTTGGCAGTCAATAGGCCTGTCGAAAAGGCATTGGTGGCTAGCAAAAGCTGTGCGGCTCGCCTTGTCTGGCCGCTGGAAGAGCCTTCGTTCCACGACTAAGCACTCACTTGAACGAATACGTAACAATCATGGATATCAATGAACCAACTTCCTTTCTATAGACTGATTCCAAGAAACTGACATGTTGCTAAATAGGACTACCGACAGAAGTAATCAATTGAAAGATTTCCCCTTATGACGCCCGGGCTTCAAGCTTCCACGGAGCTATGCGCACGTGATGGTGTTGGAAATATTACAGCATTTACACAGCGGAGAGGCAAGCTATTGACGATAACTATGATTGGATTGATTGATGATCGATGATGAAGGTGGCCCTTGAAGGCCCTGCAAACTGAATCCATACTCAGAGCGCCTGAAAACCCCTGTCAGGGCTCCTTTTGACCCGAGCCCTAATTGAGTCCCCCAAAAAGTGACTATCGCGACTAGCAGGCTAAAAGAGAGCCCACTGAATCCGCTAGATGCGGTTACTGCCAAGTTGCAAACACGGAAGAGTGTGTATGCGTTCCCATTCTAACCACCATATGAACAAGGGGGGTATAATTCAAGTTCACTAAAAAGAGCCTTTTCCTATGACCATTAAATAAAAAGTGCGTTTCTAAAGAATGTAGTTTAGTGGTTTCTGTCTTGATCAACTGTTAAAGGAATACATGATTGGATCAAAATCCCTCCACCACTTTCACCCAGGCGTATTTAGCAAGTTTAATAGCCACGAAATAAGGCTAAATAGCCAAGGACAAGTCAAATCGTGTTTTCAACCTTCTCTCATCTGAGTACAGAGAGCGAATAGACATCCCCTAGAATTGTTCAAGTAAGAAGTTACATTGTTCCAAGGAATAGACAAACGCACCTTTAGTGTTGAATCTTGTGCTATCAGTTATGAAAATATCCGTTAAGAAGATAATTACTTATCAAGAAATCGGCAAGCTAATACAGCCGAATTAACTTATGAAATCGCTCATGTTTGACCCCGTAGAGAGAGGAAAGCAGGTAAATGACTAGGCACATGAAGGTTGACTCATTTGGGCATCGTCTACGCCCTCATTCAGCCTCATAGAAGCGTCCTTGTGTTAGTTTCCGCACTAGACCTCCGACGGCTGCGAGTGTTTCCCAAATACACCATCGCAATCAGTGCTTGTCTTGCAAGAAGGGGTGGAAATATTCGTATCGCCCTCCACCACAGTTCCGTAGGACATTCATCCCTAATGTTCCGTTAAATATTTCATGAAATCAATTTACTAATCGTCTATTTTTAAGCTCAGAAACTTTATTGCTCGTATTAGACTTGCGTTTATAATGAGACTTCTTTGTTGGCTTTCCATAGCTCCGAAGAAATCTGACGGCAAGAGCCTATCCCAACCCTTCGTGGCTATATTTGTAGAACGCTCAACCAGGGCTGGGCCTGATGTTTTTTTGAGTCGCGGATATTCGTGATGGAGAACAGCCAGACCACCTTGGTAAAAGCTTTCTCATCTGACCGTATTCGTAATCTCGTCTGATAATGTTATTTATCGACCTTTCCTCACCTCACTTCAGCCTCGAGTGAGTTTCTGGTGAGGTCTTGCAGACCTGAGCTGTTCACCGAGTAATAGATTCCACAATGAGCATATTGTTACTCCCAGTAAAGATAGAGACGGTTTGGCTCGGCCGCTTGCCCGCGGGTGTTACCTCACTCTAGGAGTAGGGGGGCACTCGCTCCCCTTCACATGTGCGATATTCCGGATGGTAGTATGCAACAGGAACAGGAACAGTTGGCCCTGATTATTGCAATCGTTACAAGTGACGTGCCTGGGCCGGGTTCTGTTTTCCAGGAGCTTCCTTTTTACACCTAATGCTACGTTAGCCTTGGGCAATATGCCATTTCACATGCTTGGGGGGTTAACGCAGAAGCAAGGCGAAATGGTTGCGGCACCATGCTACGTGCTCTGGATGTTACCTGCTCTGGCCAATGGATAAGATGCTTCCACCGTCCGAACAGGTATCTGGACGATGCATTTCCAGTCACGAGAGCCTAAGTTGCAGTCTCGTAGTTCCGCAGCCGCGCTAAGCATCGCTTGAGCAAACTTACAGATGCGGAACAACCATACAGTGGGAATCATGTATTCACCTGTCCAGGGTCACCACCTTTTGATCCCGGTGAATATCAAGAGGCGCCTCGATGTATCAGGTATACTTGATACCGTCGAACCTGCATGGCAGCATACTGTACCCACGCCCGCCAATGCGAGGCAACTTCGCGGCCCGACGAGCACCCATCCATCGCCAGGATCCGCACAACTACACCTGTTAGTATGCAAGTAGTTTCCTCGATGATATTTCAAAAACAAAAACAAAAAAAAACAAAAAATTGGAGAGGCAACACTCGGAAAGGAGGAGAGAACAGGATGACACGTGGCCTGAAAACGGGTGCTGATTGGCCTCACAGACGTGACTTGGGCGTCGCAGTGCATTCTATGCCCAACGGCAGCTCTCACAGTATCGGGCCCGTATGCACCATATCTCGTTTCTGGATGTCTGCTTCCTCCATGAAAACCTCACTCATGCCCAACTAGCCTATGAAGCGGAATTTCCAGGCAAACAGAGTATCATCAGAGACTTCCTGTTGCTACATGCAAAGCAACCTCGTATAAGAAAGAAACGAGACACAACATGTTTATTGTCCCGCCACTAACCGGTGGTGTGAATATGTGAACCTCATATGGGCATGGAGAAGACACACTTGTCCGCGTGGTATTTATCAAGATCCCCTCTCTTGTGTTTGCTCGCCCCGGAACAACGGACCACCTCTCTATGCCAAGTTTCACCTGACTCAACCTCCGTGACTACCTATAAACAAAATGGGCACCCAAACCACCACACAGACCGTCGAGACCATGTCTGTGCCGGCAGACATGCTGGCTCTCCGCACGGTCGACCAGCAGCCATTGTGCGTTACTGTTCCCGGCAACGCGCCAATCACCGTGACTGGCCACACCAATGCCAGATACTTCCAGAAAGTCACTGTCGAAGACATTGCAAATAAAACAACCTACGTATTTACAGGATCGGGTGAGGACGAGACGGCAATGGAGGTCCAAGGCTCCAAAGAAAAGGGGGTGGTGCTGCTGCATGCCCTGGAGAGCAAGCCACTTTATCGCACCCTAACGGTACTCTGCGAGTACTCATCCCAAGGGCCCAGCGGTCGCCTCGAGAAATCGGCCGTCTTGGTGCCCCGAGTGCTTTATGAATACAACGGACCCCGACATCTGAAGCGAATGTCATGGGAGATATTCACCGAAGATGGCGTGGACAACGACTACAACGACTCGGTGATTCGAATTGTGGCCGACGTTAACCAGGATCTCAGTTAGAATGGACGAGAGCCTAGCCGCTGGTGAATGAGGACGGCATGATGTGGTGGATATGAGTCTCGCAGTCCTAGGATTGTGTTTCAGTTCGACTTGGGCTGGATTTGGACTCGATTCATGGACGCAGGTTAGGATATAGCGCCGCATCGAATACATATTTGTCGTGCCGCAAAGAATTTTACCTGGCAGCTCAATATTTAAAAATGTTCCCGAGTATGTTGTGCTAATTTCTTTAGAGACGTGACTACTAATCCAGTGCTTGCCTGTTAAACTTGGAGAATGAATCGGAAATTTTCCTAGAACACTCGTAAATATGACAAAAGAGAGCTTAATCTATCAGTAACTAGAGCTCTATTGTTATTAGTGTTTAAATAAGAAATACTAGATGAAGCAATATTTATATTCGTTTATAAGAGTGTCACATTCTATGTGGTCATCCTAAACTATAACGGAAATCATACCTAGTAGAATCTTACTATTTGAGTAAATACTCAATAAATGGCCTGCTATTCTCTTCGTATACTTTCTATATCTTCTTACGCTTTGCTAAGTCTAGAACTTATACTAAACTAAAACGATTATTTCTTAAAATACTACGTCACTCAAGACGTGCCACGCAAGCAGGAAGGTCTCGTGGAAGCGATATGGGACTCTGTCTGTTCGAGTTGTGCTCTCTGGGCTTCCGTATCAGGCTGAGCGGTAATGCGGTCTGTTTGCACTGGCCTCTGTCCGGTTCTACTGGGCCGGAACCCAACTACGAGAGAGATTACCGACGTCGAGCTCCCCTTTGCTTAGTTTAGGTTTTGATACCAGCCGCCTAGCTATTTGTTGATGTAGTGTTGTGGACCGTTCAATTTCTCTATGAGATAGCGAGTTATCAAGGGATTATGTGCTTGTTTACACATTGCTAAGATACCATTGGGACACGAAATGACTACGCTGCTAGTACCTTATTAGAAAGGAAGTTTCTGCCATGATTATGGTGATTCAATGGGACCAACCTTTGTAACGTCTGGTGAGCTAGTGAGCTTTATTGGTCTTTGGTCATGTTGACACCACTAGCAGATGCTATCCTGCGGAGTACAATTAATTGTCATTTCAAGTCTATCCGGCAGATACGTTCTTACTACTAACTTTATGTTCATAAATTCCTCGGTCAGCAGGAAATGTATATTTTGATGGCCAGACTGAATCAGTCGCCCGTGGGATGTTTTGATCAGGCAGAAGAGGAAAAATACCGCTCCATAGCGATGATGACAGACTTTCAAGTTTGCAAGGCACCATTATAAGAAAGCCTTCTTTGTACTTGGAACTATGCTACTCTTCTATATTAATATTAATTATAAATATGGTTCTTGCTCATGATAACTATGTTTGGCTTTACATATTATGAGTTCTAGTTTAATCATGTTCAGAGCGATTGAAAGATATAGGGTGGAGATACTAATTGTCCTGATTTTTGCGACCGTAATCACCGTACGACTATACTTGCTTACGTGCCCGCACCGCTGCAGACGCACCAGTAATATATTTTCATTTCGTCGAGTCACGTCCTGGCACTTGAAATAGAAACACAACTATCAACAAAGAGTCATGAAGGACTTGCCGATATTTACTGCCGCACTCACAGGCCTCACTGCTTGTTTGCCCCGCAGTTACATTCAGGGATGAATGACTCCGGCGAGGTTACCATATCTACGGCATGGATAGCGCGTCCAAACCAACGTTGAACCGTCAAGTCAGGGGTGACGGAGGCCAGCTTGACCCCAGTGAACAGAAGAGTGACACCGACTAGCAACGACCCTGGTCCGGAATGAAGATAAGGGACGAAACGTATAAGTGGAGAGAGAAGTCAACTGGAGAACCTGTCATGAACATGGGCTTGACCCCTGTGCATAAGGCTAAGCTATAGGTTCGGAGATGAACCCTGAACCCCCAGGAACTACCGTTCCGTCGGCACTTTGTCATGCGAACTTATCTGTCAACCACCCTTTTTTGACAGTGACGTGACATGGATGCCAAGGCTTGCAGCCCAATCGCATTCCTGCTACCCATAACACCATGTACATTTCATACGCAATGCCTTGTCCACTTACCTTGAACCAAATTTGCATGTTTAATACTAGAAATAAGGACAATGGAAGTTTGAAGAGCGAAATGAATATATATATGAGGTCTTGCTGATGCCACCACTGGGAGAGTCAAACAAAAACATCAAATGCAACTTCATCTATTCTCTTTTCACTCATTTTCCGACATGTTTGGGCTGGCTTGCTTGGCACTCGCCTTGCCTCTTACGGCAGCTCTTCCCCAGAGCCGTCCAGAAAGTCAGACAGGGTCGATACCAATCGCGACGGCACGGTCGATCTTAGCGGCACGACTGATACCAGCGGCGAGGATACGTGGTCAGAGACCTCTGGTGCCCTTTTCCTACCAAATAAAGGGCATACCGGATACCATTGCGGGAATAATGACCTCTGCCATGATGCTTCTACAAATTTGCAGTGGGCACCAGAATATATGGCCCCGATCCACACAGTGCCCATGCCAGACATTCGCGACTCAGCGACTGCGACTATTGCTATAAGTGATCCCGTGGCTCGAAAAAACGTCCGTAGTTTCCTTGATCATGCGGGAAGGATCGCGGAAATCAACTTCGAGTATCTCGACGAATTGCTGCCGGTCGAGAACGACCGTTGGGTGTACCTCGAGAATGACACGCCAATCCCAGGCAGATTCCCAGCGGACAAGTTGCGAGAAGGCTTGACCCTGGGCATCGATGCTCGTGACACCAGACGCCCAGGTGGATGGGATGGGAGAGTTCTAGTCGAGTTCAAAGTCACGGATGGAAGCAGGTCTTCGTCTGACAAGGTCATGCTGCGTGTCGCCCCGGTCCTGACGCATCATCACCTTCAACCCGTTGAGAGGGTCTTTGTTACAAAGCAACCTTTGAGAGAAGAGATGACAAAGGCCATTGCGAGCATTGAGGAAGTTATCCAGAAGAACATGCAAAAAGCAGCATCAAGGAGCCGCTGAATCGCCTTGATATAGACTACACATGGTCTCAGGATGTGATGGAGCCCGCATATGCCAGCATTCCCGGACCATCAGGGCCAATCACCTTGCGTATCAACATGGCAGGATTGCCCGTCATTGTTGGGACTTCTGACGAGGTTGGAAAGTTGCTGTTCCGGGATATGCGACGCGAGGGAACGGGAGCCGTCCGCCCGGCGGGGTTTCCAGCAATTCTCAAGCACAAAACGGTCGAAGCCGGAGGAAACATTAAGTCTACTCCTCCCTACACGCTCAACGGCAAAAAGTACCCGGCAGGTAGGATTGTCATTGGCGCCACAGATGCGCAGACACCTCAAGCGCTGGTATATATCCAGGCTCAGGAAACTCAGGATCCGATATCGCTTGATACGACGTGGCTTTTTGTTAAACACGTGGACGAGGTTCTCGGTTTCCTTCCCGCCAAGACACCACGCGGCTGGCGAGTGGCCATTCTGGATCCAATGATGGGCTACGAAGCGCTTAGCAAGCTGGATAAAGATGGCCATGGCGACGTGCCCCTGACTAGCAACCCGACGCCTCAAAACGCAAGTGTTCCCACGGTTCGAGAATTCGTGGCCGATGAGTCTACCAAGAAGGCTGCTACCCATAGCGCGGAGAAGGTGATGCAAACTCTGAATATTTTCAAGAAGGATACTGGCATTTCGGATGAGGACGTTGTCCGAATTCCAGCCGTTATAGCTACGATGAGCTCGCTGAAGAAGTGGCTACATGCTCGGGAGAGCGCGGGCTCAAGTAGCGGTGGTGACGGGTTCTTGCCACTGAACTCGGCGTTCCCTAGCCAGGTGAATGGCGTCCCTCTGTCCGATTCGGTCTTCATGGCGCCCAAGCCGTGGGGTCCGGTCGTGGATGGCGAGGACATCATCGAGAAGATGTCGAGGGAAGCCTACGCCGCAGCAGGCTTCGACGTAGATTTCATCGATGAATGGGACCTCCACATGGGAAGCGGAGACTTGCACTGCTACACAAACACCTACCGCACTCCGTAGGCGCAGTGGTGGTAGGGGTCTTATCAATCGATGGATTTCTGGTAATGGCCAACTTCAACATGAATACTGCAAGGCAAACTATGGACAGAATCCACAACAAGCTATGGGCCCCACACAATGTTCAGTTATCTTCCGGTTAGTTTAATTATGAAACAGTTCGATATTCAATTCGACTATAGGTAGTACTGAGCGTGCAAATACGCGAGATGTTGTGGCAATAAACGGACAGTTGTCCCACCCAAGTCGCGATGTAACATCACAATTCCTCGTGAGTCTGGAAAGAACCTTGCAAAACAGAGGTGTTACACTTTTCATCACGTTATCAAAGTTGTAGTTGACTGTGCTTTATATTCAGGGTTGTAGATGAGATGCGTTGGCGCCGTATGCTAACTACAAGAGCGCGTATAGAAGCATTATTGTATGGAAGCTTTCGAAGCAGCCACCAACACTATCATGATGGATCCTCGCGCCTAGAAGGTGGTGAAGGATTGTTCATGAAAGACGAACCACAGCTGGCTGCAGAAATTCACAGTCTGAACGTATTGATCAAGCATAGACATTTGTCCCCGGTGTCTAAACATCTTCCCTGTGTATATTCCGAGCCCACTCATTGTGAACTATCTCTAACTTCATGGTCTGGTCTATGCAAATGCATTGAGTAAGCCATAACAGCATCGGGACGCAACTATGGCGGCGATGGCTAATCCAGAGATATAAGCTAACGGCTTAAACATGGAAAAGTTAAGGATTGCATGGCGCGAAAAAAAGTACTGTCAATCCATGTTTTACTGACAAGGGTTCAGGCTGCGGACAGACCAAGTTATTGAACATGCTGCTGCATCACTTGCAGGGTCTAGTCTGCCCATTCCATAAATAGCCTAAATCTGTCGTATCTCTATCCTGTAGGGTCTACAGACTCATTTAATCCGTGTTCCGCTATGACGCTCAGCACTTGCCTTGGGGTGATGCCCATGGTAAGACAACTTGTTGGACCGCTGTAAGCTGAGACGCACTGTAAGAGTCGACAAGTATTGAAAATAGCTTTGGTCTGTGGAAAGAGTCGTGGAACCCGATCTGCTGGGAACGCTGGTGCCTAATGACTAAGCCAGATAAATCTCCAAGGCAATGTTATGTGCATGGGACATGTCTGGTTGCTGACGATGAGTGGTCCACGCTGTCGCACAGTTATGTGTAGCTAAAGTGTTAATACAACCAACCGACATTTGCAGCTTCACCGACAATTCAACAACCATTGAGGGCTTACTATATTGCGCTGGCCCACTTAGTTGTCAACGGGTAAGTTGTGTTGGTAAACTTTGATTGGCTGGATAGGGTCAACTGGTCTATTATTGATCAGGCAGCCCGCATCCCACGACCCTCGGCTTGTGAATGTCGGACCGACAAATCTACACTCTCGAGTCTCAGCCCTTCGCCCAGCATACATGTTCCGACTTGACCCAATCAATTGCTTATCATGTGCTGTTCTACACCCCATTGCACAACTCTTGTCTTATTTCATCTCGCCATTGTATTCCGCCATCGAAACATAGTCTTGTGCCTAGGACGTCCTTGTTAGAGTTAGAAGGCAGACCTAATGGCATACTCGCGATACCGACCAACTTCCCACTTCATCGCACCACACTCATGGTCCAATGACCCCTGCGGCGCAGTGTACATCCCAGAATCACGGGAATACCTCGTCTGTTACCAATGGAACCCGGGCACCACTGAAGGAGGCAACTGCGCCTGGGGCATGGCAAAGAGCAAAGACCTCGTTACCTGGGAGGATTGCAAGCCCGCCATTTGGAACGGCACCTCATACGATTCCCTGGGCGTATTTTCCGGATCGATTGTTTCAAGATTAGCTGCGGGGAAAAGAGTCTTATACCTGTATTACACCAGCGTATCTGCCCTGCCAATCCACTGGTCTCAGCCGTACATCAAGGGATGCGAAACACAGTCAGTCGCCATCTCCACAGACTTGGGTCAGACTTGGGTCAGGCACCGGAATAATCCGTTGCTGACAGTCCCTCCCAAAGAGGGCGCAACCACAGGATGGCGCGATCCGTTCGTTACCCAATCACAATCGCTGTCAAAACTGCTTGGTCTGAGTCGAGACACGAATTACATGATGCTTTCCTCGGGCGAGCGGAAACGCGGTCCTCAGCTCCATCTATACAAGTCTCGCAGCCTTTTATCCAGTTCGTGGGAATACGTTTCGACCGTTTTGGATGTAAGGCTGCACGATTACATCTCCAAACGAAGCAACTCAAGGTGGGGTATCAACTTCGAATGTGCCAGTTTCTTCACCATGGGTGAAACGGACTACATGATAGTTGGCGTTGAGGAGGCGGAAGAGAGCAAACGCCATAATGGCCACTCTCTGCTCTGGATGTCCGGCAAGTTTGTGTTAAATGAGCACAACCTGCCCACATTTGATATTCGCGGCCACGGCATGCTCGATCATGGCGTTTTGTACGCCGCGCATATTTTCAAAGATGCAGAGAACCGCCTGATACAGCTGGGATGGGCGGACGAGACTGCAAAGAAACAGCTGGTTCAGGCACAAGGCTGGGCCGGCTGCCTAGGCCATCCGCGAGAGATTGCTGAAATTTCACGACCGCTCGTCCACAACGCCGAGTCATGGCCAGAATGGCACATTGACCACTCGTCTGGGGTCATGAAAACGCTGGGAATTCGGCCAGCGCCGCAGGTTGATACCCTCCGACAGGGGCTTCCAGACTATTCTTCTCTTGAAGACCTCAAAACCCTTCGGTCGAAGAGCTACGAGCTGAAAATGACGTTTTCTCATTTGTGTGGTTTGGAAAAGTTTGTCCTTGACGTGCTCCAATCGCCTGGCTGCACCGAGGTGACAAGGCTCATTTTCGACCTTGAACAACAGCAGATGGTTGTAGACCGATCAAGGTCGTCACTACAACAGTTGAGCGACACTGCGCCTGACTCGGGCGACCTCATGCTCCTGCCAGGGGAAGATCTTCAAGTTAGGATCTTCGTCGATGTGTCTATTGTCGAAATCTTTGTCAATGATAGATTTGCGCTTACTTCACGGGTGTATCCGTCAATGGAGACTTCTACAGCCGCCGCGTACGACTTGAATGGGTTTGACGAGGGAAACGTCAAGTTTGAGTGCTGGCAAGGATTGAAGAACGCTTGGCCGGCAAGGGGTTCCGGCTGTGGCCTATTACCGGAGCTACACCCTTTGTATCAAAAGGCAGAGAATAAAAATGGACATGGACAGTTTCGCTACCCGTAGCGAAATGCCTCTGGAAATGGCCGCAGTTTCGTGAACTCCATACGTGGTGGATCTCTCCAGTCTGTGAAAATGTACGACGTACACCGTTGATAGAGCCACCAATCAAGATCAGAAAGTGTCCAAGTCACGAAGCATCTGGGGACATGTTGCCGAATAGGTTGCCCATTGGGCACTGAGTTTCGCATTCCGAGTCCATCGCTTCCCATGTCAGCTAATGGCCGGTTGACACATCGCTGTATTTCCCTTTTAATAAAATAGTTGGCCGAGAAATATTCCATGTGGTCTTGCGGCAACGCGACAGCTCTTCCACTAATGTGACTTGAACTGTTCAACTTCGTCCCGAGTAAATAAGCTCCAGCCTCCATTGAAAGGAAGCAGATAAAGAAAACGCGCATCTATGGTTTGAATGAACATGGTCTCACTGCATTAACATTCCAATGCCAACAAGATTTCTGCAACCATCCCTTTCTTACGCCCTTGCTCGTGGGAAGTGCTGTGTGTAGTAAACATTTTCGGTTGACCATCGTTGTCTCGGCCGAGAGTACCGTCAATGCGCCTTGGAGCGCCTCAATATGATTGAACAAATTTCGCTTGCTGAGATGGCAAATTTCAGGTCAGATTGTGTAAATGCACCACTTCGGATCTGCCAAGATACACCCGAATCGTTATGTTACTCGGGTCTCTTGAGCCATTTTCACTGCACCCTAGGCATAGTTGGCCGTCCGATGAGGAACTACGAGTAATGACAGCATCGCATTCTCGTGTCTCGGGCGGAATGAGCCTTGCCTTGTATTTCCTTGAACGAAGGTGGTTTCTTTAAGCCGAAAGTTCTTCGACAACAAGATCACCAAGACTCGCTAAAGGCGACGAGTTGTCAGGCCCACTTATGACATCCGAGTGCGACTGACCCAAAAGTCCGCCCATCATCGTCCTCTCCTTCATTACACTCTAGGTTTTGGGCACCCGCCACTAGGTATAGCAGAAATCCATTTTCGGCGTCGTTGAAGTGCAAGACACATGTAACTGGTGCATGTGCCAGCCTCGCAATATAATTGCCGAACATTGTCTCTTTCGGCGTCGGTGAAGAGACTGTCAGTTTCGTCCCACGTGGCATTAGCCCCTTGCAGCTGAGCCGACTAGAAGTTGTCAAGTCAAGAAAAAGTTCACTTGCGATCACGGCTCAGACTAGATGGTCCTTTGGTCAAAACCATTCCCGACGCTGTTTCCAAGCTGTCGCAGAAGTACATCTTTACATCGTCAGCAACCCCGCCTTCGTAGGTTCAACAACGAACAGAAAGCTCACCTCCAAGCTTCCACCTAGAAGAAAAACCCGTCAGCGCGTGCCTGAGATGTTGCGCATCCCCATTCTTTAAGCCATTTGGGCAGAGATGATCAAGGTGGACAGAGGCAGCCAGCAAACAACACAACCCCAAAAAGCAAGGCCGTCTATTGTTGTGCCAGCCGTGTCTTTGAAGCAGCTCGCTCTCGACTCGGCAGGTGTCAATGATCAAATTGTATGCGCACGTGGCCGCTATGTTTGACTTTGCATCGCCTGTGGCTGACTTGAGATAGTTTGTTTTCCGGTACAGAACCATCAAGGTACTGAATGGCACCGTTAGAACACCCACCACTTATTCGTAATGTAAAGCTCATGGACACGTACCTAAGCGACATGGCAACAGCTTCGCAGAGGGGAAACCGCCCTCCTTGGGTCTTGGAGATGTAACTGCCAATTTGGCCGTATATCGTCTTTTCGATAGCCTCGCATTGTGCCAAGTCGGTCGAGGATCCTATGGACCTTAACATGTCACCGAGGCGCAGGGCATGTTGTGCGCGGGCAAGTAGATTACGAACAGCATCTTCGCCATACATGTCATCATTCGAGGCTCTGTGGAGTAGAGTGTCTTGCGGCACCTCGCTTGGGTGGACCAGTTGCGGAAAGTCATGGTCAATAGTTGATAGCACAACGGTCCTGGAGCAGGTGAGTACTCGTGAGTGCCGGTGTGCCTTTTTGCAGGGCCATACTCACATATCGAGGAGAATTATCGCACTCAAGCATAAATCTAGCTGCAAGCGGTGAAAGGAGAGCTGTCGGCCTGTTTGGCTAGCGGATTTGGTTATGTGGTCATTCAGGTTGATGCGCTGAAGAAGGCTCCGGCAGGCGATCAATGTCTCATAGGCATCCTTGCTCATGCCATGTCCAATCTCATGCGTTGCGATTATTACCCCGGACTGCATTAGAAGGACCTGTGCTGTGGTGTCTGATGAGGCTTGGAGAATAGATAAAAGGCTTTTGACCGTTCGATACAAAGTATGTCGTACTGGGTTATTTGCGTGTTGGCACGGCGGAGTGATGAAGAGGTACATGCAGACTATCATGAGAGCAAAAGCATCTTCTTCGACAGTGCAAGAAGCCTTTTGGGAAACAAAATTGTCCGTCCTCGTGAGGACATTGTCCCGGTCCAGAATTGGCAGCCAATGATGGGCGATGTCGAAGTAGCTTCTCACGGTGCCCACTACGTGAACACCAGCTGAATCGAAGATTTCATTGATTGTAAGAGACAAAGATGCTTGCGGTACGTCTCCATCATCAGCAAAGGTGCTATTTCTCGCGCACGCTGCCCAGAGCAGGGCACGCTCGCCAGCAGGGGACAAGTCAAGTGGGCAAAGGCCTCGCAAGACAACCAATGTATCCGCGGCAAACTGGGAGACTGACGCAAGTTGGCGCAAAGCAGCCTGATCTCTCGCAGGGTATGTACACTTGACGACTCTCCTATTGTAGTCATTAGCATTTTGCACCCGGCAATCAGGAGACGGGCTTCCGCGAAAGGACAGAAAGATACATACGCCACGCAGCGGGAACAGCTAGGGATGACCCTATCACACCGCTGCTTCTGCTGCCTGCAGCTCAGACATGCTCCAGGAGCCAATTCAAGCGGGAAGTTGGCCATGGTCATGTTGTTCTATCACGCAATAGCTCTGGCCAGCCTCAAGCGGATGACGTCGCAGTTGGCAGGGGAGCGGTGTAGACGATGCTGCAAGAGTGGCGGAGCAGCGGATAGTGCCCGAGATTAAGCTTGGAACAGAAGGTTTGCTGATGCTACTCGAATCTTTCTGACTTCGGCCTTGTCGGAAGATTGAAGACGCGGAAGATGAAACGTCTTCGTGCTGCTTAATCAAACCCACTCACTTCCTGTTGCAGAAACAGTCGAGTCTCCACCCGGCCCCATATTCTGCCAGGGTCGGCCGACCCTGGTCAATTCCTGCAGTTCTAAAGTCCCCAGCCATTTTGAAACTCGAAAGAGACAGGGATCGGACGATCCCTGCACGGCTCACGTGTTTGTGACATTGTAGTTTGAACGTGTGTGATTATAAATGTAAGCTGTCAAAGGATTTTGCTTGCTGCACTACCAAAAGTTGAAATCTCCTTGGTAGTGCATGCTTGCTTATCTGGTATGGTATACCATCACATAAGCAGCTCAAGTCAGTCATGGCCTGTAGTGGCCGTTGGGCAAGTCCTTTGTAAGCACCGTGGGTCTACGGCAATGGAAAACACACAAACTTTAGATCCTTGCATCGTGCTCCATACTAGATAGCAAAGTGGGGATATTTACGTCAATATACAAGAAATGCGTCGATGAACCAAATGTGTATAAATATCAACCGTCTGCCTCTATGCCGAGCACAGTCAGTTTCACCTCCAAGCCATTACCAACATCCTCAATCGTGGACTTTTTCCCCTGCCCAATATACAACCATCATGAGTCTTCCAACAACTGCACGCGGATGGTCCGTCCAGGCCATCGACAAGGACAGCTTCGATGGACTCAATTTTCAAGAGAGCATACCTCTCCAGCCGCTCGGAGACTACGACGTGCTTGTCAAAATCGAAGCAGTCTCTCTCAACTATAGAGACTTGGCTATCCCGAGGGTTTGTAGCCGGACCTGCGACTCGAAATCCTACAATGTCAAGTAGCTAATGCGTCATTAGGGCCGGTACCCGTTTCCCATGAATCTACCTGTTGTTCCCGGGTCCGACGCCGCTGGCATCGTCCTCGCAGCCGGGCCAAGGGTAACCAAGATTGCAAAAGGAGATAGAGTCTGCACTCTGTTCAACGAGCTTCACCAAGCGAACCCAATCACGCCCGAAGCGGTCGAAAGCGGACTTGGAGGTGCAGTAGATGGCACCCTGCGCACCTACGGCGTATTCAAAGAGCAAGGCCTTGTCCGGGCTCCAGCCTCCCTCAACGCCGTCGAGGCCAGCACCCTCACCTGCGCTCCATTGACAGCATGGAATGCCCTCTATGGTCTGCAGTCCAAGGCCTTGAAAACAGGGGACTGGGTTTTGGCCCAAGGCACAGGCGGCGTCAGTCTTGCCGCCATCCAATTCGCCGCCGCAGCGGGAGCCACGGTGGTCGCTACGACCTCATCAAATGACAAGATCGAGTTCCTGAAGAAACTCGGTGCTTCGCACGTCATCAACTACAGGGAAGCTTCCAACTGGGGCGAGGTAGCCAGGGATTTGACACCCGCGCGCGCTGGGTTCGATCACATTTTGGAGATTGGCGGCCCAGGGACCATTGCGCAGTCACTAAAGGCCATCAAGTTGGAGGGTGTAATCACCATCATTGGTTTCCTCAGTCCTTCTGATAATCAGCCGCCATTGATGGAGGTGCTCAATCGCCTTTGCACTGTCCGGGGCATCTTTGTCGGGTCGAGGCAGCAATTCGAGGAAATGAATCAGGCTATTGAATCGGCAAAAATTCACCCAGTGGTAGACCCCAATATCTTCACGCTTGATGATTTGAAGAAGGCATACCAGTATCAATGGGAGGGAAAGCATCTCGGAAAGGTGGTGGTGAGAGTCGCCAGCTAGTTGGCTGTGTGTAATGATGACCAAGATGATGCCCGGAACTCGGGAATGAACTAGCCATGATGATGTTTGAGAACGCGAGTATGACTGAGTTGTATTTTCACTTCCCAATTTGTTGGTCTTGCGGTAGGAGATGAGTACCATGAGCCTGAATGCATCTTGGTATTCAAGCAAATGGAAAGCGATACAGTTTTCTACATGCTCCCAATCACAGCTCTATGAGAATTAGGCATGCTCACGTGTGTGTGAATTGTTCCCCAACGCCGTTTCCTGCAGAATTCCCTCACGACGCCGCCATTTTGCAACTGCGCATGTAATTGGTGGGAGGCCGATTGGCAAGGCCGGCTTACTCCGTGAACCAATGCAACAAGACTTCCCATCGGCCTTCTTCCAAAACACCGACTGTGGACCCGGCACTTGGTAGGGAATAGGCTACCCGTCGACAAGATGGCGCAAAGCAACGTGTTTGTATCGTGGCATCTTGACGCCCGCAACGGCGAGTTCCCGACGTGACCGAAAGACCGCTCTCGCTTTTCCGTGCCGCAGCCTTCATTAGAAATCGACTCGGAGCAGCGCATTGCCCGGCGTTGTTCAGATAATCAAAATCATGGTGTATTGATGACTTCTGTCCCATAAAGATGCTTTGTTGCCCTCAACTCCGACGTCTAGGATCCTCCAGGATGAGCAGCAGCTCAGATAACTAATACAGCAACCACGGAAATTGCACGCGATGCAAGAAATAAATGACCAGCTGTTTTCAAAATCTCCATGGCCTCAATACATGGGTTTCTCATTTCCGCAAAGCTTCGTTGCCCAGCCACAGGAGATGAGTGGTCCTTTCCAGCCGGTGTGTACCTTCGCTCCAGATCACTGCTATTCGTCGTGTGGTTAACACAACTTGATTCAGGACCAAGTCGATGCCAGCATTAATGGGCCTGCCGTTTATCTCACCGACGATTTGGCCCATCTTTTGAATGATCATCTACCGTCTGCAGACAAAATAATACAGACCCCTGAGAGCCCCTCCTCACAGATCTCAGAGTGCTGCAGCTCTGGTCTTGATCCCAAAATGGCGGCATTGGCTCCGGCACAGCCCAGATTGCCACCCGGTGGAGACTTGAAGCTACCACGGGGTCCGAGATATCACAAGCGGAGAGAGCAGAATCGGGTGGCGTATGTGCTCCATACTTCTTGTGCCATTTCTCTTTGTTCTTTTTAGACGTGAATCACTAATCCGAAACCACGGCGCCTAGTCAACGCGCGTTTAGACGGCGCAAGGAACAGCATCTCAAGGACCTCGAAGACAAAGTGGCGGTTCTGGAAGCGACTAGAGTCAGGATCAACGCCGAGAACGCCCAACTGCAAGAAGACCTGGAGCGAGCTACCATAGAACATTCTCTCCTGCAAAACTTGACCCAGTCCAACAGCCCATTGGATTGCGCCGACCGGTCCGAACGCTCGTCTACATCCACTCCCTGTCGTGAATGGTTCGCGAGCCCGCCACCCACTTCAAGCTTCGAACCACACTCCCTGGTGGGCACGCGGCCGCTGTACCGTGGACAACAGCTTAATGGGGGACAGATATGGAAGTTCATTATTGGTCACCATCTGTTCCAGCAAGGACTGGCGGACGTTGACTTGATTATTCATGAACTGCGCAGGTTCCGTCAACGGGATGAAATGGAGGGTATTACAGAAGACATTCTCACCAACTGCATTCAGAAGAGCGTGATGCCGCGGCAGGAGGGTTACCGTTAGCAAATAATTCCGCCTGTCATCGATTTAGCTTCAGCATCTTAATACCAACCCTGCTCAGATTTCGTGCATAGTCTTTTCGCCGACTCGTGGATGATTCCCGACTCCACAAATCCCATGCCGCGCCATGTTCGACATGTCAAAATAAGCCCTTGGCGAGTAAGACAGCCCGGGCCGACCGGTGACATCGGTTACCGCAGATGGGGCACAGAAAGAGGGGAGTAATTCGGCTTGCGCGGTACGGAGTATGGATAGCTCAACTGGTTGTGGCGGATGGTTCCGCCGTTATGACGGAACGCGTCCGTGGTGACAAGTGCGGCGTGAGCTAGCCAGTCTGGCAAAATACGGTGGCGCTTTTCTCACTCAAAGCTCTATGTTTTGAGTTCCTGTCAAACGGTGCTCCGTGTTGGGGGTGGCTGGAACGGCATCTCGCCCAAAGCCGATGATGCCGTAGAGGTCGGTATTTCTTCACATAACAAACGGGAAGAACATATCAGCTAGTAATGATGGTTAGGCAACTTCTTCTTGTCGTATTTATATATCATCATGTTTGAGCCAACTGACAATGTTTGTCTTTACAGCGCATCAACGAAGTACTGTTATCGCTCGCGATAAACAGTGAGTTACCCTTTATGCGTTAAGGCAGATTCGTTTAGACGCAAGGAATTTTTATTATTCACCCGCTAGAGTTATTTTAACATACAATGGATGAACTGGTGATGTCCTTGTACATGGAGATTTTGTTTGGGGACGGAAGACATGGCTGAAGAGCGAGTGCGAAGTAAATGAAGGCGTCCGTCCTCGACACACAGATAGCCACAATTACGCAAGGGCTCCTCTTACGGTAAACTGCTTGCTTATGTGGCTGTCGGCACATTGTGAATGAACCGACACCCCGCAACCTGTGCTTGAGTGGCGACAAATCCATCATCAACAATGCCCATGTGTGTCTCCTGAATGGAGTGACCCAGTAACGCCCCTCGTAATGGCGAGAACGTATGGGACGGCGTGTGTGCCATGTCGTCGCTTGAAGATCAAATGCATATACAGCACTGCAGATCCTCACAGGTGCGAAAGATGTGCCAAGGCAGGCAGGCCGTGTTTCGCAGAGCCACGACGCCGGCGAGTTGCAAAGCATGGTGAGAAAGATGATACTGGAGTTTCCGTGGGAAAGTAAGCAAAATGTGGTGTTAATAAACGACACGCGGCTCATGTGATTACAACAACCGTAAGGCGACTGGCTTCGTAGCAGCTAACAGCCGACGTGTGATAGGGCAACAGGTACTGAGCAGAGTTACTCTGCACGACCGGCCGAGGATTTCAACAAAGTGCAGCCCTCATTTTCAAACTATGACCTGCCCAGCGATCCTAACCGCAGAATGGGAAGTATTGGTGGCCCGGGGAGGGATTGTACCGAAACATCATCGTCTGTCAGCCCACGCCGGGATTCAACGCTGGCCGTGAGAACCTCTCCCGAGGGGACAAAGCCCAATGACTCGGAGGGATTCACACCTCCTTCCTTTGTGTTGCATTCCGAAGATGCGAGGATCTTATCACTGGATACAGCGTTAGACCCAAGAAGTTTAGGGGGCAAATCGAGCAGCGAGAAAGCAGATTCGAGTCTTGGAAGTGGCGACTCCGTCGGCAAAAACGACCCCATTCACCTCAGACTTCTCAATCGACCATCCGCTCAACACTTGTACGAAGGATACTTTACTCATTTCGAGTATAACGTAGGCTTCTTAGACCCTGTGCTATATACCTTCGACTACACACGGCAAAGGTCAAGCTTCTTGTTCACCGTCCTAATGTCAATATCAGCGCGGGTGTTTCGTCCAGACCTGGCCCCAGTCTTGAGAAACCATGCGGAAACACTCCTGGGCAAAGTGTTGCTCTCATGTGAAGCAGAGATTGAAAACATCTGGGCCATCGTGTGCATGTATTACTGGAAAGAGCTCGGAGACAAGCGAGGCTACACGTTGATCGGCTTCGCAATGCGACTTGCAGCAGCGTCGGATTGGCATGGCGGGCGTCGAAACGCTTACACTGGGTTTGATGAGACTACCAATCGAATCAATGCTAAATTAAGAGAGGTGGAAGCAAGAAAGCTCAGAGATCAGGACAGAGCTTGGCTATACCTTGGCAGCCTGGATAGAACGTAGGTCTGCCCGACATTGGTTAAAGACTCAGAGTCCGCACTGATTCATCTTGTCACCGCTCTAACGTGCACAATCTCGCTAGGCTCTCGTTCTTTACTGATCGGCCCATTGCAAGCATTATTATTGCTCCCGACCTGGGCTGTCGAGGCTGGCTGAGAACCAGCAACCCCTGGACTTATCCATTTGGCGATGCAAGAGCCATGGCGGGCCAGGAGCTGACAGACATCGCAAAGCCCGTACACGACTACATATGCTCAACTCGTACACCGCGCTCACGTTCAGACGATACGTCGGATCTTTCCAACGCCATACACAAATTGAATGATGATTTGATCGCTTGGTCCGCATACTGGGCACCGATATTTGTATCGCGTAGGTCAACTTCCCGAGACATTGGTCGTCTCTCTAAATGCGACTACCACACATATTGTCCTATATGCTGACTTGATGGGACCATACCTCATGGCACAGACGAAACCTCTGTAAAGATTCTCGAATCACAAATCTACATGTACGGAAACCAGATCCGCACATACTTCAACTCGATTCTCCTACACCGCGTGCTGGAATCTACGGGTAACTGCGTCACCAGTGAAAAGGCTACGGATGCAATAAGAGCCTGCTATACTACGGCTCTGAATGTGCTTCGGGAAGCTATCAATTTCGGAAAAATGGAAGTCCTATACTATCTGTGGGATACGGCACATCTTATGATTGCTTATGCTGCCATGGTTTTGCTCAAGTTGCTGAAGCAGGCGCCGTACTGCCCAGGTGTATCCGTACAAGAAGCTTACAGCGTTTTGCAAGAGGCAGCAGATGTCCACACCTCTGCAGCAAGGTCGCTATCCGCGGAATCTAATCAAACCGTCGAGTCCGTGTACACAGTCCCGGCTACGACCACTGTGGAAGCTCAAGCCCGACTACTGAAATCGATATTATTTAGAATCAAGGCTGACACAATACCGCCAAGTCTCCGTCCAGCACATCATTCGAGCGCTGCCAGCAGTGGAGAGGCATTTGATAATTTGTTGCCACTCTTGAGTTACCAGGGCACTTCATCCTCTTTTCCGCAGTTGCAACTACAACCTGAAAGCAGCGGGGAGGCTGTGACAACTGGCTGCAATTCAAATGTGGACAATGAGTGGAATGAAGCCCAGCAGATGGCGGAATTGACAAACGAAATGGACTTGTCTCTCGACTCGTCTTTCATCGAGAACTGGTTCACACAAGCGGGATTACTTCCCTGGGACGAGCCGGGCATATTCAAAGAACCTAGATGACGATTCAGCTCACAGGGACAATGTAGGCTATTTTTTCATTGCCAAGTGTGAGACGAATGCTTTGGATAGGGGTCGTGAGGGTTCTGAGAAATGTGGATGGGATATGGATGTCATGCCTTCGCGATGGAGTCCATCTATTCGCCGCTGTATGCATGAGCGCTATAACCCACATCGCTCTATAAGATAATACATATATATTTAGGCTACTATACCCTCGTATATAATTTACGTGTAATTAAATAAAAATTATAATTTATTATTATTTTCACGTTTTTTTTACGTTAAGTTATAACTTAATTAAGAGTATTATAATATATAAGATTTTTAATAGCGTATAATAAGGTAATTATAATAAATTTTCCTTTTCTTTAATAATATTATTAAATTTATTAATATAATTAATTAAGCTCTTAAATATTTTTATTAAGGCTAATTTTATTATTTTTTAATTATTAAAATAATTATATTTATCTCTTTTATTTATTATTATAATTATTCTATTATATTAATTAATAATAGCTATAATACCTTTAAAGAAAGCTATTATAAAGGCGCTAATATTAAGCCTTTTTTACTACTTAAGACCTATTAAACCTTTTATAAGGTTTATACCTTTTTATAATAATTTACCTATAAAAACGAAATAAGTATTATAAGAAGGTTTAATAGTAATTATTATAAGATACCTAATAAAGGCTATTAACTTACATATATCTTATTTATTTATAATTAAAGCCCTTAAAAGCTATTAGCTTTATTAAAGCTTTAATAAGAGATTTTAATAAGGTAAGTTAATTACTTATTTTAATTATAAGTCTTTTATTATATAAATATAAACTATACTTAAACTTATTAGATTATTAACTTAACGTATAATTATAATTAATCTTTAAAGTTATAAGTATATTTAATCTATTATTATTATACGTTATAATAGCTAAGCTTATTATTAAAAATCACTTAATTTAATACTATAATTACTTATAAGGCCTTTAACTTTTTACGCTTTTAAAGCTTAAAACCCTTTTATTTTATACCTTAAAATATTATTTATAATTATTTTTAGCTTTATTAAAAGCTTCTTAAAGATTATAATAGCTTATAAGCCTTTATTATAGCTCTTAAAGCTAAAAATCTACCTTATAAGTTTAAATATTATAAGAGTTAACTTTAAGCTATAATTTAAACCTTTAATAAATATCTTAAAAGATAAAAGTATTTTCTTAATATTTTAAAGATAAATAACACTTATAAAATTAATTATTATAGTTTTTATTTTACGTAAATAATAGCTATTATTAATTAAAATATAATTATAAATATTATATTTACTCTTTTATTATTAGAGATTAAAGATAATTATTATTAAATACTTATATTATTTAATAAGATTTAAGAAGAGTAAAATAATATTTATATTTCTTTAATTATTATTATAAATATAAAGCTTATATTAAAAAACGCGGTAAAAGTTATTTTCTTAAACTACTAATAATAGCTCTATTATTTTCATTTATTTACTATTATTTAAGCTTAAATTAAATGAGATTAATAGGGTAATAAGCTATAAATTATAAATAATAAGAAATATAATACCTTTATAAATAACTTTATAAGTTTATTTAAGGTATTTAAGTAGCTTGTAATTATTAATTAATATAATAACTTTATTAATATTTAAGAAAGAATAAATAATATATATTATAAGTATTAAAGCGTTATTATTTAATATATATTCTAATAATAGTTTAATTAAAGAGAGTAATAAGCTCTTTACTTTCTTTTAAATTATTAATATTTTAATTAGTTAATTAATAATCTAATAGAATTATTATATTATAATACTAAAAGCTACTTAATTATAGGTATAAGTAACCTTTATATAGTACTTTAAGAGCTTTAATAAATAATAATAGCTTTACATTAAAATTATTCTAAAAAAATAGCTTAATTAAAGGTTAAGTAATAGATTAAATATATTAAAAGAGAGTGCTTTAATAAGCTTTTTTATTAAATATTCTTTTAAGCTATAAATTTAATTAACTAATAATATTAACTTATTAAGGTAGCTTAAAAAGGTATTAAAAAGGTATAATATAGCTTTATCTTTATAAGAAACCTTATAAATTTTAATAATAATTTAACTTATTATACGCTTATATTATCCTTAATTTTTAAAATAATAATTAAATGCTTAATAAAACTATTATTTATTCTTATTAATAGCTTAAAAAGCCTTTAATAAGTTATTAATTAAATTTAAAAGAAAATAATATAAAAATTATATTTAATATTAACCTTTAAGATATTAATAACTTAACCCTTTAAATTCTAAACCCTATTAAGGTTAATTATATATGAAAAGCTTAAAACAATTAAATTAACCCTTAATAATACGATTTAATAATAATTTAATTATTATAAGTAACTTAATTACCTTAATTAACCCTACTACGTTAATTAACTTAAATACCTTAATTAATTAAATTACCTTTATAGCTATAATTATAACGCTTAAATTAATAGAGCTTATAATAGCTTAACTTTAGTATTTAAAGAACTCTTATATAAGCTAAAATTAAAGGGTAATTATAGCTAAGAATATAAAGTAATAATAAAGGTAACTTATAATTATTAATTTATTCTAGAAATACTATAATTAATAGAGTAATAAGATTAATAAACGTATAAGTTATTAAAAGTAGCCTATTATAAGCGTTAATTATAAAGAAGAAAATTATTATTATAATAACCCTTTAAATAGCTTAAATTAAAAGCTAGCTTAATAGAATATATACATTTTAAATAAAATATCGGAAATCGCGTTTTTAAACGAATTAGGCCCTTTTAAGGCTGTGATTCCCGGAATTAGGGTCAAAAAATTAAGGTTAACTTTTTGACCCTAGTTAGTATATACTCCACTAATTTAAAGTGGGAATATTACTTCATACCGTTTCACAGTAATTTTTTTAGGCTTATATGTCTTAAGTCTTCTTGTAAGGTAGGTTATTCGGTGTTTCGTCTCTTTTATTAGGGGCTATAATACACATTACAATATTACGAGCCTCAAATTATCGCCGTATCGCGAGCCTTAAATTATTATTGCTATTATCCGATTAGTAAGCTTAAAGAAGAATATCGGTTACCCTAATTACAGAAATTAGCGTGAAGCTACTACTAACCTTCTACTAATATTTTTTTAAAAAGATTTCACGTAAATCTTAGTAATTAAGCCTTTTACAGGTAATAAAGCTACCCCTATTAGCTTAATATATTATAAGTAAAGATAAATAAAGGTTTATGTAAAATATTAGATCTTTACTTAAATTTATGTGTTATATCTAGCTAATTTAAGTCTAGCGCCTATATTATATTAAATTATACGTTAAAATTAAGGTTAAAAGATTAACCCTTATTCCGGGAATCACAGCCTAATGCTACCGCCGCTTAATGCTATTAAATTTTAAACCTATTACTAAGCGCGTTTTAAATAACACGTTATACAGCTATTTTTTTATGTTAAGAACACACTAAGAGGTGTGAGATATAAGGTTCCCAGCTAAATCGGGTTAGTCGTATATATATAGCGCTCATATATATAGCGGCAAATAGATAGACTCTTCGCGATGTAGTCTGTATATATAGTGCATCACATAGTGCTTAATATATGTATCTCGTCACCCTAAATTTAAAGTAGAGGGGATACTTATAGTGTGGGCAATACTATTAATACAAAGAGATACACTACTTAACAATGAAAGCCGCGGTATAATAGGAGATTAGTAGGTCCTAGAGAGGATTAGCATTATCAGTCGGCCGATAACAGCTCTCCGCGCAAAGCTACCAATATTAAACCTAATCTTTTGCAATAGCATACCACCCTAAATTAAAGAGGATTTGTATAATACTAGTAAAATGGCGAATACCTAGGCTTATAAAGGAGTTGTTCACGTATCTTCGCGAGAAGAGGAGGCTAAAGCAAAATTTAGCTACTATACTTTTAAGTGCGTAGTTAGAGAACTTATATCCGTGAATATATAAAGTCTAGTTAAGAAGTAATAAAGTTATTTGCACTATTACTAACCTTTGCGCACCTCTACCTTATAGTAATAAAACCTTAATGGAAAACAGGTTACCAGTATTCTCTATACGCTCAGTGTTCTCTATACGCTCAGTGTTCTCTGTACGCTTAGTATTCTCTATACGCTTAGTATTCTCTGTACGCTTAGTGTTCTCTATACGCTAAGTGTTCTTTATACGCTTAGTGTTCTCTATACGCTCAGTGTTCTCTATACGCTTAGTGTTCTTTGTACGCTCAGTGTTCTCTGTACGCTTAGTGTTCTCTGTACGCTCAGTGTTTCATGTACGGTCTGCATCGCTTGAATTTTGGGCGTCTTCTCTGACCTTTTGGAATGAACAGGACCCAAAAAGGCCCTTTTGGTCATGATAGTTGCTTTTCTAAGGGTCCGGGTTGAAGGGAGCCCTAGCAGGGATTTCAGGGGCTCTGAATAGGTATAGAAGGGGTCAAATTTGCAGGGCCTTCAAAGAAACCTTCATCAATCAATTCAATTCAATTCAATTCAATCAACATTGTCAAAAGCTTCAGATTCCGCTGTATGGGCTGCTGTTATATTTCCAACAGATCTCTGCTACAGGGAATATCGTAGTTTTCCTCTTGTATATAACAGACCAGAACAAAACACTAATTACGACGCATCTAGTTTTCTTTCTCGAAAGGGTTGCTAAGCTGTAGCTATTTCAATCTGAGTAGTTCCTTAACCTTGATTAATATTCTCATCTGTCAGCCCAGTCAAAGATCGGAGGCGGAAGGGTTGGGGTTCTGTCGTCGGTGGTAGAGGTCTTCCCAATTTGATATACTTCGTTGGGTTTAGACAAGTTTCGGGAGATTAATGTGAGCGGCGTTGTGATCGAATTAAGATCGACTGTGTAATCATTTGGACTGAGCCGCTTGCCCATAAGAGTTACGGACTGTGGGCAATTAGCCAGGGCCTCCACGTCACCATGGACGAACCTGTTACAGCCTGAAAGGGGGCCGTTCATCAGATGGACCAAGCGCTAGGAATCGCCGAGGGCTATGACGACTTATTGGCCGCCTACAATAAACTTCAGAATCAGAAGCGGAAGTTTTTCTTCATCACATGTCATTGTCTATGAATTCTACTTAACGCTAGCATAAAATATTAAAAGGTAAGAGCCAGTAAACAGGTTTAGCTCTCACTCTAGAGGGGTCTGAGCTTGAGTCCGTGTGCTCAGGTAAAAATGAATAACGTTGCACTGTTAGGTTAAAAATGTGTCTTCCGAAACTGTTAGTCGCGATAGTTGCTTTTTCCGGGCTCAAGTTAATCACCACACAGGGGTCTTCAGGCCGGACAGGACATTCAAAGAGGCTTTTGAGTACTGCCAGACTAACCATGCCGTTACTTGTGATGACGACTACTATGGAGAGCTGCTGTCGGTACAAGTGGCTGATTTAGGCGGACCTAGTTGAGCGGCATGTATAGTACTCTGCAGATCTAGGGCAGTCTCTCACAGAGGTGTAGGTATCAGCGACATGCCATACATGACTTCTTTTGTCCAACTGCATCGATGCTACAAGCCTCCGAAAGACTGATCACAAATCAGAGGCAGAGGCAGACCATACGAGTTGAGGGGTAGAGTCCTAATGTTGAATAGCTTAAATAGACATCTTTAGCTACGCGTTCCTGTAGCGATCTGATTGACCTATACATTGTATTTCGTTGACGCCTACTTATATGCAATGAGATACGGTATACAGGTTCAGCTGAGGCATTTCTTTCACCGATAACCACTCTAGGCACTCGCACGTTATTTCGTTCTTCCGTAGTACCTAGTATAATATACCATGTCTTACATTAACCGCTTCGACGTGTGAGTACTTTACGATGGCAAGCCATGCCGGCTTTGGTAATGAGAGGCTGTGTAGCGACAAGGCACCTAGAGAATAATGGGTTGAATGTTTCCGTGGTAGGATTCCCTGAATCCGTGAGCGGGTCGTCCTATTCGTGCTACCAACTCTAGCTATTCGTGCTATTACCGCTTAATTTAGCCTAGTGGTTAACTGCCTACACCCTATTATATATTTTCACATACACTTACATGGTTACGCTCGCTTTTTAAAAATTTAATTAATAGTATTTAAATGTATTATTTTTTTAATAATATAGCTTAAGCGAGTACTAGTAGAGTATAAATCGCTTAAAAACGTGATTTCTAGTGTTTTTAATAATTATATATATATTTATAAGCTGTTAATTATTTCGCTACTACTATAAGTACTACTTAGGCTCTTAAGGGGTTATCTATAAAGCTATAACTCTTTTAGCTGTGTTTAAGGGATAATTTCCTTAATTTTTAATAACCCTAATACTACTAGTCTACTACTTACTTTATAGCTTATTTACCTATTAATTAAGTTTATATACGATTTATAGCGTTTCTTAATCGCGCTTATAATTATTTCATAAGTCTTTATTATTATTACGTTTTAAATCGTATTTCGTAATAACTCTCTTATTACTAGGGTAATGTATATGAAATTATATAGCAGAGCGTGGTAGGTTAAGGTGTAGGCCTAAAATCAAGGTGGTAGTAGTAGGCCACTACGAGACCTTAGTACCGTGTAAAAAATCTAGTATAGTGCTAGCACTATAAAAGCCTATAGCACGATACTATAATTTTACATGATAGAGGTATAGTGCTGGCTAGGTGCTAGTAATATGCTGGCATGGTGCTGTAAGGTGCTATAAGGTGCTATAAGGTGCTAAAAGCTGCTACACACACTAAAAAAAAATGCACCTTATACTACACATTACTAATTTATATGATATTAATTAATAGCTTTTTATAAAGCTTTTTTTTATATAATATAAAAAGGGATTTACAGGGATTAAATTTATAACCTTAATTATAGAGTATTAATTACGCTAGTATTACATATAACTATTACGGTAATTACGATTAACTAACTAAGGTGCTTATAATATATTATATAAAAGGTACCGGCCCTAAATTTCGGGCACCTTCTAGCACCTTTTAGCACCGTGCTGGCACCAGCTTTTAGCACCTCTTAGCACCTTAGCACCCCCCCCAGCACCTTTATTACGGTGCCGGCACGGTGCCCGCACCGCTACAGGTCCCTATAGAGCCCCACCACTGGGGGTATTAGCACGAATAGTTAGGGTTGGTAGCACGAATAGCACGGCCCCCGTAAGCATGCCTTAGGCATCGTTAATTTTTTCAACTTTTATTATTTTCATCTTAATAGTATAGCTCTAATCGTACCTAATATAAAGCGAGTAACTATTAAGCTAAAATCTAAATCGAACCTAAAGCCTATAGATTTAAACGTTACTAGTTATTATAGCACCCCTAATCTTCTTTTTCTATACTACCTTAGTCTACATGCTATTTATTTTAGATAATAAGAAACTAAATCTTAATGCTATATTAGATGAATTTTAGACTTAAAACGCTTAGGAGCTTAGACAGGCAGAGACGTAGCTTATTTAATATGTTAAAGCTAATAATCTCTTATTCGATAACTTAATTGCCTCTCGTATTATTAGAAATAACTACTAATTAAAGGTTATTTATTTCTAGAAGGAAATAAGGCACGGTATATTTTAAACACGTATCTAGTCTTTAGTAAACCGAAGGTTAGAGACTAAGTGATAACTTCTAGGCTTTCTCTCGTAAATAATACTATAGGATAAAAATTATTCTAATAGCGTAAAGTAAGGCTAATAGTTTAATTCATTTAAAAATAAGAGTATTAGCTACTAAATATTAACTTTAAAGTTAATTTATAGTTATTATTAACGCTATATTGGTAGTATTAACGTAAAGAAAAAGAAGAAATTCTACTTTACCCACGTTTATTATTAATATAATAATAATTCTAAAAGATTTTTACTAGGTATAATCTTTATTTTAAAGCTTAAAATAATACTATTAATAAATTTTAATTACTTTAAACTAACTTTTACTATCTAGAAATAAGATAAAGGGGGTATAGCTAGCAATAATAAAGTAGAACTAAAGATTAATCTCTCTATTTATTCTTATAATTTTAATAGATAGTTCTAGACAGACTATTAACTTAAAGGGTAGAAGGCTATCTAAATGTAAGAGCCTATTCGTAAGTAAATAGCATTAGACTTTTATGTTAATAGCTAGCTTAATTCAGAGCATTAATAAGAAAACTACATTTTCAATTTTCAGAAAAGCTTAAATAATTAATAATAAATCTAATAAAATACTTAAATTATAATAATAAATATATAAATTAGCTAATATTATAACCAATTAGCTTATATAAAAAAGTGGGTCCTTCTAGCTTATTATAAGCTTAAAAACTAGATTATATAATTTTCTAAAAACACACTATACTATACTATACTATAAAAACTATAAAATATAGTTTTTAAAGTTTTAAGCTTATAATACTATATAAGGACCCACTTTTCTTAATATTAGCTTATAATATAGAATTTATACTAGTTATTCGTAAAACTTATAATTCTATAAGTATTTTATTAGATTTAATATAATTTTTTATATTTAAAACTATAAAAACTATAAAACTATAAAACTATACTACAGTTAATGCTCTAGCTTAATTACCTTAAAGCCGAACTCGTTTAGTTAAATTTTAACCTTTTAAACAATATAGTAATTACTCTCTTTACTTAAGTATATTAAATAAAAGGCTGTCTCTCGCATTAAACCTAGTAGAGAAAGAAAAAGAAATAAAGAAGTATACTAAACGAGAGCGACGGTATATATAATAGAGTATAGCACCGCCTAGTTCCCGAGAAAGATGCTATTATAAATAGAAGCTATTATTAACACACTATTATTCGTTTATAACTATAATATACTAGCTCTTTACTTATAGAGTATAGCTCCTAAAAAAATAAAGTTATAAGCCTAGCTAAATTCTACTTAAATAATATTATTTATTACGTTTTTAAGCTTTAATAAATTAATAAAAGTAAAGGCAAAGAGTAGAGATATTCGCTACTAAGGTACTAGCTAGAGCTCTTACAAATATAGTAAATACAAGTGTATTATATATTATATTTTATATTATATTATATTTTCGTGTATTATATTTAAATACATTACATTACATTCCTAAAATACCTATAAATATATTTTAAGTAAAAAAGACCCTTGTTTTTTTAACTTAAAATTATAAGGTTAATTATAAGGGTTATAAGGGAAAGTTTTATATTATTAAAAAGAGCTAAATTAGCCCTTTAAATGCCCTACTTTTTATTACTATAAATTATTATCTTAAAAAGTTATAAGCAATTAAAAATTCGCTCTACTTTACTTACTTTTTATTTTAAGATATAACTTAAAAGCTTAATATCTCGCTTAATATTCACACTTTAAGGTTACCTTTTAAAGATTTAAAATCACGTGAATTTTAGCTTTATTTTAATATTTAATATGCTTATATAAGCATTTATTTACAATATTAGATATTTTTCAGCCTTATAATACATGTATAGGTATTCTTATCTTATAATATATTATATTATATTATAATATAATATAATATAGTATAGTATAGTAAGAAATATAAAAAATATAATACTTTTAAAGGTCTAGTACTAGCTATATATACTATACACTAATCGGATTTAATAAGAATACCTACCGCTAATATTTTATATATTATATATATAACTATAGGTTAAAAGTTAAACTTGAAACGCTATCTCTACTCGAAGAGAAGTCCTAGAGTATTAACTGTAGTATAGTTTTATAGTTTTATAGTTTTTATAGTTTTAAATATAAAAAATTATATTAAATCTAATAAAATACTTATAGAATTATAAGTTTTATAAATAAATAATATACGGCGCCGAGCTAGCGCCGAGTAAGAACTTACCTTAGATTAAAAAAAGCTTGTAGGAGCTATAAGAGACGAGAAAAAGCCTAAAAAAACGACGCGCGTTAGCTAAATCCGCCTTAAAACGACTGGAAAACGAGCTAATATAGGCACGGCTTTAACGAGCTCGTAAAGAGAGCTAGGAGTTATTATAAGGCTAGCCTAATATTAAAGGCTATAAAAAGAGGCTATATATATAAAAATTAAGGGTTTAAAGAAGAAAGAAAGAAAGGAAAATTAATAGCTTAATTTAAAGCTCTTATAAAGACTATAATAGGCCTTTAATAGCTAGTAATAGCTAGTTAAGCCTAGCTAAGTAGCTTTAAAAGTAAGAATAAAATAAAGTTTATTATAATATATTAATTATACTAAGAATATTTAAAATATAGTATTATATTAGGCTTAAGATAATATAATATAATATAATATTTAAAGAAAACTACGTGATAGCCTTAAATACCTAAATATTAAAATAGCTATTTAATTAGCGTATTAAAGCTAACTTAAACTTAACTTAAACCTTTATTATACACGCTTTAATAAACTACTATTAAAATAGCTAATTTAATAGGTACCTTTAACCTATATAATTTAAAATATACTTTATATAATTATAGGTTATAATAAGGTAAAGATAACCTAGAATAAAAGTAAAAGGGTTTTTCTTTTTATATAAAGGGTTTTCCCACTTAAATTACATGTAAAAGTACTAGAATAGCTATAATAGCTTTAAGGTACTTAAATAAATAAATAATATAAAGTTTATATTATAAGCTAATATTATAAAAAGTAGGTTCTTATATACTATTATAAGCTTAAAACTTTAAAAACTATATTTTATAGTTTTTATAATATAATATAATATAATATATTTTTAAAAAATTATATAATCTAGTTTTTAAGCTTATAATAAGCTAAAAGAACCCACTTTTTTATATAAGCTAATTAGTTATAATATTAATTATTTTATATATTTATTATTATAATTTAAGTATTTTATTAGATTTATTATTAATTATTTAAGCTTTTTAAAAAAATGAAAATATAGTTTTCTTATTAATACTCTAGAGAGAACCAAAAAAAGATAACTAAAAAATATATAACACTAGGTATTCGCTGATTATTACCGACCTAACTACTAATCAGAGCATTAGAAGTAGAGTAGTTTTGTAGTTTTGTAGTTTTTGTAGTTTCGAATATAAAAAATTATATTAAATCTAATAAAATACTTATAGAACTATAAGTTTTACGGATAACTAGTATAAACTCTATATTATAAGCTTATATGAGAAAAGTGGGTCCTTATATAATATTATAAGCTTAAAACTTAAAAAACTACATTTTATAGTTTTTATAGTGTAGTATAGTATAGTGTGTTTTTAGAAAATTACATAATCTAGTTTTTAAGATTATAATAAGCTAGAAGGACCCACTCTTTTATGTTAGCTAATTGGTTATAATATTAGCTAATTTATGTATTTATTATTATAATTCAAGTATTTTATTAGATTTATTATTAATTATTTAAGCTTTTTTGAAAATTGAAAATATAGTTTTCTTGTTAATGCTCTGCTACTAATCTAGCGCTCGCTAGATTATTATATGAGATTAGATGGGATACCGCGTCTAAAATATAAACTTGCTTAACCTTTACCTAAAACGCTCGCTTTAACCCGCTTTTCTCGTTCTCTTCGTTTCCCTATTCTACTACTATTTTAGCTCTCTATCCTAGCTTTCCACTCTAATACCAAAGCGCCGGGTAAAGGACGACCACACGCTATATAGTAATACACACCCTTATATTGCCTATTTTTAACCCTAGCCTTTACATGAAAATTCTCTCTAGGCTTAGAGGGAGGCGCCTAACGCTGCTACCCTCTTTCTCTTCCCTTAGTTTTATTAATAAGTCTTTTTTTATATTAGTTTAATTATAGGTTTATATTTAGTCTACCCTAGCGTTAATATACTGTGTTAGTTAGCCTGTGAAATCCCACTTGAGAATACCTACGTGTACTATAGGGACCTATAGCCTAATTAAATTTAAGTGATATGCTAACTAGATAAAATGCCTCTTCTCCCCCTTTTATTTATTATTAGGCGGTTTAACGTTTATAACATTTAGTTCTTCGCCCCCTTTTCTTATTCACGTATACTACTATTAAAGCTGCCTTTACTCACTTTATTATTATGCTATAAGATTTGAGATCTTCGCTTTACTTTACCCGCCTAAGTATACGTTAATTTAATAAAGATACTACTAAGGCTATAGTGTGAAAATATTAGGAGAAGCCTCTTAGTAAGGTTTATTTAGAGTATAAAAGTAGTGTAGTTTTATAGTTTTTAGTGAAATTTAGTATAATATAGTGTAGTATAGTTTTACTATATTATATTATATTTTGAAAATTAATGTAATATATAGTATTAATTAATTTATAAGCTATTATTAGCTTATATAATTAGTAAGCTAAAATAAAGCTAAATTTACTTACTAATATTAGTATTAATAAGTAGAGATTAACTGGCTTAAATAAGCTAAAAATAGGGATTAAAAAACTAATAAAAATAAAATAAAAGGGAATTATAAGAGAATTATATTAAGTAAATTAATATTATTTTTATATTTACTTATTTATTTAAGTACCTTAAAGCTATTATAAGTTATTTTAGTACTTTTATATATAATTTAAGTAAAAAAACCCTTTATATAAAAAGAAAAACCCTTTTACTTTTATTTTAAGTTATCTTTATCTTATTATAACCTATAATTATATAAAGTATATTTTAAATTATATAGGTTAAAGGTATTTATTAAATTAACTATTTTAATAGTAGTTTATTAAAGTATATATAATAAAGGTTTAAGTTAAGTTTAAGTTAGCTTTAATATATTAATTAAATAGCTATTTTAATATTTAAGTGTTTAAGGCTATTATATAATTTTCTTTAAGTATTATATTATATTATATTATCTTAGGCTTAATATAATATTATATTTTAAATACTTTTAATATAATTAATATATTATAATAAACTTTACATTATTCTTACTTTTAAGGCTATTTAATTAAGCTTAACTAGCTATTACTAGCCATTTAAGGCCTATTATAGCTTTTATAAGAGCTTTAAATTAAGCTATTAATTTTTCTTTTTTTCTTTCTTTTTTAAACCCTTAATTTTTATATATATAACCTCTTTTTATAGCTTTTAATATTAAGCTAGCCTTATAAAGCTTTTAACTCTCTTTATAAGCTTATTAAATTTATATTTACGTTAGCTTATTTTTTAGATATTTCTTAAGTGAATTTAACTAATACGCGTTATTTTTTAGGCTTTTTCTTATCTTTTATAGCTTTTATAAGCTTTTTTTTAATTTAAGATAAGTTTTTATTTAATATTAGCTTAATATTAAGCGTTTTTCTCTTTTATTTTATTTATTATTTTTAATTATATATTAGTTTATTTTACTTTATACGTTTACTTAACTTTAACTTAATTTTAATATCTTTTTATTAATATTTTATAAAAGCTTATTATTTTTAAAATAATTATACTTAATATTACTTTTAAAGTATATTTTAATTAATTAATTAACTTAAATTTAATAGTAATATTAACTTAATTATAAAAGAATAGCTCTTTTAAGAGTAAAATACTTATACTTATTTAAAAGAAAAAAGTTATTAAGTAAAAGGTTATTATAAGTACTTTTATTTTACTTTAACTTAATATTATATTAATATTTATATAGGTTAATACTTAATATTAAATTTTATATTTACTTTATATAACTTAAGTTATTATTAACGTAAAGAAAAGCTAAGCTTATCTTTATTATATTATCTTTAATAAAATTATTCTTATATTTTAACTTGAACTTAACTTTATTAACTTTTATAAAATCTAATATTATTACTTATTTTAATTATTAGGTTTATAATTATTTTTACTTAAAGGTAAGTTAAATTTAATTTAATTTTAACTTATAATCTTATTATTCTTATATATTAATTAATACTTTATAGGTTTTTATTAACGTTAAAACTTATTTAATTTTACCTTAACTTTAAGATAAGCTTATTAAGCTTATTAATACTTTTAAGCTTTAAATATATACTTTTATTATACTCTTAACTTTAACTTTAATTTAATTCTAGTTTTTAGCTTAATTAAAGGCTAATATAATTATTCTTTAAAAATTACGTAATAAGCTTAAAGGTAAAGTTATTATTAGCTTAACTTTAATTACTTATAATAGTAATAATTATAAGAAGTTATTAGCTATTATAAAGCGTATTATTAAGTTAATATTAGCTTTAAGTATTATTTAAAAGGTAATAAATAATTTATTATAATAATTACTTATTATTATAAAGAAAGCTATTATATTTAATAATAATATTAATTTATCTTTAATATATTCTTCTTTTTATTTTCTTATATTATTATTTATAGCTTTATTAAAGTTAATACTTACTTAAGAATTATAGTTTAAGTATAAGTAATTTAATAAAAATATTAAGTAATAAGTAAAGTATTATTTACTTATTTTTAGGCTTAAATTTATTATTTAAGAGGAAGAATACTTTAAATAAAAATAATATAATAAACTAGTCTTTAGATTTTATTAATTAATTAAATTCTTTTATTATTATACTATTAAGCTAGGTTTAACCTTAAGCTATAATTTATTATTATAATAGATTAGGTTTATTTTATTTAATTATTTTTTATATATTAAACCTTAATATTATCTTAGCTTAAATTTAACTTTAACTTACTCTTAGTATTATTTTTAGCTTATATAACCTATCTTTTTATAAGTAATATAATAAGATAATAATAAAGAAGCTTACTTATATTTAATAGCTATTAAGTTAAGGTTTATATTAAGTTAATATTTCTTAAAGTCTAATAGAATTTCTTATAATTTTTAAGCTAATTTTATAATTAGCTATTATTATGTAATAAGTATTTAATAATAATATAATATACGTTCTTTACGTTTATTTTATATTAATATAAGAGAAACTTTACTTTAAAAATACGTTACGTATAAAGAAATTTATTAAGACTTATATAATTAATACGTAATTATATTAAAGTTATTATTTTATATTTTAATAGGTTTAAGTATATTTTTTTACCTTACTTAATAAGTTTAAATTAAGGTATATTCTTTATTATTTTAATATTTCTTTATAAATAATAATTTTTAGCTTTATAATACTAATAATAAAATTTATATTATTAATTTACTTATAATATCTTTTACGTAGTATTATCTTAGCTTTAAGTTTATAGCTGTTATATAATTTCTTTATTAGGTTTTTTTTATAAGTTATACTTTTATTTAAGTACTTTTATTATAAATATATATATTATATAAATTTAGCCTAATATTTTTAAGTCTTTAAGCTATTATTTAAAGCGCCCTTTTATATAATTTAAATAAAGGTTTAATAATAAAATAGTTACTTTTACCTTAAGTTAAAAGATTAAAGTAGCTTTAAATACTTTAATAATAGCTTAAAGATATTTTAATTATTTATTAATAAGTTATTATATGATATCTTTTAGCTTATTATGTTTTTTATTAATTTATAATATACGCTTACTTTATAAGTAATAATAAATTAAATTACCTAATTATATAAGTATTTAACTTCTTTATAAAAGTATTTTTAAGCGAATATTATAAGAGAGATAAAAGTAAGCTATTATTAGGTTTAAACATCTAAATGTATTGTATTTTTTGTATTTTTTACTAAACTATATTATAATGTATTATATTATAATATATTACAATACATTATAAGATTAGAATACCTATAAATGTATTATAAGGCTATAAAATATTTAATATTATAAATGAATACTTATATAAGCATATTATATATTAAAATAAAGCTAAAAATCACGTGATTTTCAATCTTTAAAAATTAACCTTAAAATGTAGATATTAAGCGAGATATTAAGCTTTAAAGTTATATCTTAAAATAAAAAGTAAGTAAAGTGGGGCGAATTTTCAATTGCTTATAACTTTTTAATGTGGTAGCTTATAATGGTAAAAAGTGGGGCATTTTAAAGAGCTAATTTAGCTCTTTTAGATGATATAAAATATTCCCTTATAACCCTTATAATTAGCCTTATAGTTTTAAGTTAAATAAATAAGAGTCTTTTTTACTTAAAATACATTTATAGGTATTTTACTAATGTAATGTAATGTATTTAAATATAATACACGAAAATACAATATAATATAAAATATAATACATAATACACTTGTATTTATTATATT
This sequence comes from Metarhizium acridum, assembly GCF_019434415.1. Lineage (NCBI taxonomy): Eukaryota > Fungi > Ascomycota > Sordariomycetes > Hypocreales > Clavicipitaceae > Metarhizium > Metarhizium acridum. The sequence continues at coordinate 1,445,350 of NW_027094025.1, read as the reverse complement.
TATAAGAGCTTTAATTAGGTTAATTTATTCTTAATTTTCATTTAATATTTATTTTAAGTAAACTTTTAATTAAGCTATACGCTTAAAAAGTATACTTTTATAGTTATTAATAATATCTTTATATTATTAAGGTAAACGCGTATTATTATTAGCGTTTATATATAATTAAAGTATATAAGCTTACTTTTTATTAAATTAAAGTAAACTTTAACGTTTATTACTTAATTTATACACGTATTTTAAGTGGTTTTAAAGCGTTATTATATTTAATTTAATATCTTATTAAAGGCTAAAATATTTATATTATTAATAAAACCTATAATAAAAATATCTAATACTTTTTAAAGTTACTTATAAAGTAAAGTAATATAAAGTAAAAATAATATTAATAAGAGTAATAAATCTTATAAGATATTTATTAATATTTAATAGACTTATAATATTTATTTATTAAAGTATAAGTAACTTATTCTTAACTTAATTATAGCTTAAATAAACGTAATTATTTAATAATGAAAGCTTTACCTTTAAAAGTATTTAAATAAGTTTAAGATAATTAATTATATTAAAGGTATTATTAATATTTAATTATAAAAGTAAGGTAATATTACGTTAACTTTAAGTTATTTTAATTACTTTTATTATAATTTTAAGCGTAATTTTAATAGATTTATTTCTTTTATTTTTTATTTATAAGTTTAAAAGTATTACCTTTACTTTAATAACCTATATAATTTATCTTATAATTATAACCTTTATAACTTTACTTATTACATTTAAAAGTAATATTAGCCTTTAATTACTTATTTACTTATAATTCTTTAGCTTTTTTATTAGCTTTTATAATATAATTACTTTAATAATATAAAATTAAGCTAAAAAGTAAGTATATTTAAGTAAGCTATTAAAAAGATAAGTAATTACTTTAATAAGAGATTTTTTATAAGCTTTTAAAAGATTAATTAATATCTTATTATCTTTAAGAGTCTTTTAACTTATTATAAATATTAAAGCTATTTTTATTTTAATAAAGTTAATATAATTTTCTTTTAAAATATAAATAATATTAAGTTAAAGAAAAATTAAGTTTAAAATAATATTAAAGTTAATTATAAACTTAAGAAAGAATTTCTTAGTAAAAGTTTTAGCTTTACTAATATATTTTATAATTAATTACTTTATAAGATTATTTAAGCTACCTTAATATAATAATAAAAGATTAGCTTACTTTAAGAGAATATAACTTTAAAGTTTTACTTATCTTTTTAGTTTTTAAAGGCTTTCTTTAACTAATAATATCTTTTTAAGGTATTTTATTACGTACTTCTTTTTTTTTTAGCTATAATTTAAGTTTAAGTTTTCTTTATCTTATAATAAAGTTATTAATTTAGCTTTATACGTCTTTTAATTTAAGCTTTTTTTACTTTATATATAATTATTATTATTTTAATTACGTAATTAATTTATTAAAATTTCCCTTTAAGTTTACTCTTTTTTTTCTTTAAGGCTATTAATTAAGCGATTTCTTATAGTTATTTAATAAGCTAATTTATATATTTATTAATCTTTTAATAATTTTAAATTAATATTAGAGTTATCTTTAAGTTAAAGTAATATTATATTTTTATAGCTATTAAATTATCTTTTATTTTCTTTTATATATATTTTAATAATAAGATATTTAATATAAGCTTTTTCTCTTTAAAGTTAATATTAATTAATTATAAAATATAATTAAATTTAATTATATTAAATACGCTTAAGTATATTACTTTAAGGCTTCTTATAACTTATATTAGATTTATAATATTATTCTTATAATTATAATATTATTAGGTAAACTCTTTATATAATATAATAAGTATAAGTTATTATTACTTTATTATTTATAAGAGTTTTTTTACTTTATTAAATATTCTATTATAAGTATTTTATAATAAGTATTTTTAATTAAAATTATTAATAAAAGCGCTTTAATTTAAAAGCTTTATTATCTTTAATTTTATTAATAAAATTTATTAATTAAAGCTTAATAGCTTTAAATAAAGTGAAAAAATATTAATATCTTTAAGTATTATATAGCTTTAATTCTTTTTTCTTAGGCTTTTTACGTGTTAAAGTTATATCTTTTATTAATATATATAATATTTCTTTCTTTATAATATATTAGGTAATATTTATTAAGTCTTAAGCTAAGAGATTAATTATACCTTATTATTTTATATTCTTATATTATTATTAGATTAATATTAAAGCTATATTATAGTATTATATATATAAGTATATTCTTCTTATTAACATTTTAATAAAGAATTCTTATTATTATTAGGTAAAGAGTTAAATAACTATAAGTAACACTTTTATTAGGGGGGTATTAGCTAAGAGGTAACTAGTATATAAAGTATTAATAAGAAAACTATATTTTCATTTTTTAAAAAAGCTTAAATAATTAATAATAACTCTAATAAAATACTTAAATTATAATAATAAATACATAAATTAGCTAATATTATAACTAATTAGCTTATATAAAAAGGTAGGTTCTTCTAGCTTATTATAAGCTTTAAAACTAGATTATGTAATTTTCTAAAAATATATTTTACTATATTATACTATAAAAACTATAAAATGTAGTTTTTGAAGTTTTAAGCTTAAAATACTATATAAGGACCCACTTTTTTAATATTAGCTTATAATATAGAATTTATACTAGTTATTCGTAAAACTTATAATTCTATAAGTATTTTATTATATTTAATATAATTTTTTATATTTAAAACTATAAAAACTATAAAACTATAAAACTATACTATAGTTAATACTCTGCTAGTATACTATAGTATTTTATTTAATTAAGAGTTAGTAGTATTATAATAGTTATAGCTTTCTAGTAGGTACCCTCTCTTCTTTATAAAAGATTAGTCTTTTACTAAGAATAGGTTACTCTTAGCTTTTAGTTTTAAGTAGTATTTATTATTATAATATAGCTTAATAAATCTTATTAGGTATTTTATATATACTTCTTTAGCTTTATTTTAATATTCCTTTAATATAAGGTAAAGATAAAATTAAGTTAAGTATACCTAGAGCATTAACTATAGTGTAGTTTTATAGTTTTATAGTTTTTATAGTTTCAAATATAAACAATTTTATTAAATCTAATAAAATACTTATAAGATTATAAGTTTTACGAATAAATACTATAAATCTTATACTATAAGCTAACATAAAAAAGTGGGTTCTTATAAGCTCTTATAAACCTAGAACTGTAAAAACTACATTTTATAGTTTTTATAGTATAGTGTAGTATAGTGTGTTTTTGGAAAATTATATATTCTAGTTTTTAAGCTTATAATAAGCTAGAAGGACCCACTTTTTTATGTGAGTTAATTGGTTATAATATTAGCTAATTTATGTATTTATTATTATAATTCAAGTATTTTATTAGATTTATTATTAATTATTTAAGCTTTTTTAAAAATTAAAAATATAGTTTTCTTATTAATACTCTAAGTATACCTTAATGTAAAGAACGCACTTTTCTTTAGTATTTAATATAATAATAAAGTAGCTTCTTTTTTATCTTTATATTAAGTAATAGTATATTAATTATACCTTAATATTACCTTATAATATTTAATAATATAGCTTATCTTATAATAATTATAGTATTAATATAAGTTAAGAGTTTTATTATAAAGTTTAATATTAAATATCTTAGCTTTATATATAAGTTTAATTTAATATAGCTTATTTACTTACTTTATTTCTTTAACTTTTAAAATTAAGATTATTTATATTATAATATTACTTTAAGAGTAACGTGTTATAACGCGTATAATCTTCGCGTTATTTTCTTTATTAAGATTAATAATAAGGTTTTCTTTTTTAATATATTAAATAAAAAAGCCTTTATTATAATACTAAGAGTTCTTATATAAATTATTACTTTTAGCTTAAAAATAACTTAAGTTTAATTTATATTTTTCTTGAAGAAAAAAGTATTATCTTAGAATATAATAATTATATCTTTATTAAGTAACTTATATATAGCTATTATTATATTACTTTTTAAAGCTTAATTTATAGCCTTTATTATATCTTTAATAGTTTAATTTTAAAGTGCTTTTATAATTATAATACCTTTAGTAATAATTTTATAATATTAATAATTAAAGATAATTAAAAGAAAAGATTTTTAAATCTACGCTTTAATTAAGCTAGCTATAATACTTACTTAAGTTCTTTATTAGGTAATATTATAAAGTGCTTTTTATATTATAATTATAATTATATTATAAAGCTATACTTTTATAATTAAAGTATTATTAATAATAGCTATAACTTTAACGTAATATTATATTACTTTTTAAGTAATATACTTTTTAAATAATTTTTATATATACTTTAATAAAGCTATTAAAATAAAATTAATTAATTTATTATAAATAATACGTTTTTTATTATTAATTTTATCTTAAATTACATTTAACTTAAAGTTATATAATATTTATTTCATAAATTATTCTTTACTTATATTTAAGTAATAATAGCTTTATATAAGCTCTCTTTCTTCTTTATTTATTACTATTAGTATTATATTCTTTATATTATCTTTATTATAGCCTTAATATAATATTATAATAAGAGGTAATTAAGTGTAAGAAATTTAAATCTTAGGTTATTTTTCGTTTTAAAGGTAATTTTAAGCTAGTGTTATAATATAAGAGTAAGAGTAGTATTACTTTTAAAATATTATTTTTATATTATTATTATAAGTAAAATATATTAAATATAATAAAATTAAAAATTTCTATTATTTATATATAAATATTTTATTAGCTTAAACGCGATATATATATACACTTATAACTCTATACGTAATATTATAATCTAGTTACTTTTTTAATTTTTATAACTTACTTCTTAAAAATAATAAGATCTTTAAATAAGTAATAAATTAATTTAAATATAATAATTAAATGCTTTTAAAATACTAGTAATTTTAATTACACGTATTATAAGCTATAGTTTATTATAAGTGTAAATAAGTAATTAAATAACTTAAATAATTTTATTATATAACGTAAGCTTATATAAGGTTAATTAAAAGACTTAATAAAATATTAATAAAAGACCTTATAAAATTAATTATAAAGGTAAAACTTATGAAATTAAAGACTTAAGCGTATACTTATTCTCTTATATTAATAATATAGCTATAAATAAATGTACTATTTAACTTTCTTTAACTTATAAGTATAAATACTACTATATAATATCTTATAAAATAATAATATTTATAGTATTACCCTATAACTTAATAGAAATAAAAGCTATTAAATATATTATATAACTTACCTAAGAGTATTTTTATAACATTATTATTTTTAGCTGTAAAGCCCTTAAATTTAGCTTCTTTTAAAGCTTTAATTTATTAAGAATAAAGTTATTACTTATTTTTAAGAAGAATTACTACTTTTTTAACTTTTCTAATAATTCCTATATAATAATTAGCTTAAAATATGTATAAATATAATGAAAAAAAACTTAAAATACCTAAAAGTAAATTAAAAAATTATTTTTATTTTTTAGAAGATAATTAATTGAATTCTTTTATTAAAAAGTATAAAAGCTCATTATTTTTATATTTCTTAATATTTTTAAATGTTATTAATTTAGTAATAAACGTAAATATAATATCTTTAATAATAATATTTAAAATATAAGCTATATAATAAATATTAAAAGGTTTTAGGTTTTTTTTCGTATAAAAGTTTAAAAAAGAGGTTGGAAAAGTGTTATTATTAGAGCTATTATCTCTAATAAAACTATAATTTAAAATAAGTTAATAAAATATCATAAAACATTATAAAATAACCTTATAATTAACTTACCTTCATATTTTTTTAGTTTTATATTATATTCTAATAATAATTAATTAAAAGAAAGATTAATAGAACCTTTAGTATAAGTATTAGGTAAATATTTAAATCCTAAATATAATTAGTTTAAAAAGTTAAATAATAATATAATATATAATAAAAATAATAAACTAATTAATTAAATAGTATTTTAAATTAAATTTAAAGTTTAATTAATTAACTATAACTCCTAAATAAGATTTAGAATTAATAGAAGTTTAAATATTAAGTTAAATAAATATATAACCTAATTTATTAACTTAATTTTGACTTATATTAATTATATTCTTCTTTATTTTTAAATATAAAATATCTATATAAGAAAGTATATTTTAATAATAAAAAAAGCTTATATCTTAATTAAAATAAGTTAATATTATTAAATATATAATATTATATTATTAAATATATAATATAATATTATAAACTTACTTATTATAATAGCTTATTAGCTTTTTAAAGCTTTTACTAGTAATAATAGTAAAAGATAGGTTATTTTAAAGCATAAACTTAATAGCTAGTATAAGAGTAGTGTCCTTAGAAAATTCACTAATAATAGTATTATTTCTAGGTCTTTTATTACCTCTTTTACTACTAGATATACTAGATTAAGCTAATATTTCAAATAATAAAGGTGATTTTATAATAATAGGCACTATATATTAATAAATTAGTAATTAATATCTTTAAAGTATTATAATATTATATTAATATATTAAAAGAATAGTTTAAAGATAATAACTTACACGTTAATTTAGAATTTTCTTTGTTTTTTAAGGTTATAATAAAAGAATGTTTTTTTTTATAGTATATAATATTATTAAAAGATTAAAAACGCTTTACTTTACTATAAAAAGTAAATAAATAGTCTAATTAAGTGTAAAAATAATAAATTAATCTTTCTTTATTAAAATTAATCTCTAATAATTAAAAATTAAAGAGATTATATTAAAAGATATATAATTTTAAACTGAATTAATAGCTCTTATTATTTTTAGGGTTATTTTAATATTAATTTAGCGTTAAAAGACTTATAATAGAGTTATTATTCGTAGATAAATTAGGTTTAAAATTAAAGGGATTTTCAGCTATTTTTAATAATAAATAAGATAGGGTTTTAAGGTAAAAAAAATAGTTATTATATACCCTAAAAATAGGGTTATTTAGTGAAAAAAAAAATTTTATTAAAAGTAAAATATTAATTAAGTTATAGGTGTTAAAGTGTTAGTATAAAAAAAGAGAATTCTAAACTTTAAAGAGAGATAATATAGTTAATATATAAAGTTTAAATTTAATAAAAGATATTATAAAACCTTAAATTTTAGGCATTTTTTTAATGCTTAACTTACCCTTAAAACGTGTATGTTCGTATAAAAGCTAGTGAAAGATTTATAAGATAAAATATAACTATTATAAAATAGTAAAATATACTAGTGTAATTATAATATATAAAGGGCTTTTTATTATATTACGTTAAGGCATTTCTTCACCTAAAATATACATATATATACTATAAGAAGTATTTATATTTTTAAACTTTAAGTTAATATAACTTTTATAATATTAGACTTATAAAGATATACTTAATATATAAAGATAAAGCTTTTTAAGAGCTATTAATTAGTTTTATTTTTATTTATTTTAGTCTATTATTAATAGAGATATTTTAGTTTATATAATATAGCGTTTTCATTAAAGTAAGGTTACGTGGGGTAACTTAAATACTCTACTTTCTTTATACTACTAAATACTATATATAATATCTCTATAATTGTAAATTAAAAATAAATAAAAATATTATTTTTAAATAGCTAAGATTATAAGCTTTTAAATAATATTAATTTTATAATAAAATTCGTTTTTTTTATAAAGTTATAATAGATTAAATATATAGTATAATAAAAGTTATAGAATTTACTTTTAATATATATATAATTATATATTATAATATATATAAGTATATATAAATATTTTATAATTATAAAATATATGAATACATATAAAAAACCTAAGGAATTTTATAATATATAATTTATATATAATTTATATTATATTAATAAAAATATTTAAAATATAAAATATAATAAATAATTTAAATTAATAATAAATAAAGGAAAAATAAAAAAAATATATATTATTAAGAATATATTATTATAAAATTATCTTATATTATATGTATATTTTTAGTTATTATTTAATAATATTTTTAAAATAATTAATATATATTATATATTTTTTAGTTTTTATATATAATATAAGTAAAGAAAAATTATTTAAAAAATATTTACTTAATTTATATAATATAACGTCTTTATAAAGCTTAAAAAAAACCTTATTCTTTAATTTATTTTACATAAAAAGTTATATAATATTTTATATTTATTTTATTTTTAAAGTGAAATATTTTATTAATACGTAAACTTTTAAGTATAATTTTTATATTATTATAATAAGAAAAAAATCTATTATTATTATATATTTTTTAAAATTTATTATTAAATATTCTAATAATACATTTATAGGTATTTTATTTATGTATTATATTATATTATAATATAATATAATATAATATAATATAATATAATATAGTATAGTAAAAAACACAAAAAATACAATACATTTAGAGGTCTAATAAAGGTAAAACTTATTAAATTAAAGACTTAAGCGTATATTTATTCTCTTATATTAATAATATAGCTATAATTAAATAAACTATCTAATTTCCTTTAACTTATAAGCATAAATGCTATTATATATTATATGTTTTATTTCTTATATTATAATAAATTTTATATTTCTTACTTAACTTTCTTATTTTTAAATTTTATTAAAAAAAAAGTTTTACTAAAAAAAAGCTTGTATAAGCATATTATATATTAAAATAAAGCTAAAATCACGTGGTTTTAAATGTTATAAAATTAGCTTTATAGCGTTATTAATAAGTAAGTTATTAAGCTTTAAATCTCTTATTTTAAAAAAGTAAATCTTAATTTTTAGCTAAGATTTAACCTATTATAACTCACTTAATTTATAAGCTATGTATATAAAAATTAATGTTTTATAAATAGTTAAATTAGCTTTATTTAAAGATATTAATTATAACCTTATAAGCCTTATAAATAACGTTATATTTATAATTAAAATTTCCCTTTATAACTATATATTATATTATAAATGTAATTATAATATAATTAAACTATACTAAAACTATAAAAACTATACTATACTATAAATTACACTAAAAAATTACATGTAGTGTAGTTTTTTTATTAATACTCTAGGTTTATTACCTTAACCTAAAAATAAGGTAGCGTTATAAGAGAATCTAGTAGAACTAGAAAGAATAAGACACTTCCCTCTTCTCTTTATTTTTAAGAAAGAAGCTATTATTAATTTTATTTCTTATAGATTTACTACTTATATTAAAGTTAATCTAGTTAATATATAGTTTAACCTTTACCTAGGTAAAGTAAAAGTTTAAGCCTTTTTCTAAGAATTTCTTAAATAATACTAGAAGTAGTTTATTACGTAGCGTTCTTATCTTAGCTCTAAGAAATACGAGGAAGTATATACTATTAATTACGCGTTAATAATAGAAGATATATAGTGTTTACTAGTTAATTATACGAATAATTAGATTATAAAACTAAAAAGGCTTAAAGATTATAAGAATACTAGAACTTAGTTGTTAAAGTATACTTTTAGGAGGACTTTATTAACCTATAGCTCTACTTATAAGATAGCTTATATACGTTCTTAACCCTTTTTCTTATTATTAATAATAGGCTTCTTTAATTATTTAATAATTATAATAGATTCCTAAGTTTAAGATAAAAGTAAGATTAAACCTAGGGTAAACTTTTTAAAAAGATAACGCGATTATAAATGATATTTTAACTATTCTTTCTATTATATAAAAGAAAGCAAGTAATATTTAATATTTACCTAATAATAGACTCTCTTTTACTATATACGTTATTAAAATAAGCCTAGAAGGTTGGCGGTTAAACGCGTTAAAACTAAAGAAGTATAATTACGTAACGCTCGCGTAGGTTAGAGACCCGGTTAACCCGTTTATTACGCGAACTATATACTAGTTTAAGGTTAATTATAATAAGCTTTAACGGCTTAAAATTGAGCGAGAATAGCATTTAAGGTATATAGCCCGTATAATTTCATCTATTACTTGTAAGTAAAGTATTAACTATAGTATAGTTTTATAGTTTTATAGTTTTTATAACTTTAAATATAAAAAATTATATTAAATCTAATAAAAGACTTATAAAATTATAGGTTTTATAAATAATTAATATAAATCTTAAATTATAAGTTAATATTAAAAAAAGTAAGTTTTTATGTTCTTTTATAAGCTTAAAACTTTAAAAATTATATTTTATAGTTTTTATAGTATAATATAATATAATAAGTTTTTAAAAAACTATATAATTTAATTTTTAAGCTTATAAAAAGCTAAAAGAACTTACTTTTTTATATAAGTTAATTAATTATAATATAAGTTATTTTATATATTTATTATTATAATTTAAGTATTTTATTAGATTTATTATAAATTATTTGAGCTTTTTTTAAAAATAAAAATATAGTTTTCTTATTAATACTCTACTATTTATATATGTATATCTTTAAGGCCTAGTTCTTATACCTTAAGTATAAGTAGATAAAGCTTAGAGATATAGTAATTAAAGCGAATCCCTATACGTAGAGTAATTATATTTAAAGAGTTTATAGCACGATTTACACCCTAAACCTAGAGTCTTTACCAAATATTCTTTACCTCTTATACAACTAATAATATAAATAGAGAGGGTTCTCTTACTACCTAAACACTTATAGTAAGCTATTTAACGACCTAATCTTATACTAGTATACTTATAAGTAAAGAATTAATAAGAAAACTATATTTTTATTTTTTAAAAAAGCTTAAATAATTAATAATAAATCTAATAAAATACTTAAATTATAATAATAAATATATAAAATAATTAATATTATAATTATTTTACTTATTTAAAAAAGTAGGTTCTTTTAGCTTTTTATAAGCTTAAAAATTAAATTATATATTTTTTTAAAAACTTATTATATTATATTATATTATAAAAATTATAAAATATAGTTTTTAAAGTTTTAAGCTTATAAGAGTATATAAGAACTTACTTATTTTATTATAAGCTTATAATTTAAGGTTTATATTAGTTATTTATAAAACTTATAATTCTATAGGTATTTTATTAGATTTAATATAATTTTTTATATTTAAAACTATAAAAACTATAAAACTATAAAACTATACTATAGTTAATACTCTACTTATAAGAGGGTAGAAAGGTTAAAGTTAAGGGTATAGAAGATTAGATTACCTACGTAGTAGACGTTTATAAAGGTAATAGAATTCTTAGAGCTATAGAGGTTTATAAGACCTTATTTTTAAATACTAAAATTACTCTAATAGATATAAACCCTACTAAGGCGTAGCATAGAAAAAAGCTTATAAGAATATAATAAGTAAATTATAAGAGAAAGGTAGGTAACGCTATACTATTAGCTTCTCTCCTATATAAATAGGCGAAAATAAACTTATTATAACCTTACGTATATACTAATAGTAACTTAAATTAGGAAATCTTATTACTAAACCCTTACGCGAATAAAGAGTTCTAGGTTAATAAAAGAGAGTAATTAACCTAGCCGTTTTACTAGAGACTAGACCTATAATTAAAGATAGGTAATAAGTGTAAAAGAGATTATACCTACTCTTAAAGCTTAGTAAGAACTTAAACCTTTATTTAATCTTACTTATAACTTATTATTCCTAGCTTACCTTTACTTAATTAACCTCTCTTTTACTCTTATTAATAGAGTGCTCTTACCCTTTCGTTTATAAAGAGAGCTTAAACTTCCCTATTAAACTCCCCTTATTATTCTTCTTCGCGTTTATTATCTTTAAGCGAACGCTAACTTTATAATAGTAAGAATAGATTAAATTACTTTAAAGAAGAATTATACCTAGCTATTCTCTACTTATTATAATTAATTACTACGATTCTTTATCTTCGTAAAGGAGTCTTTTACACCCTTAGCTAGGTTATTACCTATTAATGTAAGGTATTATAATTTTATCCCTAGCTTTCACGCTTAAAACTCTTAAGAATATCTTTAATTCGTCCTTAAAAGTAGTCTTAAAAGCCTTAACTTAAATTTACGAGATATAATATTAAGAACTATTAATTTAAACTAACTTATAAGATACTATAATACGTGTAGTAAACGATAAAGAGACTATTAGAAGAATTTAATATAGTAATTAAAAGAGAAAGAAGAATACACTAAGAACTATTAGCTCTAATAAATATTATATTTAAAAGAAGCGCGTCTCAGTTAATAGAAGATAGGTTTTTAAGTACTTACGCTTAAAAGCGATTTAGAAAGGTATTAATAAACGCATTTAATTTAAGATCTATTAAAAGCTAACTTAAAGCAACCTTAAGAACCTCCAGAGCATTAACAAGAAAACTACATTTTTAATTTTCAAAAAAGCTTAAATAATTAATAATAAATCTAATAAAATACTTGAATTATAATAATAAATACATAAATCAACTAATATTATAACCAATTAGCTAACATAAAAAAGTGGGTCCTTCTAGCCTATTATAAGCTTAAAAACTAGATTATGTAATTTTCTAAAAACACACTACACTATACTATACTATAAAAACTACAAAATGTAGTTTTTACAGTTCCAGGCTTATAAGAGCTTATAAGGACCCACTTTTTTATGTTAGCTTATAGTAGAAGATTTATACTATTTATCCGTAAAACTTATAATCTTATAAGTATTTTATAAGATTTAATATAATTTTTTATATTTGAAACTACAAAAACTACAAAACTACAAAACTACACTACAGTCAATACTCTGAGAACCTTCGAGAAACTCGGGTATTAAAACAAGCTAAGAAGCTTATCCTTAATAAGTACAATAAAGTTACGCGGGATAAGAAGATACGTAGGTCTAGTCGTCTTACTTTAGCTATAAGATTAAGTAAATAACATTAATAAATAGCCTATTAAGCGCTATCTTATATTTTTAACTTTACCTTCGTAGACAGTTTCTCTTATAGTTGCTGTCGACCTACTTTATAAGCCGCTTTTTATAACCAGACTAACTAACAAGCTAATAATCGACTTACAAGCATTTAAGTAACTTCCTAACTAGTGTAAGCGCTTTTAAGAACCACGTGGAGCGAGTACATAGCGTAAAGCTGCGAAAGTAACTAGCGTTACATAAGTTATCTTCAAATATTACTATTAGTTACCTATGTGTTTAAAATTTCTGTATTAAATTCCCTTTATTTACTTTTATTTTCGCTTGCTTTCTTAGTCTTAATCTTATTTATCTTAATACAGGTAAAATAGGTTAATCTAAAAATATGTGTTCCTATATATTTACAGGGATGTGTAAATTAATGAACTACATTGTCTCGAGTTACCTTAGGGCGTGTAGAAGATAATATAAGGCTTTGAGAGGCCGTTATTAGTTTTGAGTGTGAGCTATCGTGATGATGTCGTTTAGCACTTAGATAGATGTCTCGAACCATCTCATCCAGTAGTCATAACAATTTTTGGGCATTGGCATTGTCTAGCTTAGCAGGCCATAGCTGTGACATGGTTTATTGCGCAAGTATATTGTAGGTATTTGTACTGGTCTACGAAGCTTAGTGGAAACATGGCTAATAAAACGGCAGGGCATTCACGAATCGCACGAACGAACGTAATGGAAAACTACCTCTCCCAGTCTCCAGAACATTGTTTTAGCATGATGCAAGTCTTTGACCTGCCAGCATCGTTCTTAACTGCCCTGAATGCCGGTCTGGCAATTTATGCCGACACAGTTCCGGCCAGCGGCGCAGAGGATGTTTCAACATGCGAAAGTATACGTTCGTAAACTATTACATTTCCTGCGTTAAGAAGGCTGCTTAATAACGTGTCGTGATACTAGCTGTGAGGATAAAGCAGCATTAGCAACCTCAATCACTGACTGTGCTGGTGATAATGCTTGGTTGACTGCTTGCAGCTGTGACAATAATTGATTATCTGCTCGTCTTACTACCTGTAAAGTAGTCTATGATGTCGTTATTATATTTAAGGCTGGCTTAATAACTATTAGTTAAGAAAGGAATTCTTAATAACGGTTAAAATATAACCTTAAGACTCGTGTATACCTAACGTCTTTATATAATAAGTATTTAAGCGGTTACCTTTAATAATTAATTATCTTAAATACACTTAAATATTATTACGTGCTTAATTTAATGACTAGGGGATTCTCTTTTTACCTTTTAATACATTTAGAGCATTAGAAGTAGTATAGTTTTATATTTTATAGTTTTTATAGTTTCTAATATAATAAATAATATTAAATCTAATAAAAGACTTATAAGATTATAAGTTTTATAGATAAATAATATAAGTCTTATACTATAAGCTAATATAAAAAAGTGGGTTCTTATAAGCTCTTATAAGCTTAGAACTATAAAAACTATAAAATATAGTTTTTATAGTATAGTATAGTATAGTGTATTTTTAGAAAATTACATAATCTAGGTTTTAAGCTTATAATAAGCTAGAAGGACCCACTTTTTTATATAATTTAATTGGTTATAATATTAGCTAATTTATGTATTTATTATTAAAATCCAAGTATTTTATTAGATTTATTATTAATTATTTAACCTTTTTTAAAAAATGAAAATGTAGTTTTCTTATTAATGCTCTAAATACATTAAAGCTTAATAAGATAAATTAATTAACCGTTGCGTTTATAGTGCTATTAAGTGTAGAATTCTCTAAGAGAAAGAGGCTACTTTACGTTAAGTAGTTACTTTATTTTATAAACGTAAGAAAATTCGTATAATTAAATAAATTTACTAATATATAATTATAATATAAGAGAATTATCTTTATATAGTAATTCTCGTTATTTATTAACCTTTTTAAGTGCCTTAAATAAAACCTATTCTTATATAATATTATATAGACTTTCTAATAACCTAAGAGGCATTTAAGTCTATTCGTAGAATTAATAATAAGTGAGTCTATATAGCTAGTTAAGGATTAGAGCATTAAAAGTAGTGTAGTTTTATAGTTTTATAGTTTTTATAGTTTCTAATATAATAAATAATATTAAATCTAATAAAATACTTATAAGATTATAAGTTTTATAAATAAATAGTATAAATTTTATACTATAAGCTAGCGTAAAAAAGCTAGTTCTTATAAGCTCTTATAAGCTTAGAACTTTAAAAACTATAAAATATAGTTTTTATAGTATAGTATAGTATAGTATATTTTTAAAAAATTATATAATCTAGTTTTTAAGCTTATAAGAAGCTAAAAGAACCTACTTTTTTATGTAACCTAATTAGTTATAATATAAGCTAATTTATGTATTTATTATTATAATTTAAGTATTTTATTAGATTAATTATTAATTATTTAAGCTTTTTTAAAAATTAAAAATATAGTTTTCTTATTAATACTCTGCTAAGGATAGCGTGCCTGATCGTACGCTAGGCTTCAAATAAATCCAGCTGTGAGGTCTTAAGGTACGCTTTTATAAGCGCATGAATACCTTTAACACGTGAGGTAACTACGTTGCCAAAATGAGCATTGAGATCAACCCAAGCCTTAACAATCTTCTCTTTATATGGTTCAAGCCAAACTTTCGTAACATAACCAACTTCTTCAACGTGGTTCGGGATGTACTTTTTCTCAAATGCTGCAACTCGATCTTTATAGGCCGACTCCGTTGGAGAGCTAATAATATGGTGCCACCCTGTATAGAACTCCAGCGTGCTGACTCATCTCTATCGGTTATTTGTATTGATGATAGTTTTGCAAGCAGCCGCTCTTGTGCTGTAAATATTGGGACGCAATTGGCGAGAACTGCCTTATTGGCATGCCAGAGGCATAGTAGTAATACCACATTAGAAAATACAAGCTTTGGTGCATTTATACACGCAAGACATCGATCGGTTAATATAACAGATACAATCTTATGTTGCAGGATGTGTAAAGAGATTGAAGCCGACCAAATACTCATTCGTAGTCATCCTGTCTCGCCAGTTAGAAAGGCAAATGCAATACAGAAAGACCGTTAGCATGCATTAAAGCCAATTATTTCAAGCAGTGGCATATTGTATTTGTTGGTATTGTATGTGCAATCCAATAATAGCACATCTGGGTGTGCTTGAAGATATTCAAGAGATTGAGGATGAGCAAAAGGACAGCAGTGACACGCCCATTATCATCGAATTGTAGTCTGCTCCAAAAGCCCTCAGTATCCAATTGGTCAATAAGAGCATGAATGGTGCTTTGACCCTCGCAAATATCTCGCCGGGTTTGAGCAATGCAGTTTTGTATGTCATGTCGTGTTGCAAGACTTTTAATGTCTTGTTCTCGCATACAAGTCGGGGAGGATGCAAGAAGGGATGCAAGACTGTAGGCAAGTCGCTCTGAGGGAGACGACGACAATGTGTATGCACCTGAAGAAGACTTCGAACCTTTACGGCACGGAAGCTTTAAACCAGAGCCGGCAGTCATCCAAACGCTAATTGGCAATGTTCTCCGGCGACAAACCACAGATGAGCGTTCGATTACGAAGGACTGCGTTATCCTTGGCAAACTTCTCAAAGCCATTGATGGAAAGCCGCCGCGTGAAGATAATGATGGCGTCCTAGCGCCAGGTCTTCCGGTTTCCGACGCTGCGGGTGATCAAATTATTGGCCGGCAGCTGACGCAGAGAGACATCGCCGGGATCAGAGCCAAGCAAAGGGAAGCTCACCGGCGACGGATGGAAGAGCTTAAGGGAGGTAAGCTCACAGTAAGCGTGTAACAGCCTATACATAGCCAGGTTTTAAACGGATTTAGGGAAAGTACAGCCTTTCCTCGGCCTGAAGATCATGAGGTTCACACACAGAGCAGGGTAACGCTGGAGGTCGGATCATCGACGTCGTACGTGGCACTCAGCAATAAAATTACGGACCTGTTGACACTGAACAGGCTGCAGCGCATTGCCCACCTAATGGTAATGGAGGCCCTCGATGCAAAGCAATGCAGCGAGGAGGGGAATGACCCGAGGGTTAACTTCTTTATAAAAGGCATAGTGTCTCTACCGTGGCTCCTCATCAATCTATCATTCTTAAGCATTCCGTTTCATAACTTAAGTATCGCCTTGTCCACTTGCAATACAAGGTCAGTTCGCCTTTCTGTTACTCAACGATGATATTGCGCTAAGATAGTTGAGGAGATGTGCCAAGAAATCATTCACAACCGGAAATACGTGTGTAGACATGCCGTGGATGAACCATCGAGCATTCTTCCGTATCAAGGCTGTAACAACTGTGGGGGTAGTGATGAGGACGGCTTATGAGGGCAGAAGCACGATCCGCAAGCCATGCGATGATTGTATCGATTCCGGCGCGTACTTGTTCCATGAAGGGAGGTGGCAGTCAAGAGAGGCTGTGGAGGCTGCAATTCGAGCGGCTCAAACTTGACTCAGGCTTAAGTAGTCTATAAACAACGAGGTACATAGTATCCGTACAGTAGGTACTTAGCAGTTGGCACCTATTTATCTAGGTAGCCCTTATTATGAACGGGTGTCTCACCATTTGCAAATGACTGCCTTGTATTGACAACAGGTAACTAGTAGTGTTGATTAGTCAGGTGAACTCAAAATAAATAGCTGTCACCCCACTGACCCAGAAGCCGTTACATGTCCTGAATCTATCGCCCCATAATCACCACCATGCCAGAAAGACTGGATCAAGTTTTTCCCCGGTCGTTGTTCAACAAATTTGAATTCATCTCCGGCGGCGCTACGGGATGGGTTTTCGAAGTGGCGCCTGGTATCGCCCTCAAATTTCTCTGCCCAGGCCGTGAGGAAGAGTTCCGCCGCGAGAACGAAACCTACGCGCTGATCGAGCGGAGCGACCCTCCCCCGCCGCCGCACTTCATCCAGAGCTTTCTCCGGCTCCCCTACGCACACTTTATGCAATTAATGCCCGACAGCCTCGACTCTCGCCTGCGAGCCAACCGACGCCAAGACCCCAAGACTCTTGAGTGCTTCGAAGTCTTACGCCTGGAGCCGACGGCCAAGATTGAGCAGTGGGCCGCGGAGCTGTCCAGCGCGCTCGCCTGGCTGGAGTCCATTGAGCTGGTCCAGGGGGACCTGCGCCCGTCAAACCTCCTCCTCGACAGCGAGGATCATATGAAGCTGGTGGACTTCGACAGCTGCGCCAAGATTGGAGACTTGGATCCCGGACTTCCTCCGCCATGGTCCTCTCCTAATCACCATCTTTATGGGGCCGAGACTGAGCAGTTTGGGTTCGGCTCGATCCTCTACAACATGACGCACGGCCTCGAGCCGTACGAGGATAATGGCCCAGAGACTGTGGAGCTCTTCCGTACTGGGGTGTTTCCGGAACTGATGTCTGACTCCCAGCTGGATGTGTTGACATTGCGCTGTTGGAGGAGTGAATTTGCGACCTTGGCCGATCTGGCTGAGTATTGCGCGACGCTTAATGGTGCAAAGTTGGCCGCAACAACTAACGCGATTAATACTGAGTATATTGCAAGAATGAAGACAACGTGTGAAGAACTACTACGTACTAAATTAGCAGACTTAGATAGAGAATTACCTTAGAAAGATAATGTAAAAAGGCTCGTACTATCAGTGTATCAGAATACATTTATTTCGTTATAGCTACTATACTTATATGCATATATAGGTTATTGAGAACTCATAGATGTACGAGCGGTACAGTACTGTATGTATTATGGAGATATAAATTTACGTCTTTGACAATCTTTTCCCTTGCCACACATATTGCATCAAGTTGTGCAATTTGGCGCGTCGCTTGAGAAAACCTTCAGTGAGGAGCTAGCTCGGCAGGGCTGGCTTTGTTGGCACAGCACTGGTTTCCCCACAGCTTTCCTGCGTGGTTGTGTCCAGAAAAATTGGTTGTCTAGAGAGACTATAGACGCCATCGTGAGACACCAAATGTCGGCAGAATAAAATGCAGGCAAATTAAGACTCTTAACGAAGTGACAAGATGGATAGATTTTTTGATCATTTAAGGCAGTAATATATTAATCGTATGGTAGAGTATTTAAGAGAATAAGTTTTACAGACTAAATGCCGCTATGAACTGCAGCCAGCCATTTTATACTCGTTTCCAACCCGAGCTAGTCCTAGGCAATGCATTCTATCCATGCATTCCCCACCAGTCCAAAAATACAGCAAACCAACACTCTACCTCCCAGCAATACTATAGCACTTCAAACGCGGACATTCGTATCACGATTTCTGTCTCGGGAAACTTCCGACTGCTAGACCAGCGTAATTTTTTAATTCGCTGGAGCCGTCCGCGGATCTTAGCCGTATTCGTGAGAGAATGCATCAATACCCCCGGCAAAAAGTGTATAAATCATCGCGTCGAGTTGAGAAACTGCAACATGGCCGCCATCGTAGGATAACGCCTGTAGCGCCGATGAAGGAGTAAACGGAAATTACATTACAAAATACACGCAGGTGGGATGGTAGTCAGGTTATTAACTTCCTGCAAAGTGGGAGTCAGACTGCTGTTGGCAGCCATCAAGTTTCTGCTACTGCAACGGCCTTGGCTAACTCCCTTAGAAGAGACAGCCGAATGGCCGTCATAACCAGTTCATTTGTCCATTTCAATTTGAAAATGTGAATTTTGGCGAAGAATGGTGGATGGGTCAGAGAACTTAAACTGGGGGGCTACCGGCGGAACCAGTGGCTGGAACGTAGGCCGAGAAAGAAAGGGGCTCGGCAATATCCCGTCAATTCGACTTGTTGGCCGTGCGTTGGCACGCAAGTAGAAAGCAACGGCGCAAAAGGGTCAGAATGACAGGGAGGAGGGGGTGAAGGGTTAGTCAAGTTGAGGACGACGAGGAGAGGTGAGCGAAGGACGGAGAGGGGTTCTTTATCTCCTTGACTGCCAAAGTGTAACCACCTCAATCTCGCTTACAGGCCGCCAATAGGAAACACCAAAAATGACGCAACTCAATCACTGGTACACAGATATACATGATAAGTCCATATAAATACAAGTCACTTTGAGTGCCAAATATTCCAACATTTGTCAATCACAATGGTTTACCAATCACGGTGGCTGTGGAATGTGAGCCAGGGGACATCCTGCTACCCAGTCGCATCTGAGTCGAGCAAAGGTCCAGTGGCTGCACTGTGTCGTGACCCTTAAGGTACCGCGCACTGTCCGGCTTTAACCACGTCAATTCAGGGCCAGCCTGCCCAGCAACCAACGCGTCGCGACACGACCGCCCGCTCATATCGCACTTGCCTGGCTTGTACCTCGCGGAGCAGGGTGTGACTTAGCTATCACAGGCTGTCAAGTTACGACCAGCATCAAGAAGGAGCTTGACTTGAGGCGACCAGCCTACTACATACACAGCTCCAAGTCATGGAGTTTTCCATGCGGTCGCGCACCTGCTCCCCTAAGCTCGTGTTCGGTGGGGAGATCATCGTCGTAGAGCCGCATGGACCTAACGTGCCACCCCACAACATCGTCAGCCCCCCATTTTCGTTACATCTACAACGACGCGATTAATGTAAGAGCTCTTTTTTTAACATTTAATAACTTTATTAAATTAAGCTCTTTTAACCTTAAATTTACATTATAGCCTCTATTAATATTACTTATAAGAATAAAATTAAAGCTATTATTAAAGACGTTAATTTTAGCCTTTTAAAGGTTTAAGTAATCTAAGATTATAGCTTTTCTTAAATAACTCTTTATAATTAACTTTATAATTATTAATTAATTTAAGAGGTTAAGGTAAGCTCTTAATAATTATTATAAAGATAAGAGAAAGACCTAATAAATTAAATTTTATATAAGAAAAAAGCTAATAAACTATTTAATTACTATAATATTTAAGCTATTATATAAGTTATTATAGCCTAAAATAATAATAATAACTTAATTAAAAAGTATTAAGTTAATTACTTTCTTTAACGTAATTTAAAGGTTAAAATAAAGGTATTATAAGATATTAAGTTTAAAAGAACTTTTAACGTAATAAAAGATTAAATATAAGCTTTTTATAATCTTTTTAATTATTTAATCAAGGTTTAATTAATTAAATTAACTTAAATTTATAACTTTAATAAAACTAATATTATAAAAGAGAATTTTAAGGCTAATAAGATTATTAAAAGTAGCTTTATTAAATATTTAATAAGAATAATAGAGTCTTCTTATAAGTAAGCTTTAATTCTTAAATATACGAGTATTATAGGCAGAGTATTAACAAGAAAACTACATTTTCATTTTTTTAAAAAGCTTAAATAATTAATAATAAATCTAATAAAATACTTGGATTATAATAATAAATACATAAAATAGCTAATATTATAACTAATTAGCTTATTTAAAAAAGTGGGCTCTTCTAGCTTATTATAAGCTTAAAAACTAGATTATGTATTTTTTTAAAAACACACTATATTACACTATACTATAAAAACTATATTTTATAGTTTTTAAAGTTTTAAGCTTATAATAGTATATAAAAGCCCACTTTTTTAATATAAGCTTATAGTATAGAATTTATACTAGTTATTCGTAAAACTTATAATTCTATAAGTATTTTATTAGATTTAATATAATTTTTTATATTTAAAACTTTACAAACTATAAAACTATAAAACTATAAAACTATACTACTTCTAATACTCTAATTATACTTAGTATTAAAGAGTATATAAATTACTTTACTTTATTAATCTCTTATTAAACTCATTTAATTAAATAAAAAGTATTATATATAAATTATAATAATTATATTATAAGAACGTAAGATTAATTAAACTTAATTAAATTTAATATTATAAGAAATTTATAAGGATAATATTAATAATTAAAATATTACTTATTATTAATAAAAAGAGTAATTAAAAGTAAAATAAAAATAAAAGAAAAGGGTTTTTTCTTTAAAGAATTTATATGTAAATTTTTATTTATTAATTTATTTTTCTATAAGAAATAAAAGGTATAATAGATTTATTAAATAATTTAACTTTAATTTTACCTTTATTATAACTTTTCTGTACTTATAAGCTACTTTTCATTATTACTTAAATAAATACACTTATATTTATTAAACTTTCTTTATTAAACTCTTATTATTAGCTTATAATAGCGTAATAATGCTTAAATACTCTTTTTCTTTTAGTCTCTTAAAAGTTAATATTAACTTAAGAATATTTAAAAGATCTTAAAGTTTAATTTTTTCTCTTATTATATTAAGTTAATTTAAAACTATTAAACTTAAACTTAAACTTTAAACTTAACTTTATACCTTTATTTATAAAGAATCTCTCTCTTAATTTTATACACTTATTAAAGAACGTTTTACCTTTATTTATACGTTTATTAATTAATTTAAACTCAAGAGAAGAGAAGACTAAAGAACTACCCTTATTTTTACTTAGAGTATTAGAAGTAGTTAGACCTTTAAGTGTATTATATCTTTTGTATTTTTTACTATACTATATTATATTATATTGTAATGTAATATATTATAATATATTATAAGATTAGAATACCTATAAATGTATTATAAGGTTATAAAATATTTAATATTATAAATAAATGCTAATATAAGCATATTATATATTAAAATAAAGCTAAAAATCACGTGATTTTAAGTCTTTAAAAATTAACCTTAAAATGTGAATATTAAGCGAGATATCAAGCTTTAAAGTTATATCTTAAAATAAAAAGTAAGTAAAGCGAGGCGGATTTTTAATTGCTTATAGCTTTTAAATATAGTAACTTATAATAGCTGAAAGTAGGGCATTATAAAGAGCTAAATTAGCTCTTTTTAATAATATAAAACTTTCCCTTATAACCCTTATAATGAGCCTTATAACTCTAAGTTAAAAAAATAAGGGTCTTTTTTACTTAAAATACATTTATAAGTATTTTAGTCTTATAATGTAATGTATTTAAATATAATACACGAAAATACAATACAATATAAAATACAATATATAATACACTTGTATTTACTATATTTATAAGAGCTCTAGAAGTAGTATAGTTTTATAGTTTTATAGTTTTTATAGTTTTAAATATAAAAAATTATATTAAATCTAATAAAAGACTTATAGAATTATAAGTTTTACGAATAACTAATATAAATTTTATACTATAAGCTTATATTAAAAAAAGTAGGCCCTTATATAGTATTATAAGCTTAAAACTTAAAAAACTACATTTTATAGTTTTTATAATATAATATAGTTAGAGTATTAATAAGAAAACTATATTCTTAATTTTCAAAAAAGCTTAAATAATTAATAATAAATCTAATAAAATACTTAAATTATAATAATAAATACATAAATTAGCTAATATTATAACCAATCAGCTCACATAAAAAAGTGGGTCCTTCCAGCTTATTGTAAGCTTAAAAACTAGATTATATAATTTTCTAAAAACACACTACACTACACTACACTATAAAAACTACATTTTGTAGTTTTTACAGTTCTAGGCTTATAAGAGCTTATAAGGACCCACTGTTTTATGTTGGCTTATAGTAGAAGATTTATACTATCCATCCGTATAACTTATAATCTTATAAGTATTTTATTAGATTTAATATAATTTTTTATATTTGAAACTACAAAAACTATAAAACTATAAAACTACACTATAGTTAATGCTCTAACTATAACTATATTTATAGTGTAATATGTAATTATAAGGGCTTTAAAAGTAGACTTATAAGCTTATTAAAATAACCAAAAAATACTATAATTTTAGCTTATTATAATACTATAAAAAGATCCTTTATAAGTTAATTAATAAGTAAGATATTAAAGTTTAAAGAATTCTAAAAATAAAGATATTAACTTAATTTATTTTAAGTATTTAATAAGAAATAAATGCTTTTTAAATGTTATTTATATATATATAATATATGTAATTAATATAAAAATTTAAAATATATTTTTTTTACTTTAATTATATGTAAATAATATTTTAAAATATTTTTAATTTTTATTTATATTTTATTTAATTAAAATAAATCTATAAAAATAAGTAATAAGTATTTTGATATTTTATATAAGTTATTTTAATAGCTTATTAATATAAAACGTATAACTTTATTTAATATATATTTAATAGAATTTATATAAATTATTTTATATATAATTATATATGTTTTTTAATTTAATTAATATATATTATTTATATGAAAGTAAAATTATATATATTATTAATTTATATATTATAAAGTATTTTATAAGCTTAAATATATATTTAATATAATTAATCTTATACATATAAAGATTAATATAAATATTAAAAACTTTATTCTTAAGTTTTTTTTATTTTATATATTAAAACTATTATAACTTTATGAAAAAAAGGAGTTTAAAAATAAGAGTAATCTTATTTTAAAGTTTATAATCTTAGCTATTAAAAAAAATTAACCCCACTTAATTTCACCTATTAATTATAAAGATAATAGCTGTGGTATTTAATAGGGTAAGTTAACTAAGGTAAAACACTATAGCGTTTTACTTTACTTTAATAAAAAACGCTATAATTTCTATTTTCTAATACCTTTATAAATACTTAACTAAAATTTATAAGCTTATAATTAATTAATAGCCCTTAAAAAGCCCTTTAATTTAATATTAGTTATATAATTATAAGTTTAATATTCTAAAAGTTATATTAAATTAAAGTTTTAAGATATAAAGATTTCCTATAAGCTATATATACATGTTTTAAGTGATAAAACAGCATATTATTACATAATATAATGCCTTTAATATATTATAAGTATACTAGCCTTTTCAATTATTTTACTATAATTATATTTTCTTGTAAAACTATTCTATTATTTTCTATACGAATATACATATTTAAGAGGTAACTTAAGTATTAAAAAAATACCTAAATTCTAAGGTTTTTAAAAACTATTTATATTATAAATTTATTTTATATATTAATTATATTCTCTCGCTTTAAAGTTTAAAACCTTTCTTTTTTACATTAATCTTCTTACCCTTATAACTTTATAAATACTTAACTTTCATTTAAACTTTTTTTATTATTAAATAGCCTTGAATTTAAGCTATCTTATAAAAACTTTTTATTATTTAAAATCTACCTTTATAATAGATTAAAATTCTCTTAGAATTACACCTCTTATTATTACGAATAATTTAAGCTTTTCTTAATAAACTTTAACTAAAAAAGACTATATAAATAATAAAAGCTATTAATTTCGCATAAAATTATATATTATTTAATATAACCTTTTTTCTTATAAGATTTTAGTAGTTAATTTAAAAAAACTATAAGAAATCACCTTTTTTATAGCTAGCTAAGCTATAACTTTACTTTTACTTACCTAATTAGCTGTTTTTAGTTCTTTAATAGTTTAATATATTATAGGAAAAAACATTCTACTATTATAGTATTAAAAGCTAAAGAAAACGATAAAATAACTAATAAGTTACTTCTTTTATTATTTTATATCTTATTATATTATTAATTTATATATTTATAATATTATAAATTTATAATTTATTAATATACTTATAAATAATCCCTATTATTATAGAATTACCTTAAATTTTTAACTTTTTAATTAAATCTAGCTTTTTTAGCTTTTTAAGAAGTAATAAAAGACCTAAAAATAATACTATTACTAGTAATAGTAATAGATTTTCTAAGGATACTACTCTTTTATTAGCTCTTAAATTTATGCTTTAAAATAACTTATCTTTTACTACTATAACTAGTAAAAGCTTTAAAAAGCTTTTAAGTTATTATTATAAGTAAGTTTATATTATTATATTAATATATATAATATAACTTATATTATTATATATTATACTAATATTAAGTTATTTTAGTTATAATATTAGCTTTTTTTATTATAAATGCCTTATATTTTACATGAAAATATTATATTCTAATATAAAAAAGAATATAATAAATAAAATTTAAAATTAAGTTAATAAAATAGGTTTTATATTTATTTAACTTAATATTTAAACTTCTATTAATTCTAAATTATATTTAGGGGTTATAGCTAGTTAATTAAACCCTTAATTTAACTTAGAATATTATTTAATTGGTAAATATATTTATATTTATATTATTATTATTATTATTATAATTTAAAAGCTAATTATATATTTAGGATTTAAATATTTACTTACTAGTTATACTAGCTATCTAATTAATTTAATTTTTAATGAATTATTAACTAAATATAATATAAACCCTAAAAAAATATAAGGTTAGTAGTTTATAATAATATATAAAATAATATTAATTTACTAACTTTTTAATTATAGCTTTACTAAAGATAACGGTTCTAATAATAATACCTTTTTATTTTCTTTTTTAAACTTATATTTTAAAAGGTATAAAAAGCCTTTAAATATTTAATATATAGCTTATATTTTAAATATAATAGCTAAAGATATAATATTTATATTTATTAATAAAATAATAAATACTAAAAATATTAAAGATTATATAAATAGCGAATTTTTACATTATTTTACTAAAGAATTTAACGATTTATCTGCTAAAAAAAGAATAAAATTTAATAATTTAATTTTAGGTATTTATTATATTACTTATTTTAAGTTATTTTATATAATTTAAGCTAATTATAAAATAGAAATTATTAAAAAAGTTAAAAGAATAGTTATTCTTATTAAAAATAACTAATAATTTTATTTATAATTATTAAAAGCTTTAAAAGAAGCTAAAGATAAAGGATTTATTACTAGAAATAATAATCTTATAAAAATACTATTAAGTAAGTTATTAATTCTATATTATAAATATTATTTAAAGCTTTAAAAGCTTATAAATATTATTATTAATATTAATAAGTTATAATAAGTATTAATAACTAACTTTACTTATATTAGTAAACGTAATAAAATGAAATTCAACCTATAAAATGCTTTATACAGCTATTTTATTAGTAAAACCTATTAAAATATTATAGAAAAAAACGAATTTAATAGCTTTTAAAGATATTATCTTAATTACGTAAGAATAGGCTAATTTAAATACTTTAATAAGTATTTTAAAGATTCTTAATTAACCTATAATATAATTATAAAGCTAATCTTATAATACTATAAGTTTAATATATTTTTTCTTAATAAGAATTTATACTTTACTTTAAAATATATTAAAAGATTAAAAAAGTTAGCTCAAAAATATAAGTCTTATAATTTTATAATTTTATTTTAAACTACTAATTATTTTATAGTTAAATACTTATAATCTATTAGCTAAGGTCTTTATTTTAGCTTTAAAAAAAGGCTTATATAAATTAAATTACTATTTTCTTAAGAATATTAATAGTAATTATAATTTTTAAAAGCTTTATTTATTTATTATTATATTAAACCTTAAACTTAATTTATAATTAATTAAAAATCAATTAAGTATTAATTCTAATACTATTAATTAACTATTAAAAGACTTAAAAGTTTAATATTAAGAGTAAGTTATAATTTATTATATATAATATATATTTTAAACTTCTTAATAATTAATTATATAATAAAACCTATTATAAATATATAAAAGACTTTAAAAATAAAGTAATTTCTTATATAAAATTAAAAGAAATTTCTTTTAATTTTAAAAAAATCAACTAAAAATATAAATAATACTTAAATCAAAGCTAATTTATAATAATTAGCTAATTTAACTTCTTATAATAATATTAGGCTTTAGAAAAAGCCTAGCTTATTTAATAACTTATTTTTAAAGTAAAAAATAAAGCTATTAAAAAAACTAAAAAAATTAGATTTTTAGTTATTTAAAGCTTAATTTTAAAGAAGATATAGTATTTTTTATCTTTATAATATTATTTATATATTTATAATTATAAGCTAACTTTTAATAGTAAAATATATTTATTTAATAGGTTAATTCCACTAAATCTTTTCTAATTCTTTCTATAATAGCTTAAAAATATTTAGTTATTTTAGCTACTTTAAAAGCTATAAAAGGGAATTTTAACTAGGGAATTAATATTATTACTAAGCGAAAAACTACTTTATTACATGAAAATATTCGAATTATTTTATTATTAAAAACCTAGGTTAAAAATAAGAATAAAAGGGTGGAAAATAAGAGATATTATAATTTATTTTTATATTCTAATAGAAATTTAAAAGAAAAAGAAGAAGAAGAGAAAGAAGAAGATTAAAATAAAAATTTAATTAATTCTAATAAAAATAAGGATATCTTTAAGTCTAATTATATAGATATTAGTAAGAATATAAAAGAAAAAGAAGAAGAGAAGAAAAATATTTATAATTCTAGTACTTAATTTAATATTAAAAGGGTTTTTTTATTATTATTTTTTATTTTATATAAAAGAGTGAAATTTTAGCTTTATAAAAGTTTAAAAAGTAATATTTAAAGTTAATTATATAAAGAGTTATTTAAATTTATATAAAATATAAATTTATATATATAATATAATTAAAAGAATATAATCTCTTATATTTATAATAATAATTATATTACTTATAAGGTTAAAGCTAATATATATAACTAAGAATATTATTTATTATCTTAATATATTTCTTATAAGCTTTATATTTAATTTTTTTATATTTAAGTTATAGGGTAATAAGTTAAATCTCTTTTTTTATAAAATATTTATATATAAATAATAGAACTTTTTTCCTTTATTATATTACGTAAATTTTAATTATAATTATAGTATAAAATAATACTTACTTACTTAATATAAATCCCTTAAATTTCCCTTATACTTTCTCTTATTTTTATATTTTTATTAGTTTTTTAATCCCTATTTTTAGCTTATTTAAGCTAGTTAATCCCTAATTATTAATACTAATATTAATAAGTAAATTTAGCTTTATTTTAGCTTATTAATTATATTAGCTAGTAATAGCTTATAAATTAATTAATATTATATATTACATTAATTTTTAAAATATAATATAGTATAATAAAACTACACTATACTATACTACACTAAAATTCACTAAAAACTATAAAACTACACTACTTCTAATACTCTGGTCCTAGAGTAAGTAAACGTAGGATTAGCTAGTACGTGCTAGGCTATTTATACTTAATAGAATTAGAATGTGAAAGAAGTTACCTTAAGAATGTATCTTATTAAGGTAAGCTTAAGTGCGTCTTAGAATAAAATAGTAAGGTACGAGAAGTAGCGCGAAGAGAATATACATAAACTTTAAACTAAGGTATATATTCTAAAGAAGAAGGTTTATATGCTATAAAAAGACATGCTAAATTCCTAATAAGAGCACTATAATCTCAGCTAGAAATTACATGCTAAGTTACATTAAACTTAAGAGCTTTTACATTATATAATAGCAGATATTTAGTACTAAAAGATAATAAGGTTCGTATTTATATATCTTCTTTCTTATAGAATATTAGCTAATTACACGTAAAGAGTCCTAGCTTAGTTAAAGTTACGAATAGCTTAGAGGGATCTAACTCTACCTCTAGCCTAGTAAGTTAGTAACACTAGAAGTAATAAATGCTTAGGGCACTAAATAGCTAAATAGCTTCTTTATATAATATTTCTTCTTAGTAAAGTTATCTAGACTAAGTACAACTAGTAGAGGGTATATATTAGCCTAGAGTAGATTAGAAATATATTACATAAATATTACCTTATACGCTATACTATCTTATCTTATAAAGGTAGAGTAGAGTTACTAGAGTATTATTAGATTTTATTATCCTTTCTACTACGTACGTATAAGTAGAGCTCTTACGAATATAGTAAATACAAGTGTATTATATATTATATTTTATATTATATTATATTTTCGTATATTATATTATATTTTCGTATCTTATATTTAGAGCATTAAAAGTAGTGTAGTTTTATAGTTTTTAGTGAAATTTAGTATAGTATAATATAATATAATTTTATTATACTATATTATATTTTAAAAATTAATATTATATATAATATTAATTAATTTATAAGCTATTATTAACTAATATAATTAATAAGCTAAAATAAAGCTAAATTTACTTACTAATATTAATATTAATAAAGTAAGAATTAATTAGCTTAAATAAGCTAAAAATAGAAATTAAAAAACTAATAAAAATAAAATAAAAAGGGAATTATAAGGGAACTATATTAAGTAAGTAAGTATTATTTTATATTATTATAAGAAGTAAAATATATTAAATATAATAAATTTAAAAATTTCTATTATTTATATATAAATATCTTATAAAATAATAATATTTATAATATTACCTTATAACTTAAATATAAAATATTAAATATTAAAGCTATAAGAAATATATTAAAGCTATAAATAATATATTAAAATACCTTAAATTTTCTTATATAAAATAGTATTTTATACTTTCTTTTTATACATATTATTTCTTATATTATTATAAATTTTATATTTCTTACTTAACTTTCTTATTTTTAAATTTTATTATAAAAAAAAAGGTTAATTAAAAAAAAAGCTTATATAAGTATACTATATTATATAGTAGTATTTATACTTATAAGTTAAAGGAAGTTAAATAGTAGATTCAATTATAGTTATATTATTAATTTAAGAGAATAAGTATACGCTTAAATTTTTAATTTAATAAGTTTTACCTTTATAATTAGTTTTATAAGGTCTTTTATTAATATTTTATTAAGTCTTTTAATTAGCTTTATATAAGCTTATATTATATAACTAAATTATTTAAGTTATTTAATTACTTATTTATACTTATAATAAGCTAGAACTTATAATACGTGTAATTAAAATTATTAGTATTTTAAAAGTATTTAATTACTCTATTTAAATTAATTTATTACTTATTTAAAGACTTTATTTTTCTTAAAAAGTAAATTATAGAAATTAAAAAGTAATTAAATTATAATATTATATATAAAGTTATAAGTATATATATATATTATATTTAAGCTAATAAAAATAATAGTTTTATTTAAGTAATATTTTTATTAAAAAAGAATTATTTAATCTCTTATAAAAGGTACTTTTTAATTATTATAAAAATAAATTTAAATAAATATAAAGGCTTAATAATATCTATATTTAAGAGAATATAAAAGAATTATAATTATAATAAAATAAATTAAAATTAAAAAAGAAATAATAAGTAAATTATAAAAATAATTTAAATTATTTAATTAAGTAAAAAGAAATTATAATAAAATAAAGATTATTATAATTAAATTAAAAAGAAAAAGTTATTTTAAAGGTCTTTAATTAAAATAAAAACGTATTTACTCTTTAAATATTAATAAACTTATAATTAAAAAGAAAACTTTTATTAAAATAACTTAAATTAATTAAAAAAGAATTAAAAAGAGAAAGAATTAATTAATTTATTAAAAGAATATAATATTTCTTATAATATTCTTAGTAATTATAATTTTATAATTAATTATAAGAAATAATATTATAATATTTATTATTTTAACTTATAAAATTATTTTTATAATAAAATTATTTTTAAAAGAGATATAAAAGCTTATTATTAAGTTAAGTAAATTAATATAAATATTTCTTAAATATAATTAATTAAATAATTATAAAGAATTTAAAAAAAAAGTTTTATTAATTTATTTATTATTAATTAATAAAAAATTATTAAAAAGAACTTATATTTTTATTAATAATACTCTCTTTAAGAATTTAACTTAAA
Source organism: Metarhizium acridum (assembly GCF_019434415.1). Lineage (NCBI taxonomy): Eukaryota > Fungi > Ascomycota > Sordariomycetes > Hypocreales > Clavicipitaceae > Metarhizium > Metarhizium acridum. The sequence goes on along the minus strand of NW_027094025.1, from coordinate 1,413,585 downwards.
GAAAAAAAAGCTTATAATTAAAAGCTAAATATTTTAAGATTAATTAATTTTATTATAACTTATAATAAAAACTTATTTAAAGTTATAAGCTAATAAAACTTTATTTTATTTATTAATATAAGCTTTAACTTTAAGAGATTTATTAAAATTCTTAAAAAAGCTTTAAATAGATAAAGAATTTTAATTATATTTTAAAAAGTCTTTAAAGTTAAACTCTTTAATGTGAAAAATATCTTTAACTTTTTAAAGAAATTTAAAAAGAAAATAATTATTTTAATTATTTTAAAGAAAAAGTAAATAAAAATATTAAAACGTAATAATACTTCTCTTAAAAAAATATATATTAAAACTCTTATAATTATTAATAATTAAAAGAAAGTTAAAAAGAAATTTCTTTTATAATATAATATAATTAATTAAAATTAAATAAAAACTATAATAAATAAGCTAAAAAGTTTTAATATATAATATTTAAAAGAGATTTTTAAGACTTTTTATTAATTATACCTTTATTAAAGCTTATAAAGTAAAGTTAAATTTTTTAAATAAATAAAATTTATCTTTTAATTAAATATCTTATATAAAGCTTTATATAATTATTTAATTATAAGCTTTATAAATAAAAAAGAGTATTTATAAAGTAAAATTATTTTAAAAAAGTATATTATACTTTAAAGTAAGTTAAATAAGTATATATAAGTTAAGCTTAAACTTATAAATTATAATTTAATTATATTAAAATTAAAGTATTTACTTTAAGATTAAAAATATACCTTAAAAATTATTTATAAACTAATAAAAAATATTCTTAAAAGTAACTTAAATAATTATAAGAAGTAAAGCTTATATTAAAATAAATTTATATTTAAAGAAATAAATAAAAATTAAAAAAAGAGTAAAGAATTTAACTTTATTATTAGTTTTTCTTTTAATTAAATAAATAAAATTATAAAGTAACTTAAAAAGATAAAAATTACGTTAATTAAGTAAATTAAAAGATAAATTAACTTAAAAGAGTAACTTAAGTAATATTAAAAGAATTTACTTTAAAAAAGTAATAAGTTTAATTAAAATAATTAAAAATTAATTTAATTTAATTATATTTAATTTAAGAATAAAGAATTAAATAATAATAATATTAATAATTACTTTAAAATTAATTATATTTATATAAAAAAATATTAAAAGATTTAATATTATTATTATAATAATATAAAATATTTCTTTAAAAAATACTTTTACTTAAAGTATAATTAAATACTTAACTTTATTTAATATAATATAAATATACGTATTCTTATAATTAATATTAAAGTATAAAAATATATTATATTATTATAACTTTTATTTTAATTTCTTATTATTAAAAGATATATAAAAAGACTTATTATACTTTAAATTAAATTATTTTTAAATGTATACGTTTATATATACTTAAATTAAGTAAAATACTTTAAAAATATTTTATTAAAGAAATAAAATATACTATAAAAAAAGATTAAAATATTATAAAAGAAGTTAAAGTAAATTAATATATTTAAGTAAATATTAAAAAAAAGTAATTCTTATAATTTACCTTTAATTAAACTCTTATTTATTATAATAATTATAATATTTAAAATATATATAATAAAAAGTACTTAAACTTATAATTTTAAATTTAAAGTTAATCTTTTAATAAATTTAAATACGTATAAGTAAGTAAAGCTTAAAGATAATTAAAATAATATTAAAAATAAAAATAAAAAGAATAAAATTATAACTTAAAATAATAAAGCTAAGTTAAATATAATTAAACTTATTAAAGATAAAGTTAATAAGTAAGTATAAGTAATATAATTAAAGAGAAATTATTTAATTAAAAGAATTATAATATAATTATATAAAGAAATACTTTTTAAGAAAATTAACGTTTTATTAAAAGACTTATATTAATTACTTTTAAGTCTTATAACTTTAATAAGAAATAAAATTAATAATTATATTAATAATATTAATAATATTAAGTAATATAATAGAAAATTAATAACTCTTTTAAAGAAACCTATTAAATTTATAAATAAAAATACTTTAAAATTAAATTAAGTAATTTTAATATTTAATATAATATTAATTATAAAGAATTATATTAAAAATAATTAAAACGTAATAAAAATCTTAAATAAAAAACATAATATACTTTTAATAAGTATAAACGTAAAACTTTAAGTATTACTTATAAAAAGGCTTTAAAATATATTTAAATTAATTAATTATTAAATTAACTTTTAAGTAAACTTAATTTTATAACTTAAAGAAATTTTTAAGTATACGTAAAAGTTATTATTCTTATAAGTATAACTTAATTATAAAGAGTATCTTTTATATATATTTTAATAAATAATAGCTTATAAGAAAATATTATTAATATAAAGCTTACTTTTTAAGTAAATTTAAAGATATATATACTTATAAAAATATATTTATAATCTTATTCTTTAATAAAATTATATATATATATAAAAAGATAAAAACTTATTTTTACCTTAAAAATATATTAACTTTAATTTATTTATATATTATATTAAATATTATTTATATTTTCTTAATTTTAAGTATATTATTTATAAAACTTACTTAAGTATTATTTAATTATAATAAAAAGAGTAAAAAGTTACTTATTAAATATAAATTTAATATTATATATATTATATTTTTAATAATAAAATTAATTATATAAGAAGTATTAAATATAATTAATAAAATATAATTAAAATCTTACTTACTTATAATAAAAATATTAAAATTTTTTAAATTATTTAATTTTAATAATAAAAAGATATTATAAAAATAAAAGAATATATAAGTAAAAAACTATTATTTACTCAATATTAAAGTATTAAATAAAATTAAATATAATCAAATGTTACTTATATTACGTTAAATATAAGAAATATATAATAAAATATTAACTTTATTTAATTTAAGAAAGTTAAATATATTAAAATAAGTATTAAATAATAATTAAATAATTATAATATAAGTTAAAATAAATCTAATAATAATTAAATATATTAAAAATTAATTAACTTACTTAACTTTTAATAATTAAAATAAGCTTAAAATATATAAAAAGAGTTTATCTTAATTAATTTATAAGTAATTAATATTATTATATAAATTATAAATAATAAGAGAGACTTATTCTTAAAAATAAAACTTTATAAGAGTAAAATTAAACTATTAAATATATTTTATAATTTTATATATATTAATATATAAAATAATAACTTGAATTATAAACTTAATATTATTAAAATCTTAATTAATAATTTAATTAAAAAGATTAAAAAGATAAAAATTTATAATAAAAGAAATAATATAATAATATTAAAGAAAATATAAAAGAAAAGAAAAGAAAAAGTTATTTATATATCTTTAATCTTTAATAAAGAATTTAATACTTATAATCAATTGTATAAGTTATTAAAAGAAGAACTTAAAGAAAAGTTTATTTTTTTATTTAAAAAAAAAAAAAGAAGAAAATATTAGCTTTAATAATTAAAAAAGTATATTAAAAATAAAGTAAGTAAATAAAAATGATAATAAAAAAGCTATAAAAGATATAAATAATTAATCTTTAAGTAAATATTATATATAAGAGAAAAATTAATAAAGTATAATTAAAAGATAATATTTTATTAAATAAATTAATCTTAAAAGATAATTATAATTAAAAAACTAAGAAATAAAAATAAGTTAGAAATTAAATTAAAAAAGATAATAAGTACTTAAAATATATTATAAAGAGATTCTTTAAATAATTAAAGAAATTTAAAGTAAATTAAAAGATATTTAATTAAGTGCTTAAAGAGATTAAAAACTTTTTATAATTAAAGAAAGTTTATATTTTTAAGATTATTCTTAAAAACTATAAATTTACTTTTACGTAAAATTTATTTTATTATAATAAAATAAATTTTATTATTATACTCTTTTAAGTTATTAAGATAATTGAAATATAAAGTATAAAAAGTAAAATTAATTTTTATACTATTAAAACTTTAATTTACTTTAATTAAATTATTAAAGAAAAAAATAAAGTATAAGTATTTAAAAGAAAGTTATAAGTTATATTAAAACCCTTACTTTCTTATAAGAAAAAAGAATAAAAAAGTATATTTTATTCTCTTAATAATTAATTATAATAAAATTATAATATAAAATACTTATATCTTATTAAAAGTAAATAAATTTAATAAAAGATTTAATATATATAAGATTTTTTTTATTATAAATTTACTTTTAAGTTATAATTAAGTAATACTTATAAAAGTAAGTAAAAATATAATTATAATCTTTACGTTAATAAATTTATTATAATTATATATATTATTATAAGAAGCTATAAACTTAATAGCTTAATTTTTAAGAATTATAAGAAGAATTCTATATAATTTTATATTAAATATATATATCTCTTTTATAAATAATATAATAATAAAAGAATTTATTATTACTTATAATAATAAAAAGATATTATTAAAAGTAAGAAAATTTATATTAAAGTATTTAATTAATATTAATAAAGTACTTATAAACTTTAAGTTAATAAGTTATATTATATTTATATTAAAATTAAAGTTTTATTATTAAATAATTAATATAATAAAATTTATTTATAAAACGTATAAATAAAAGCTAATTAAAGTAAAAATACTTAAGATTTTAAAATAAAAGATATATAAAAATTAAAAGAATATAAGATTCTTTTAAAAGTTAATAAATTATTATAAGATATAAATTAAAAGATATACTTAAATAATAAGCTTAATTATTAAACTATTAAAAAAGAATATAAAATAAAAATAAAGTAAAGCTTAATAAATAATAATAAAAATCTTAAAAAATATAATAATAAAAGCTTTTATTCTTATAATACTTAATCTCTTAAAGAATTATAAAGAGATTATATTAATAATTAATATTAATAATATAAAATAAAGATATACTTTATTATAAATTAGTAAAGAGAAACGTTATTTAATAAAATATAAAAGTAAAACGTAAATAAAACTTAAAAAAAAGTATAATATTATAAAATAAAAGTATAAAGCTATTATTTATACTTTAAGAAAGCTTAAAATTTATTTATATAATATTTACTTTATTTTTAAGATTAACTTTTAAGTTTTAATTTATTAAATTAATATAAGTAATTAATAACGCATTAAGCTTATTAATTATTAAATAAATTAATTATATTTTATTATTTAATTTTATAATTAAATATATTCTTAAAGCTATTAATAAAATTATAAATAAACTCTTAAAAAAAAAGCTTAACTTATTAAATTAAATAAATTAAAAAGTTAAAAAAAAAATAAAGAATTTTATTAATTTTTATTTAAATATATTAACGTTTAATTTAAAGAAATATAAAAATTACTTATTAAAATATCTTTAAATTATAAAATTTCTTTTAATCTTAAAAAGATTAATTAATTTTAAGAATAATATATATAAGAAGCTAAAAATAAAAGTTAAGTAATTCTTTATAAAAAATAATTAACTTTAAAAGAAATCAATTAAAATAATAAAAGAATTAATATTAATAATTAATAAATTAAACTATTAATAATTAATAATTAAAAAAATCTATAAAACTATAAGTTATAAGAGTATTAAAGTAATTTATTAAGTAATTAAGTAATAATATTAATAATAAATAATATAAAATATAATTAAAGAAAAAATAATAAATTATAAAACTTATTAATAATTTATATTATAATAATTATAAGAGATATTAATTTTAATAACTTTTAAAAATCTTATAAGTAAAATATATATTAATACTTAATATTTATTATTTAATTACAATTTTAATTACTTACTTAAAGTTAAGTATAATTTTATTAATTAAGTATTAAAAACGACGGCTTGCCCGCCTCGGGAAATGGTGGTCTTGGCCCACCACATCCGGTGGTTCCCTTATCGGGGAATTCTCAGCCCCTCCTTCGCTCGCCGCTTTTGCGTCGCCTATAAAGCGGCCGTCCCGCCAACTCCGCCCACAAGTACCGTCGAGTCCCTTCAAGTTGTTCTTGTAACCCTTCTCTTCTTCTTTAGTGCCGGCTTACTCATCAACCTTTACGTTGCCCGCGACACCACGATCAACACGACAAACGAGGAGGAACATTACCACCGCATAACGCAGCCGAAGCGCTGTATACTCTGATACTTTCATGATTTCCGTATCTCCTTCCACAAAGTACGGGATGCCCGGGGCGCAGCTGAGGAATTCTTCCGACCGCTAGTGACTGGGATCTTCGTTTGGAAATGGTCGGTTCGATGTTCTCTAGCTGACCAACCTCGCAGACCTCTTCCAAAATTACCCGAAAGGGAAAAACTATCTGAAGACTCTCGTCAGTGCAGAAGTCTCGACACAATTGGGAACACGTCATGCCCCTTCAGAATTACTCAAGAAGGCAAGAACTTTTGCAAATAACCATCACAAGTCCTCCAATCATGGGAAGAAAGGATGACGCATTTCAGCCGGCAGCTCGTATCTGCACTCATCACCTCGCTGGGACTTCTGCCAGGAGTTCAGGGAGGGTAATCATTACGACACCAATCTAAGAAAAGCATCGACATCAAAAGATTGGCTGCAGAGTCAGACAGGAAATTGGGTCGATGGCGGTCTCGATCATTCTGCTACGGATGGGAGGCGGCTTCATTTCGGGGACTGGCCGAAGGTGAAGATCAACAGAAGGCAGCTACGACATGATGTAAATGTCGACACCTCAGCGTTTCATCTTCGTCCGCCCAGTCACAAGAACGAACGGTTGGGTTGCTACGAACCTTGCCGACCAACAGGCCTCCGGAGATGCATGTAGCACGTTGTCCATCACTTTATGGACTTGATGACTAGTTTGCCCCATCTACTCGATCAAGCAGTAGTAGGCCGAACGCCCTCACCCTAATATTCACTATGCCTGAGGTACACTGTGAGGTCAGACTACATCAACATCATGGTGAGTGAATGCGACACACAGACAGAACATACTTTGTCATGGATCGTCAGCTGGCAGGTTACGCGGCACCAGTTTGCCTCGTTTTCCTATTGTTTGCATTTGGCAAGACAAACAAGGCTTACTAGTTTTCCCACTAGCTGCGGCAGAAGGTGCGGTGACGAAGCTGCCACCCCTAAACAAGCTGAGTCGGACCGTTTTGTCACATTGGCCTTCTCCGACCAAGGGATTGGCTGACGTGTTGATCAACCAGCCACAGTATACATCGCGACATGAATTCCTGTGTTCATTTTAGCAGTGTACGTGTTGCGATTGGCTCCGGGGGACTTTGTAGCCCCGAAGCACTCATATCACCTGCCTTGATTTGTCGTCACGGCGCGTCATGCAGGGGGTCGAACAGCCAGAAAATTACAGGAAGGAGCCGATTGCATAGGGAATGACTGGTATAATTCAGGTCGGAATGGTCCGCTTTCTCTTTTAGCAAGAACACGGCACGAAGATGTGATCCTGGTTAGAGCCCGACTCTGCCTCTCGTCTATATCAGAAGCAGCTCCTCCCTCTCCAATATTCTGTCCCTGAATCTCGTTCGACTAAAAGTTTCACTGACATTTTTCCTCCACTACATCATGTACAAACCGCTGAAGTTCAAGTCCTACGATCCAGGTCTTCAACGGTTACCAAAATCGAAGAAGGTCTCTATGCCCAAGACGCATACGAGGGGGTTGGTGCCTCAGGAGAATTCCGAGCAAAATGAGGCAGTAACTGAGAGGTCAGAGAATCATGGTATGACGGGTGACGATACTGTCGGACTAACTATTCAAATTGAAGACATAATTAACATGTTATAGAAGTAAATGATGCGATGTTTATAAATCCTACACTTGTCGATTTATCCAGCGACTCTTGTGCAGCTCTGCAACTCGGGGATACCTGCTCTGCTTATAACGAGGCCAGTCAAGTGGTTTACGAGCATCCCCATACTTCAAGCAGTCTTGCATTGCAGTCAGCGCAGACGGCGTGTTGGCAATCGGCCGAAGTGCAATCGTGTTTCGGAGTCGAAGAGTGCATCACCGTGGACTCACCAAGGCCATCAACAAACAACAGCAATCACGTTACATGTCCGCTATTCCTGCCATCTCCAGGCGAAATTCGTGCTGGAGCCAGGACTGAGACCCATTCGCCTGAGAATCTTCGTGATAAGGATGTGAGCTGTCATCGTTGGCTGCAGGCGGATCAACAGCCCAATAACACGAATGTTAAACAACAGCTAGCCTATGACCATGACGGTGTTGAAACAACTGATGAACGGCAGACGAAGCGGCCAAAGTTGGCTTCCGCTGATGAAGGCAGTGATTCTTCCCATGAAGATAACACCAATTGGAACGACAATGGCTCTGGAGAACGTGCCATTATGTGCTATTCAAAGAGAGGCTTAGATGCTGCCACAGCTCAGAATGTGACTTTGCTCAGCGCTCCTGCAAACATTCACTCGAACGCTTGTGCTTTTGTGCCAACGTGCCCCTCGGGACAGCACAGCTCTCGTCGCCGCGAAGAAGCCACAGCGCGTCAACCTCGTAAAGCAGAGGCAAGTTGTTCGCCATTACCACCACAGCAGACGAAAGATTTACCCGGAATGCAGTATATGAAGCACGCTAGCCAATGCACATCATGCTCGACTTTACGCGCAGCCCTCTTAGAAGCACTATCGTTGTTACAGCACTTTGTGAGCAAGGATGTGCCGAGTACGGGATGTGAGCCCGAGTATGACGTTTCCAACTCAGGTTACGGTCTTGAAACCCGATCTAGTGCTAGTACCATCAGTTGCGGGGATGCGTTAAATATAAATACCCCTAGCGGCGAAGATGGCGAAAGGTCGACTATCCAGGTTAAAGTCTCGAATCTATCTGGTCAACACCGTCTATTATCCCAGCTGGAAGAACACCGTCTACAAGCATGGAGGAGGGAAAATAAGTCAGAGACTTGGATTGCTTCCAAGCTTAATAATTCAAAAACGGGAAGCGGGCAGGTTAAGCGACATGTACGGCAAAGCAGTCGGAGGAAACGCAATGACAGGAGAGGACGGCACTGTGGCACATGTGGCGAGGTCGGCCACAATGCACGTACTTGCCAGGAGACTGTGGAAACGTCTAGCGAAGACAGTGAGCCCCAAAGCGATGGACGTAGAGACTGAAAATAATACGCAATCGTTGTGAAGATTATACCCGCAAACTAGGAGCGACTTGCCCATGTCCACAACGCACATGACAGAGTGAGAGTATTCCGATTGCCAGTGGTCAGACTTTGCGGGAAGCAGTGGCCATGGCTGCTGGTTGTTGCAGCTTCCTCTTCTCTCCCATAGTTGCTATGGTGCTGTTCGTCCAACATTATGTTCTAATGCTATGATGAGAGCGTGCGTACGGAGACGGGGCTCCGCAAGAAGACTGATCTCCATAATAACTCCCTTTTCCATCTGTACATACAGACAACCCCAGAGATGAACATGACGAAAGATCGACCATCCAAATCGAAGCCACGAATCTATCTAGTCAGCACCGTCAGTTATCACAGCTAGAACGTCGTCCACGTAGATCCGGTTCTCAAAAGGGTAAGTTCGCGACACAACTTAATGCATTTGCCACGGCAGACTCCAGCTCTCTCGCAAAGTCGTCCTTCTTTTGTTTCTGTACTGCCCTACGCTTTCTCTTCCGATTCAGGTTCGGCTCAATTGAGGCCAACGGCCGGCGACAGCGGAACTCTGCGCGTTCAAAATCCACAACCATAAACCCACGACTAGTCGTATTGTATAGGATATTACGGGGCTGTGCGTCATGGTGAAGAACGCGCAACTTGTGCACTGCTCTGTAGGCCATGGAAACAGCGGTGGCAATACCTGCTTTCATCGCCGGGTAAATGCCAGTAGGTCAAACCTTTGACACATATCTTCGTAACTGCAATTCTCTCTTTCGTACCACCATTGAAAGGCAACCGGGTTGAGTAGCGGAATGGTTTCTTCCCCAGTAGCTGTACTTTGGGCAGCTAAACGTCGCAATACTAAATCAATTAAGGCGAGAATTCCGTCGTGCAAGAAATTTTCGCTTTCCTTCGCGATGCAGCCCAACCTAGTAAAACCAAATCCTCCGACTTGAACGGTTAGCAAGATTATACCACAGGGCGCTTCATAATAGTTTACCTTCTAGGAAAGTGAATATGCTCATCGCAATGTCAGTGTCACCTTCATAATATGCTGTTAGAGCTTTAATCAATTTCATGATGCGATCAAAGCCTAGTTCCAAGCGCTGCCTTCCTCGGTTTTGGCGGACCTTGGGTGGCGGATTGTCCGTCTTGTCCAAACCATACAAGTCCCTCACACCAGCAATGTAGGTAGCCACATTTTTGGTACAGCCTACGCCGATTTCAAGATTCTTAATATGAGAACTCGTCTTGGAGTAAACATCGTCTACTGGAACGTTTTGATTTTGCAATTTCTCCCACGTATTTAGGAGCGACACACTCTGGCAAGAAGGGTTCTTTTCAATAGTCCTGCGGAAACATCTTCGTACTGTTGCCAATCGGTTTCGCGGTGAGTCTTTAGGCTTACTCACAAGAATCTGGATGACCTTAACGAATGCTTTGACAATAGTTAGAATGCTGTACTCCACGCTGTTTTCTTTTTTGTTATTTTTGCTGCTCCCGATGGAAGCCGGCGTGGTCCGGTGGTTCGGTTTACAGGTGAGCTTGGATTGTGTAAGGGTAGATGGTGAGCGTGTAGCTACTCGTGAGTCTTCTCGTGAGTCTTGTGTCGTTAAAACGGTCGTCAGAGGGGGATGTTCAAGGCTTCTGGTCGACGAAGGCCGTGGTGATTTGCTCTGATGTTGAATCGGGTTGACAACTCTATGCTATAATCAGTCAACAAGATCAGTTGCATCGGGTAAAGACGTACAGCTCTGGACCAAGCCATTTCCCTGGCTTGAATAATGCCTCCCTCGTGTCCTTTCGAAGGCCACCACGGTGCATGAACCGTGTCAGACTGCATGTTACATGAGGGAGGGAATGGTGATCGATCACTTGAATGTCAAAATGGTCTTCTATACGCGCGTGATTTTGATCAGTATAAGACAGACGCAAAGTCCACTGATCGCCAGAAATCGATTCCTCCGTAATAAACTTCTCGAAATCGGGATTTTGAACTAGTTCATGCCGCATAAACTTATCGTGAAGCTTCGACAGGCGCACATTCATCTTGGCTGATAACACGAGAGAATGGAAAATGGGAAAGAGGCGCGAGAGATTGGATGGATAGTGTTTGCATCTTTCATCAGTGTAACGAGCTCTTCCATTGTATCGACATACTTCTTGCTAATTAAACTTGTAAGTGAGCCCAGATGACCTGGAGCTGGAAAGGACAGGGGGATCAGTGTGGTCGCAGGGAAGTCGGCCACCTGGAGGGGCGTGCAGAAAGTCCCACGATTTGAATATCGTGGGACTTTCTGCACGCCCCTATCAGGTGCCGGGTGTTGGCCGACCTGCTTTCAATAACATATCATTTCCTAAAACGTTTGCGACCAAGAACCTGTCCCGTATCAATGCACAAAGTCCGTGTCATCACAAATGCCCACTATGGCTATCACATATCGGCGAGACTCCTCCCGAGCCAGGGAATTGTCCGACATTGCACGCCATGCATGAGATCTCATCTTCGACGAGAACAATGGAGTAATTTGTCCAACAAAAGAACTTATAATGAGGCTGCTCCTGCAGGAGTGACGGTGAGTTGGTTGCCTTGTTGGCGCCATCATTCCAGGCAGCAAGTGAAAGCAATATCGTTGGTTGGATGTGAAGTCGTTCCCAGGAACCAACATGGCAGGAAACGCCTCTTAATGTACGAATCCTGTTATACTGTAGCAGAAGGAAATGCCCAGCCGCGTTCACTAAACGGCTTCGAGAAAGTTCAATTTCTCATTTAGACCAGATGGATCTGACTTGTGATAGCGAGAAATAAAATTGACTATCGTGATGGTTGGCTCCTTTAACCGACCCATTTTAGCCCTCATATTTCTTGCAGCGGTCCCATCGCGATAACGACCAACAAGGCGCTTACTTTACATACTGCTCGCTTGATAGGTTGTCGCTGCGGGACAGGCAGTTCGCTACATCACACTTGTGCCTGACGAATCTTTCTATAGCCGCCCGGCCGATTTCGCTTTGTCAGGTCAACTCTTGTTGATCCAATGTAACCTCATTTGGAAGGCGATTCGCTTTGCGGTTGACAATCTGACCAACTGACCGACATTACCAGGACGGAGGTTGATTTCTAAGATCCTATCCGGCTCTTCGAGAAGAACGTTGGTTCTACCTTGTGTTTCATCATGGGAGTCACACCATGAGTGTCGAGGGGCCTGTCTCCATGCTGCTTTGGAGTCTTGACCCGGCTTCGTTGAAGGTATATATTATAGGCTTGACGACACATATAAATTTGACCAGTCCTACTTAACGAAACAAAACAAATTCCTTCTCCAAGACGCTCAATACAACATACTGTACTGCATTATTCTCCGACTTACACTTCTTAACACACAAAAATTCGAAAAGGTAATTTCTTCGCTTGTGTCCATATAACGTTTGGTTTATCTCACGCTGTCCTAGCATTCTTTCAAAATGAGCCGCTCTAATGAGTACCCTGCTGCCTCATACCCCCGTACTGCCGAAGAATGTTGGGACCTCGGAGGTTCTTTCTACCAAGAGTGGTATTCTAATCAGCAAGGCATGGATGCTTTCATGAGGGAGTATGACTCAGTCAAGCGCCAGGCACGGGATGCTCAGCGACGCATCGACCGGGAAGTGCCAGGAAGTCAGCAACAGCGTGCGCTTGTGCGGCAGCACGGTGCGGTCTTGCAGAGGTACAAAACTCTTCAAGCTCAGCTTGATCGTCAGACATACTTGGAAAATAGCATGAGAGGCCTGGCAAGGTACATGCAGAGGCATGCTATGATCACTAAGAATGATGTGCCAACTTTCCCAGTTAATATCTAAGCGAGGCTCGAGGGCAAACCGCAGGCGGGAATGTATCTATATTTAGGAGCTAGCTCGTGAAGTTAGATCCATAGTTGTTCAAGCAATGTTATGTCCAAGCAATATTAAACTCACGGATACTGCCTTCGACCTCCTCTCCTACATAACGCTCCTTGGCATGATTTCATTAAGCATCTGGTGTGTATGCGCGTTACGTTAGTGATGAATGATGCTTGAGCTGTCTCGATAGGTACAAATTTCAAGTATCTTTTGTGCATCTGCTGCAAGCTCGCAGTCTATATCGATGCGACTAGCCATGGCCTGGGCTTTTGCAAAGTCACCATCGCTAATTGCCCACTCTGCTAAAAGCAAGAGCGCTTTCGGTATGATCAAGCGGCCGACATTTCCCGTCATGCTCTCATCAGCATCACTGCGTTCTTGAGTTGCAGAATATTCCTCCACGCAAAGCTCGAGGAGCCTCGTAGCTTCATCCCGATTTTCCGTCTCATCGTATATTTTAGCCAATTGATAGAGCACCTCAAAGCGTTTGCTCCTTGAATGCTTGAGAGAACTCGACACGTCTTTCGTGTTTGTTGACGGTCCAAGGTAGGTAAGGGCGCGCTCAAGAACTTTAGCAGCCTCATGGAGCAAAGTCAACCCAATAAGGCAATTGGCAACTAGCTGCCACAAATCCGCGTCCCTTGGACGCAGTTTTGCTGCTCGACGGTAATAGTATAACGCGAATGTTGCTTTATCTAAGGTTTCGTAGGACCGACCAAGTCCAACGAAACTTCGATAATCGTGTTGGTTAAGATCGATCGCACGTCGGTAACATTCTACAGCGGCGTGTATGTTTTGCAGCTCCGTGTACTCGTGACCCAGTAATGTCCAGGCGCCGGAGAAACGGCGATCGAGAACCAGAGCTCTTCTGAACAGCATGACGGCATCATCATGACGTCCACACAAAGAGTAGTAATTACCAACAACGCAGCATGTCTCGGGACGGTAGCGGTCGACAGCCGAACAAAGTTGGGCAACGAAAGCCAGTCTTTCTCGAGAGGCAAGAGTGTGTAGGACGTTGGAATAATGGTCCACAAAATCCAAATGCCTGGGGTCGGATAGAGTCATTGTCCAAAAAATCGAATTGGCCTCATATATGTCTATGAAGTTCTTAGAATATGAATGCAGAAGAAGTATGCTACGTAAGTACCTTTCATTTGGTAAGACACCAGAGCTCTTTGTCCCTGAAGAAACAAACTTTCGGGGAAAATACTCTGAAGCTGAGAAAGTTCAGCTAGAAGGGAAGGAGAACCTTGCTGCAACCTCTGTCGACAGTATATGGAGAAAATGAAACCCATGATACTCGGGCTCATCCGACATTGAATCCTTTGAAGCTAAATTGGGTTGTGAGTTCCTGACTGCGGCCCAGCTGTTACCGAAGAGAAAGGGGAGCATACATGTCGCACATCATGAATTAAATCGCTCAGCTCCTCCCACGCACCCCAGTTCAAAGGATATAGGGACACGCTCCTCAGCAGCCAATCGATCGCCAGATCGTTGATCCCCTCTTTCACCATGATCAAGCCGTATCTATACCCAGCATTAGCCACTTGTCATGAAATACAAGATGTAGAGAGACGGAACAGGTATTCTAGCCAGCCGTGGCTGGTCTCATGTTGAAGGTTATCGGGAGATGCATTATTGAACCAAAGCTCCAACGCTCGTTTAATTGGCACGAGTTGCTTGTTTACAGTCGTGCCCACGTCGGAAATACCGAGAATTTGTCCAAGCTCCTCGATCTTCAGCTTTTCCCCCGCCATAAACTGTGCGTATAGAGCAATGAACAACCCTTTTTGACTGACTCTATTTCTTGTAAAGGCAGAGGCGTTGTCTCTATTTGGTTGAGCTTCACGTAGTGAAGCCAGAGTTGGAAGCTCCAAGAAGCTGCTTGGCAGAAAAACGGCCGCACTGCGTTGGAATTCGTGACAATCGAAAAGAGCCTTCGCTTTGAGATATTTTGGCACCTCCTTGAGTTCCAGATGCTGCTCAGCAATGCCCGTTGTTGGGATGGGGTTCGGGAGCGAATGCGAACTTGCCCCATCAACTCCATGACCTGGGAGGGCGTTGAGCAATTCAGCCGCCCTGCGGAAGTCCCCAAAAAAAAAGTTAGTAACCGAAACTGCAGCAAATAGGTGAAGCATCCTACCATTTAGCAGACAAATAAAGACATCGCTCTGCGCAGTCTAGAACAGACCGTTGCAGTGCGCCTCGAAGCTGGTTTAGTTGGACTTCCGAGAGACTCATTATTTAGCGTGTTGTTAGGTTCTGATAACGCGCGACAGTATGTGGTGACGCGTGTGTCGACAACCTTATGCCCCTTCCCACCGCCTACCTCTTCGGGAGACATATGGTCCAATCGACTTGGTTACCTGGTTTTCGCCAACATTTATGCTGGCGCGGCATTCGCGAGCAAGATACGTCAACCAGCACATACCGGTGGCCCTTTAAAATTCAGATACACATTTACACTTAGATAACCAGCCAGCGTAGCTGCACTTAATCGGTCTGCAAAATTAGCATTGAAGCTAGGTACATTTTGGATAGTTTCTGTTCAAAGTAAAGATTTGTACAAAGTTTTGGAAAAGATGTCATCATCTCCAGCAGTCCATGAGAAGCCCACGTGAGATTACACGCGGTTGTGTCCGGACCTGCTACCTAAATTTCTCTTGACACTCTTTCCAGATTATTTTCCTTTGCCGTTATAGCTCAGAAAGAATCGTAATGCCGGTCTCCCAAAATTGACGCACCTCCCTTACCACACTTTTTGCACCTGCACTGCAGGGGAACCACTGGGACCAGCTTTTCGCGTCCACAACAAGAACATTTACCCAAAACTGGCTGATGCAAGACTGAATTGAGAAGATCTTTGGTGAATTTTGGAATTTTGTCCGTGATTTCATCCAGCACTTCTTCTGCGCTAGAATTCCAGGGTCGGGCGATTCGCTCTCTTACAGATTCAACCACTATATCTCGAAGTATTTTGCTGGACTCGCATTGCAAAGAGTAGACGTCGATTATGGATCGCAAGAACGCGCAGTCATCCGGTTCGCGCGTGGCAGATCTCGTGAATTCGGTCGCGGATAGCGATTGCAGCCCCTTGATGAGATATGTATCTGCGATATCAAACATTCTTGCATGAAATACCAGAGGCAAAATGGCATCGTGCTTTTTGCCATCGGAGTCTTGAGACGACGGCACTTCATATTGACCTGTGTACAAGTACTCCACCATCTGTCGGACGATATCGAACGAGACGTCTTTGATCTCGTAGCCGCCTGTTTCCTGCTCCTATATGCGTCATGAGCAAGCATCAAAGTATTCGACTCAGCATACTTACTCGATAAGGGCCGATGCATGCGGCATGGATAACTGGAGACTGCGGACACACTATGATCATGTGTGCGGGAATTCGTAGACCTCCGCATACAAACGTGAGGTCGGAGAATTCCCCCGACTTACGAGCCCTGAGGGAAAAAAGTCAGGTCTGAGTTGTGTTGGGCAAACACTGATACACTCACTCTGAAATCTGCCGCCTGGCTTCGCAGGGTGCCTCGTATTGAACCATGTTCAGCTACGAATCCTCAAACCTTGAAGGGCTAAAGTTGGATCAAGGGATTCACAATTCATGTTTGAGCGGGGTTGAAACGCCACTTTCTGATGTCTCAACAGCACTCAACTTTGTGCTTTATCACATGACGTTGCTGTCCTACGTAAAACACGGCATATCAGATGACCAAATCAAACGGGCAGTTCCCATGATAGTTTCCATCTCACATTCCAACCAATTTACTCATCAAGTCCACCGCAAAGTCACCCCCCTCACGGAGCAGCTCTTTAAAAGGCCCTTTCCCCCACAGCTCAGACACATGTTGGTGTACGACATAAACCACAGCCCCTCTCATTTTGCACTTCTCATCGCTTGTAGATCGGTAAACATCTCTTATGCAATCAACAAACACCTCACTAACCCATAGCTTGGTGATTTTCGCCTGGAACTTCTGCAGAGCATAGTCTTTAAGGCCGTCCACCTCAAAGTAATCGGCCAGCTGATACACTCGAACGTCCTTGGAGAGCTCGTCGTCGTCTAGGCCGAATGAACCCACATCGTGGTCTCGTGGTTGGGAGTGTACGACGTACCTGGATGATTGAGCTTCATACACGGTTCTTCGCGGTATTTTCCCGTGTACATGTATTCAAAGGTCCGCCAGTATGCCTGCATGCTGCCTTCGCTGTACTCGAACTTTCTGGTTCCCACAATTCCACTGTTTTGTTTACTGTCATCGGTACGCGTCAAGCTTCAGCTGGAGTCCAAGTTGTGCCTTGGCAAGCAGTGGCAGCGATCCGCGGTCCGCTATCGTCCCGCCATGGCAGCACAACAGCAGTCTCTAGAAATGCTCCTGAGGAATATATAGCAAACAAAAATCGCAAAGGCCGGCGGAGCTGGGTTTAAGCCCACGGGTTCTTCCTCACTGAAGTCAGCCCTGATTTGCGGACGTTGCAGTCCTACTGGGTCTGCTCCAAATGTGATGGACATGGGAAGAGTTCGCCGTCCGTCGCGTCGAATACCACATCTCCAATTGAGCACCTCCGGAGGTATGTGATTCCGTGCGCGCTGGACATTTATTCTTTCTGCGTCTTACCACATCTAGGTCCCATCTGATCACTCGAACGGACGATTCTGTTTGCGCTGTTACATACCCTCCCTCGAAACGACGCTGCGTGCAGCTGCCTACTGCAAGATGCAATGTTAATAAAGCCAAGGAGTTGAGAGTCGGCTGGATCGTTACTGCCAACCTTCCTTTCACAGCGCCATCGAACCTCTACTTGCGAAGAATTCTCGACCTGCCACAATGCATCATTGGCAAAGGAGGTGCCGTGGAGTCGGCAGTCGGTTCGCGATGCCGTGCGGAAACTATTTGAGGCAAAGAAGGGAGCAATATCGACTCAATTGAGGAATGCAGTCACAAGGATTATCTTTAGCTTCGACATGTGGACTTCTCTCAACCGCTACGCCCTCCTTGGGCTCCACGCTCACTATCTCGACGCTTCCTATGAGGTTCAATCGCGGCTTCTTGCCCTCCGTCGCGTGTGGGGATCTTATTCGGGAGACAACCAAGCAACGACAATATACGGCGTCTTCGTCGAGTACCTGACACGCGACCGGATTGGTGCGGGTGTCTGCGACAATGCCTCATCACATGATACATGCTTGGTGAGCCTCTTTCGTCAACTGTCTCCTGCGATGACCGAGGAGGACATTAGGAACCACCGAACACGATGCTTTGGACATATGACCGGCCTTGCAGGTCAGGCGCTTCTCTGGGGAGAAGATGCTGACTCGTTTGAACGAGAAGCCTTCACAGAGGCGGCCTTCCGTGAACTTCGACTTTGGCGAAAACGCGGCGCCGTCGGCAAGCTGCACAGCATCGTCCGATTCGTTAGGGCTTCTCCGCAACGACGAGAGTTGATGAAATCTCTGGCATACAACCAACGTGATGATGACGACTACCAACTCTCTGAGGAGAAGCGAGCAGCAATCGACCTCGAGCTGATGCAGAACAATGAGACCAGATGGAATTCAACCTTTCTGATGATCCAGCGTGCCATTCGAAAACGAGAGCAGATTGACCACTTCATTGCGTATCTCGAAACCAAGGCAGCAGAGCCCCGACAACGTGTGCCTATCCAAGATCATCTCTCACCGCATGACTGGCTTCTCTTGACGGAGATGCAGAGCTTGTTAAAACCGCTCTACGAAATCACTATGCGGTGCCAGGGTTGGGCGAAGGAAGGCCGTTACGGCGCCTTGTGGGAAGTTATGATCGAATGGAATATTTGCTTACCGTCTTCGAGGAGCACAAGCTGATCTTCTCGCCGCTTGACGCAGGTGCTAATAAGCCACGGAATGCGCGAGCCTCGGTAGCCACGAGTATGATTTTCTAGTCGTCTTCGCTCGCCTCAAGTCTATTTGCTAATAGTACTACAGGATGTAGTGGGCTACAAGCTGACCAGTGCCACGGATGCGAGAAACACTTGCCTCAGCACACTCGAGACGAATATACTAGTACAATCTCGCAAGCTGAGAGTATTGATGATGACCACCGACGATGCATACAAATCTCTATCAATAACTGTTGGTCAAAACTCGATGAGTACACTCGACTTGGCCAGTCCCCGCTTTACCCAGCTGCCGTTATTCTTCACCCGCGCTGGAACGTGTCTTGGCTTGAGGCGAACTGGACCAGCCGCGAGCAGCTGGTATGGCTGCGAGACGCCAAGAAGAGCGTTCGGGAATACTTTGAACTACACTATCCAGCCAATGAGCCATCTGATCGAGTAAAAATCGTAACCGCAAAAGCGATACGGCAAGCCGAGCCTAGTCAATTCGACCAGTGGATGCAGAGCCAGGATCGGCACATGATGGAGGAAGACGATGAAGTTGCAGCTTACATGAGGCAAGGACCGATACGGCGAGAGAACTTGAACCCTATTCTGTGGTGGAAGGACCACCGAGAAGAATACCCACGCTTGAGCAAGTTTGCCCTTGACATATTGATGATTCCTGCGATGTCTGCCGATCCTGAGCGGACTTTCAGTGTGACGAAGTTAACATTACGCTCGCAAAGACACAACTTAGGCCCCGAAATAACAGAGGAAATACAGTGTCTGCGGAACTGGCTGGGCCATCAAGCGATCACGGTGGGTGAGGTTGTTAGTTTTGGCGGGGAAGGGATGGGTTTGGGTGAAGAGGAGGGACGGTAGTACCGTAGCACTATAACAATAACTTAATGCTGACTAACGTATCAAGTAAATCAAGTCGAACCAAGTTAAGTAAGTTCACAGAGGATTTTATTTCAAGTACTCAAGTTACACCCCCAAACTTGACTTACTTGAATTGAAGTCATCGCTGTCCAGTATAGGTTACCGTTTCGTTTGGATGCGGAGTGGTCTACTTGGACCAAAGCGGTATCAAGAATATGGAGGCAACATAAGTCGACACTTAACACCGTCCATAGCCTTGGATATTTCTACTCCAACTAAACTAGAGAGCTCAACAGCTGGAGTATAGGTAGGTAGCATCCGTAGATGACACAATAAGAAAAAAACCAGAAACGGCGCACATGGCATGGGTTCACGGCGGCCAACATTACGATACTGGTTGGTGAAATATTAGTAGACAATTATCCGTTCACAATTCGATATTTTAGGGCTGAGATATTCATCACTGGTTTGGTAATATATTGTAATGCAACCTTATTTTTGTCAAATTCCCTTAGGGGCTTCCCCCCTAGTTAAATTTCCGAGAGGCTGCAACCTTCCTTCAAACTGCAAGCGTGTAATTCCAATATAAGACTGAGGGCCGTGGAAGACATTACTTTTCATGCCAGGCGCCCCATTCTTCCTCTCCCAATACAAATGGAACGTTACGCCAGGCCGACTTAACATCAAAAAGAAATCAACTTACTTCCACTGAGGATAGTGCTCACATGCGTCTGCACTCTGTCGAACCTCATGAACGAACAGGTCTCACTCTCCAAATGATTGAAGAATCCAGCTAATGAAACAAACTGCTTGGCGCACCCACGCTTGTTTGGACAATGATAAATCTTTCCCTTGTGTCTAGGGGAATTGAGATGCATGTTCAAACCATTCAGGGTCTTGAATTCACGGTGACAGATGTAGCACTCCCAGGCGTCCCCGTTGTACGATAGGTGGTTCGCTTCGTAGGTGGTGTTTTGTTCGTCGTGCCACCCGATCTGTTTATTGGTAATGACGCCATGAGGGTCGCGTTTTCGGACCAGTGCCAACAGTTTTTCTCTGTTGAGTGAAGGTGCATTATTGCAGGAACCGGTTTCGAGGTGGTGGCTAAGGCCGCTTGCGCTTGTAAAGCCAGTTCGACAGAAGGGACAGGGAACATTAGCCCCCCGGTGGAGCTTGGAATTCAGATGCTTTGGATGATTAGATTGAAAGAATCTAGAAACCCGGATTGAATATGTCAAGGTACTTGCCATCTGGAGGCTGTTGCCATTTGGGAAACTCTTGTTACACGCCTTGCAGTGGTATTGATAATGCCCTCTAGCCTGCATGTGTTGTCCAGCAGCTTTCTCAGTGTGAAACTTGGCGGAGCAGGTCTCGCAAGGGAACTTTGGCGCCCAATGGCCTAAGGAATTCATATGTTGCTGGGCTGCATGTACGGAACGGAACTCGCGGGTACAAGATTCACATTCGAACCGTGGCCCAAAATGACCTGTATCCTTCATGTGCTGCTCGCAGGAGTGAGCGCTGTTGAACTCTCGTGTGCAAGTCTCGCACTCATACATCCTGTAGGAAATATGATGATACCAGAGGGATTATGGAGTAGACAGAGTTGGCCGCGACGTCTTGTGAATGATGGACAAAACAGACGACTGCAAGATGCACAAGAATGAATAAACAAGAATGTTTGATTCGGATACAAAGAGGGGGAAGAGGAGAGGAAGAGGAAGCAGCACAACAACACACGTGACCATTCCCTTCTTAACTTTTACCAGCTGGGTCAAATGGAACAAAGGCATGGATAGAATGCCATGCATCCTAGCACGTCAGTTCATTCTGACAGTCTGCCTTGGGGGACACACGAGGGAAACATACATTATATGTCAGATCCATAAACCCGTAAATTTTGGTAATGTTATGCTATTTCGTGGTTTATTCCATACAGAGGAGGTCGCCTCACTCAAACCAACAGTGCTTCTTCTGCCCGTCAGTGCAATGATCCTGTCCAACTAGATGCATAAAATATGTCTATGGGCTCGTAGGTGTTACTGGGGACAGTAGGAGTTGAGTCAGGGTTCGATTGCGAAGGAACTTGCGTGTGTCATTTCGCAGCTTGAAGTGTGGCTCTATGTTCTCTTCTACTGCGTATGTCGAGCCAAGTCTGTTTACAGTACCTTTTTGTCCAGGCTCATCACACTGCGGTCCCATTTCGGACCCCTGCAATCCTGTCAAGCTGTGGTATTGCTGTACTTTGAGCAAGTTAGACTGGAAGGGTAGCACGACACAAGCCGAGACAGACATGCGGCGCATAGCCACATCTGGATGAAAATGAAGCCATGGCAAAGTCAAGCTCCTTCTCACGCACGTCGTGACATGGCATCCTGCAGCGACAAAGTCACCCGCAGCTTTGGGGTATGCCGCGGGCAAAGTAAATTCAGCCGGTCGTGGTCGTATCAAAGCGCGCGTCGGTCGGTTTTTTATTCGAGCTGTCGACATTAGGAGCGACCTGTTCTCAGTATTAGGGGCTTGAATGGTGGCGAACCAGGGCCCGATGGCGATGGCTCGATGCCGCCGCCTTAGGTTGCTAATAAGCTCTTTCGTGTGCCTGTAATAATTTGTTTGCCGCTTCACAACAAGAGGTTCTTGGGACGCGGAACCCTGCATTCACACAACTCGGCATGCCCTGGGATGATGACGAGTGGCTACGAGGTCTTGTTGCTCCGTCGGGTCGCCTCGCAGGTGCTGGCCAACCACCAAAACCTGCTCCACGTATTGCTGCCCTCGCGTTTCGGAATGGACATGTGTAATTGGGCGTCAAAGTGCCTATGCATCGCCAGGTTGGCATTTTTTGATTGGATGGTCATCCCCTCGCCGTGCCGGATGCGCCGCCAACCTGCCCAAGTCTTCCTGACAACTCCATCCTCGCCATCCCCTCTTTCCTCCCCTCCTGATTCTCAAAGCTTATCCTTCGAGTGCTGCGCCTTGGTCACAGCTGTGACCTCAGACGCCTTGTCCGCGCGGTGTCAGTTCTACCACTGGCTCATGACTTCCGCTCTGCCTTGAATCTTGAAATAGTCGAAGTTGCGGTTGAAACTCTTGTCCTCGACTACGGTGCGCGGGTGCAGGCGCGGGGTCGCTCACAGAGCCGCTCAATCTGCAGCTCGACTTTCGAAGTCGGGACACACTCTGAATAGCATACGCCGTCCTTTTCTGCGTTACACGATGCAGTGATCGCTGCAGGTGCGACCCTCGGCTGTCAATGACGTGTCATGGTATGCCGCTCATAACCCCGCACCCATCACGGTTGTCACATCGTACGTGGTCGCCAAAATAATATACGGGTCCTGGCACTTCCTACTTCACAAGAAGTTACTATGTCGGGCCGTGCCGATAATCAATGTCGGGTGGTGGTGGAGGTAGACGGCATCGTCTGGACCAAACGGAATGGGGAAGCAAGTTTCCAAGGACGAAGGCGCAAGGCTACTTTAAGCGGCACAAGAACTGAGAGGCAACGGGCCATCTCCACTCCGTTACTCCTAGACCCCAAACGCAATCATACCCAGCTCATATTCTCGGCAAAAAAGACGTGGGTCATTTATACACACAGATTATCTACCACAGCTAGCATCGAAGAGTACTTGAACAAGGGGATTCGCCTGGCTCGAAAACATTGGAAGCTAGTAGAGCCGGACGTCAGCGTAGCGTTTCTTCTTCCACGGCCTTCATCCAGCTACATGTGAAGATCCAACCAAATTGAAGGATATTGTGCGAGGCAGCAATAAGGGGCCTCGAATAGAAAAGAGAGTGAAGCCGTACGATTCAGATCGGAACGTGTCACCGTGGGCCAGGGACCCAGTCACGAGTCTGACTTGCATTGCCGTCAAGACAATGGTGATGTGGACGGTTGCGTAGACCAGCCAAGCAAAGTGTTCCTGGAAGTAGTCGCTGTGTTGATCCCACTGAGACTTGTAGCCGCACAGAGGTGTTTGGGATGGGCGCATATCTTGTTTAGACGACTCATACGCATGTCGCGGATGAAGCGACGGTCAATCCTGGAATAGCTGGGTTCCGTGTCCACTGCCCGACGAGCATTCCCCACACAGGTCATTGCACCTTTGCAGGAAGTAGATGTTTGTCCCGGGCGATGAGGAAGTCGCTCTCATGGGAGAACAGCACGGCATAAGAGTAGAGGAAGCCGAGCGCACAACGGCGAAGCCCTTGGCGCTTACATTTCTTTTGGCTGGTAGGGCGGACGACGTCGTTGGTATCGGGAGAGCACTGGCATGTCTGTCCACAGCTGAGATATTCAATCCAGGAGCCCAGCTGCAGGAGGTGTGGGATCGGCTTAAGGAACATCCGAGCCCGTCGCGCAGAAGAGATGACAAAGGTCTCTGCCCGGTCAAAGACAAAGCAGAGATAGAATTATGCGAACCTGCTGTTACACAACAAGTTTTCCTTCCGCATCTGTTAGCCCAAATGGAGAGGCTAAATTGCCCACAGGGCAGACATGAGCAAAGTCACGCACGGCTCTGACAACACTGGCACACCAACCGTTACGTGCAACAATAGAGACGCTTTGGTGGGCATGGTCGAATGTTTCAGAATGAGTACTGTGCCACACGCACGAAGTGGGACAGGACTTATTTCCGCCTTGTAAATAATATTAGCACCCCTCAGTGACCTCAAAAATTGCGCATATTCGCCAGTACAACTTGTTTTTTGCATCGTTCAACTCTTTCTGAGAGTGCTGCCCGCGAGAAGTTGAGAGGAATGAGCTGCATGATTACTATCATGCAGTTGGAGCTGAGAGCCAGTAAGTGCTGTTGCTCGACTTGATTCAAAATTACGCAGGCAACCCGCCTAGTTTGACCACAGAGCGCACAAAATGCCTTTTGTATGCTATCACATAATGTTTTCTCCCCCTCAGGAGAAGACTTGGGGGGCGAGACTTGTAGACAGACACATGTTTGGAAAATAACAAACAGCTTGTTAAATTATGAGCGGCTAAGCATGGCTGTGGATTATGAAGGACGCAAGAAAGTCATTGTAGCTCTGAGCTCTAGTGTGCGGTTGCAGCGCCTACCAGCACATTGGAGGGGTCACTCCAATCGAGCCTAAAAAAGAGAATATTGAACGTCAAACTATTCGAACCACAGCCTCTCACGGCGGCTTGGGCCCTGCAATTGCGTTACAGCCTTGGTATTTGGGATATGAGCTTTGTGTCACGGCCCCGGCATTCTGCAATGACACTTGGCTGTCGCCACTACCAATCGCATAGTGAGGCTGTGGTATTTTCGCCCGCATGTTTAACGGCGGCAATGCAATTGGTGCGTGACTTCAGGCTTCGCCGGTAGGAGTTGGATTAATCCTGCAAAACTGGGGGTGTACGTCGCTGGCAGAAGCCATTCCGAGGCTATATTGAGCGCACACATTTCGGTTCTTGTTTGGCGGCTGTGCTGAGATAGATCTTGGGTTACAGGCGCGTTGACGTGTATACCTGGTAATGTTCACGCGAGTTGGATCAGGCAGCCGTAGATCATAAGAAGAGGGCAACATCTCGCATTTGTGAACTGGACAAGACCGCGAGACAACATGGTACGCGCCTCGTATTAGACCGGCGTTCCGGCAGCCATCCCGGCGGCCCCGAAGCGTCGGGGGCAGTAATAACCCTCTGCTGTGGAGGCAAATTGCAATGACCGATAACAGCCATTTTTGGCTGCACGGACGCAATCGGGTGCTTTTTTCAGCCAAGTTCTGAACAGAGTCTTTGTAGAGAGGAAGGATATTTTGCACAGACAATACTTGCGATCCTTAGCACATTGAAGGCCTTAACATTGGAGGCAGGACTTTGTTGAGAAGTCGAGTTGTAGAATTGGCATGGGCGCAACACACTCACCGGTGAGTACTCAACATTGCGCCCTCCGAACCCTGCTGGTCTTCTACCATATTTGGGCGCGCAAAGACACTTTTTGTCCTTCCGGTTTGCCTGTTTGCGAAGAAGTCGCAAAATGCGGGTTGAAGCAACTGACATTTGACAGAAGTTGGCTGTTGGGGTTGAAGGGGACGAACTTGCGACAAGGGAAAGTGAAGGGGCGTATTCTCAGGAACGCGACATTTGTCTCTGTATTTTACGCCTCCACAAATCGCAGCCGGCTATTGGATAATACCTAGCGGCAAGCACGTACCGTTTTAGTATCCGTAGGTGACACGACAACAAGAAAAGCTAGAATCGGTGCACGTATTTACGATTGAAGTCATAAAACAACCAAAGAGGTAGAAGTTGGCGACCAAGAATTGTAGGTGGGGGACAGAACGGACACGGGCCTGAGACTACCATTTCGCACCCCCTTACCCCATCCATTGGTGGCCATGCTATTTTTATAACACGCTGAAATCAGACACGGAAGAAGTGGAGGTGCATATCTTTTTCACACAAATAGAGTTCAGATACATATTTACTTAAGGATAGGGGTATGACACTCCCATCTCTCTCGTATTCCATTCTCGTACTGTGCAGGACAAGAACGAGGATGGACGGGACCGTGTGAATAACTTCCCAAGGACTAACTGTAGAGGAGACTGACGCGGTGCTTCAAGGACCATCGAATCTATCATTACGTGACACCAGACTTCATCTCTCCAGCCTTCTGAGTTTGTGCCCTGTGCTTCCTGCGTAACACTGATCTCGCAAACCACAAATCATGGCAACACATGAAAATGACGAGTCCCAAGAAAAACAGAAGAACCAGAGTGACCAGAAAAAGAACGAGAACTGAAAACCGACGTGAAGCCTCAGCAAAGGGAGGCAATTCGCTTGACTCATGCGGCAAAGATTGCGCAGCTAGCTCAACCTGCATAGCGCTTAATATGGTCGATAACATAACAAATATCGCGATGAACGGTGCCAGTATGCGGCTTAAGCAAGAACCCCACTGGGCATTGATATGGTGAAAGGTGAGTTTTTCAAGAAAAATTCTCGCTAGCCAATTCAGCCGCGTCAATCGGAGCTCTCCGTATTGATACCGAGGCGAGACACACTTATCAGGTAGATCTGCAAATGGAGTGATGAACGCAGCAAATTCTTCAAATGTTAGACGCTCATTGCATGAGCTGGTAGGTATGAGCCCCATATCTTCTGCGGCCCTACGGAAATCAAGGTCAACCTGTATAAGGAACCGGTATGTCCGCATAAAGCCCGCAGCGGCTTCAAACAGCTCCCTGTCCGCAACCTCAATGTATTCCCAGAAGGCGCGAGATAGCATATAAGGCGGGATGGGCTTAATAAATATACGATCGTAGTACCAGACAAGGTGAAGATGCGGGTTTTCTGTCAAAATCACGTCCCTCCCACGAACGGCTTGATGGTGTAGCGGCGAGATATGTGCATAATGCGGCGTTGATACCTGAAATATTGTGTCAGTAGGGTCTCTGCGTGAAGAAGAACGGCACTAACCAGCCAAAGACGAGGTGATAGCTTATCAAGATGGAATGGTATAAGTGCACGTCGGAGGTAAGGCAAAAGAGTTGGGCTTTGTAGGTCAGCATGAGCATGGCCTGGGAGCATGTTCTTGCCATCGCGTCTACGGAGCACTCTCCGAGGTCCGATCCAAGTAACTTCAAGAGTGTTCCCGCTTAGGTCCGTAATATCTCTCGTTGAGAGCGCCATAGCAATCCGGGAACGCTCAAGGGGTTGCAAATTACTTATCGAGGAAGAATTAAGACTTAATATGTCATTGTTATCCTGCTCAGCACGCCGTTTACATATAAGTCTTGAGTAGGCAATTGATAACTTGAGTAACCAGCGGTTGCTACACTTCTGCTGTGATGCCAAGCCCGAACAGAGCTTTTATCTGCGTGCTGCGCCACTCTCTGGTCTTTCATTGTGGCTCCACAAATTGAGCACATGCCCTGTGGTTTAAAATTAAGCTCCACATCTACTCCGGTGCCTTCCGCTTTTGTGACATCGGGAGCTACTGCAGGGTATTGAGAACCTCACTCTTCGCGTTGTGTTTATTGGCCGACATAGGCCTAGGCCTTACCCCTCTTTCGCCCAAGACGCGGCTTGAACAAAAATTATCCTAGCTACGGGGCGATGCTCACTCTGGGCTGTGCTCTTGCAGCTTTTGTTGCTCTTCTTATTGCCAGATAACCCCCCCTTCGTTTTTTCCGTATGAGACGCGGGCCAATCGACACTACTGGCTGACCAGAACAGGAGCACACTACTTCCTCTCCCTCACGCAACTTGTACGTCATACTGGCGTTTATTTCCATCGTTCTGCCAGCATTAGAAGTTCGTTGCCTAGTTTGATTGAGGAGTTCCTGAGCTCTTCTTCCTCCGGGCAGATCTTCGCTTTGTTTGCCTCAGCTCTAGACTTCGGGCTTATCGAGCCGGCAGCACATCAACATCACCTAACATGCCGCCAAAGAAAAGGGCGAGGGTAAGTAGTAGCACAAGCAATCTCCAACAACCCAATAATGCGGGACCGTCGTTCAACGTACCTCCAAATAAGAGGACGAGGGCAGACAGCACAAGCAAGCCTCCACAGCTCGCAAATGCGCTGCCACGAAAGCTGGGACTAAACCAAGTATACCCCAATCCAAGTGACACTTCAAGAAAAATTGACATAGAGTCGGTCTAATCACATACCATCCTGTCCGACTCAGCTAACGGATTGTAGCATCGTTGCTATCCATGGCTTGGACACTCACTCACCGAAAACTTGGGTGAGATTTAAAAACGGCCGTGATGAAACGGATGGAGTCGTTCACTGGCTGCAAGATCCGGACATGCTGCCTTCAACAATTTCAACCGCTCGGATCTTCACGTACGACTGGAACGCGAATTTCGACCGCGAAGCGGCGACCGAAAGCTTACTCGGCCATGCTGACGGACTACTGCTACAACTGCAGATGCAAAGAGAAGAGGTGAGCTTCTTTGGCTTCTATTTTTGATAAGATGATTTAACGCCGCAGATGGAGGCTCACAATCGGCCTATCATTTTCGTTGCCTCTTGCTTTGGCGGCTTATTGCTTTGCAAGGTGGGCGTATAATTCTTCACTGCATTTTTGAACAGGCACTTATTCCTTTAAGGCGCTGCACCGGGCATCTGGACGCCACAGCAAGTACTCGCGCATCCTCGATTCGACCGTCGGTGTGACTTTTCTAGGAACCCCTTTTCGAGGCAGTAGCGATGGCTTCTTGACTGCAGCACAGCTGCGTCTCAAAGTAGCTGAATCGATGGGTGGTGAAACAGCCAACGAGCTTATTAAGTACCTTAGCAGGAATGAGCAAGAACGTAAACAACTCGACGACGCCGTCCAAGAGTTCTGTGAATTGGCCAAGGCTTCTACTTTCAAGGATTCCATCTACTGCTTTTACGAGACACAAAAAAGCTCGGGGGATCACGGAATCGTAAGTCATACCGACGTTCGGACATTATAATCACTAACTAAATTAGCTCGTTCCGAAATACTCAGCTTGTCTTGATTTCAGCAACCTCCGCGTTGGGTTACCCGTCAGGCATGCGCTGTTGAACAAGTTTTCAGGGCCGGATGACATCGCATTCCAGACTGTATCATATAGCTTGAAAGAGATTGCCGACCAGAAAATACAGTCAGGTTAGCGAATACATTTCTTTATGATCCTACCAGAGCGTTACGCTGTGATTGAAAATCATGAGATTTCCCTGTCGGATTCCGTAGCTGCAAATGGAGGGAACCGGCTAACCAACCAGTTCTGCAGGGCCTGACGCCTGGATCCGAAACAAGCACTATACTGCCAACAAGCTCAAGATTGAACGACTCTCAGGCTCCCTGTTGCCGATGGACAGGTGCTACATCAATCTCGCCATTATAAAAAAGCCAGGACAAAATCGCTTAGAGGAAGAATCCAAGGAGGCAGATTCGACCCCCCAGGCCTCCCCGTTTTCAATCTTCACTCGACAGAAAGTTGAAACGCTAGACAAGACGTCACAAGTTGACTTAGCGACATTATTCAACGAACGCAAGGGTCGCGACGGCCGACTAATGCAACCACGAAGGATTTTGATTCGAGGACGCGCGGGAATTGGGAAGACCACCTTGTGCAAAAAGATTGTCCATGAGTTTACTAAAGGCACATGGAACGAATGGACGAATATTTCGACCGCATTCTTTGGGTGCCTCTGCGGAATCTGAAGCTAAAAGAGAGACGCCAGCTACCGGCGTATAATTTTGAACATCTTCTTAGCCATGAGTATTTCTCTCTGCCGTACCCTAAACCGGAATTCGCTGAAGCATTATGTCATGTTTTAGAGGCCACTGTCGACAAGACTCTATTCCTTCTCGACGGCCTGGATGAAGTATCACAGTTCTTGGGCGGATATGATGCTATGTCCCGGTTTCTCATGGTCCTGCTAAATCGGCCAAACGTTATCATTACATCCAGGCCCAACGCCAGCCTTCCATCTTGTATCCAACCTCTTGATCACGAATTGGAAACGATCGGGTTCTACCCAGATCAAGTGAGGGAATATATCGAAGAGTCTTTTACTGACCCGGAAACAGCTAAGACTGACCGCGACAAAGTCAACAAAGTCCAGTCCTTCCTTCACGCGCATTGGCTAATTCATGGTCTCGTGCGGATCCCAATTCAGCTGGATGCGCTTTGTTATACCTGGGACGACCTGGAACCCGGAAATGTGCCTGATACCATGACCGGCATATACAAAGCCATCGTACAAAGGTTGTGGGCGAAGGATGCTGGGCGACTGGAGAAGCAGGTTGGAAGCTATAAGATAGCTCGCACCGCCGAAATCCAACGTAGTGTCAATGATGAGATCAGGCTGCTTGAGTGTCTGGCCTTCAACGGGCTGCATAGCGACATAATAGATTTCACGCCAACGCATCGAGACGAAATTTCCGCGAGATTTGAGTTCAATATGCCCCTTGATGAGATCCTTGGACGACTCTCTGTCATAAGAACTTCGGACTCATCACTAAGAGCTGAAAACCAAGATTATCACTTTATACACCTAACCTTTCAAGAGTATTTTGCGGCGTCGTATTTCGTGCGGCACTGGAAGGATAGACGGCAACTTGAGTATCTTGCACTTTGCAATAAGGAGACGGATACAAAGCCAAGTCATCCTGTAGAGTTTCTTCGGAAACATAAATATACTGCGCGCTACGACGTCTTCTGGCGCTTTGTTGCCGGCTTGCTTGACGCAGGCAGCCAGGTTATTGGCTTCGTGAATATAATCGAGGAAGAACCGCTCGACCTTTTAGGTCCTACGCATCAAAGACTGGTCATGCATTGCTTGAGCGAAATATCCGGTCACTTGCCAATGCGAGAGGTCCTCGAACAAAGGCTGTCCCAGTGGTTGCTGTTTGAGTGTAATTTCAACCATCGTCCGCACCTTGCAAGCGAAGCTGAGTTTCCCGAGCTGGCCCTGAACACTGCTTTACGTGAAGGGTCTGCTGATGATCAGAAAACAATTCTACGGTCGCTAGCCAAACGACCCTCAATTCCGCGAAGTAACATTAAGCTGATAGCTTCCTGGCTCGACAACGAGAACCGAGACATGAGACAGGCCGCTGTAGAAGCCTTAGGAGGGCAATCGGCCCTGCCTAACGATATACTCATGGCGGTAGTGGTTCGGCTCGCTGACGAGATTGAGGACGTGCGAATGGCCGCTATCCAAGTCTTAGGTGGGCAATTGACTCTGTCTAACGAGATCCTTGTGGCCGTGGCAGCATGGCTTGACCACAAGGACCAGGACGTGCGACGTGCTGCCGTCGAGGCCTTACGTGGGCGATTGGTCGTATCTAATGAGATCTTTGCGACTGTTCTCAATAACGAGAACAAGTACGTGCAACAGCACGTTGGCAAAGCCTTAGGAGGGCGATCACCTCTGCCTAATGAGATGCTTATGGCCGTGGCGACACGTCTTGACGAGAACGAGGAAGTGCGACAGGCAGCTATCGAAGCCTTAGGTGGGCGATCCGCTCTGCCTAACGAGATCCTTGCCGCCGTACTTGATAGCGATGACGAGTGCTTGCGACAGGCCGCTCTCGAAGCCTTAGGTGAGCGATCGGCCCTGCCTCACGAGATGCTTACACTAGTGGTAACACGGCTTGCCGATAAGAATGAGAACGTGAAAATGACCGCTGTTGAGGTCCTAGGAAGGCAATCGGTTCTGCCTAACGAGATCCTTACGGCTATAGCAGCATGGCTTGACTATAACGATGGGGATGTGCGATATGCCGCTATTAAAGCTTTAGCTAGGCGATCGGTCCTGCCTAACGAGATGCTTACGGCCGTAGCGGCATGGCTTGACGACGAGGACAAGTACGTGCGACAGGCTGCTGTCGAAGCCTTAGGTGTGCAATCGGGCCTACCTAACGAGATTCTTGCGGCCGTAGCGACACGGCTTGACGACAGGGACCAGCACGTGCGACGTACTGCCGTCGAAGCCTTAGGGAGGCGATTAGTCCTACCTAATAAGATTCTCATGGTAATGCTAGCACGACTTACCGACGAGAACGAGGACGTGCGAGATGCTGCTGTTGAAGCCTTAGGTGAGCAATCGGCTCTATCTAATGGGATTCTCACGGCTATTGCGGCACGGCTCGATAACGAGAATGTGTACGTGCGACAAGCAGCCATTGAAGCCTTAGGTAGGCAATCGGCCCTACCTGACGAGATTCTCACGGCCGTGGCGGTACGACTTGACGACAAGAACGAGGAGGTGCAATACGCCGCTATCGAAACCTTAGGTAGGCAATTAGCCTTACCTGACAAAATGCTCACGGCCATAGCAGCACGGCTTAACGAGAAGGACCGGCACGTGCGACGTGCCGCTATTGAAGCCTTAGGTAGGCGATTAGCTCTACCTAAGAAGATCCTCATGGTAATACTAGCACGACTCACCGACGAGAACGAGAACGTGCGAGAGGCTGCTGTTGAAGCTTTAGGTGAGCGATCGGCCTTATCTAACGAGATACTTACAGCGGTAGCAGCACGACTTACCGACGAGAATGAGGACGTGCGAATGGCCGCTCTTGAAGCCTTAAGTAGGCAATCAGCTTTATCTAATAAGATCCTTACGGTTATAGCAGCACGACTTGCCGACGAGAATAAGTGGGTGCGACAGGCCGCTGTCGAGGCCTTAGGTGGGCAACCAGCCCTGCCCAATAAGATGCTTACGGCTGTGGCGGCACGGCTCGACGACCAGGATGTGTACGTGCGGCGAGCCGCCACCCAAGCCTTACTTGATGGAGTGCAAAAACACGGAAAATTGTATTGTTCCTTTCTCAATAGCCCTTGCGTCGCATCGCTTTACAAGAATTTACTCTCTAGAAGCTTCAATGAACCCTTAAGTTGGTACAGTGAGGATAACAACTGCTGCTTCAACATGCCAGAGGGTATCAGAAGAGTTTCTATGGACAATCAACACACCGATATCATGGCCAAGATTAACGCGGCGAGGCCAGCAGACTTTCCATCAACCGGCCGTGGGAGCAGAGCTTGCCCTCCTGCCAGTCCTGTTTGATGGATGAGAATCTCGACAACGGGCAGATAGAACGGAATGGCCCTATCGTCACAATACGATGGAACCTAGTATGTCACGTCTACGATATGACTCTCTCGCATAAGATGCATCTGCAAAATCATGCTATTCTAGTCCATGGGACGGTCGCCTGAAGCCAATTTGCTGTTGGTAGAATGAATAATTCAAAGCGTATTCAATTATAATCGGTAGAAGTAAACACTACGTTGCAGAAAACTCAAATTAGACCAGTCATTTAAGACAATTCTCTCATTCGGTGTACCGTCAGGGAAGTGCTAATTCAGTGGAATCTTCGCCTTTATGTGTCAATTGGTAAACCAATCCATTGTTCCTGGGACCTGACATATGTTTCAATACTAGTTGGAAATATTAGGAATTCCTTAACAAGCGAGTCCATAGCCTGAAACCTCTGCCCTAACATCCGCTTCAAATTCTCCGGGTGACACCGAAGGAATCTTCTGAATCTGGTGCCAGGGTGTCGTTCCTTCCTTATCGTCCGGATCCAAATCCCCGGGCAAGCGAGATGCCTAATGTTTTCGCATGTCGGGGCCGCATTTCTCAACATCCAGATGCAAAGCATCCTTCTCGTGTGAGTTGGAGTTTGGGAGGTGTGCTTCAGTACCGTATTGGTCTAATAAATACTCGACCACCTCGATGTGATCCCCCTTCATAGCTTCATCAATTGATTGATGCACTGCATTGGTATATACTGCCTCGTAAGGGTAGCGAAAATCTTGACGTAGCAGTTCCCTCTCCAGCTCTTTGTTGATCCTAGCTCTGCTTACCAAACGCCGGATCATCGGCATACAGCCCTTCCCGGCAGCCGCGCAAAGGAGCTCCTTTGCCCACTTTTCCTGTATTATTGCGTCCAGGATGTCATCAACGAGGTCAAAAACTGCGTCCCAACTTTGACATCGTAAGTCAGCCTTACGCCTATACCACTGGTTAATGGCTAGCTGGAAGAAATCGAGAATGAGAACCTGATGCTTAGCTCTCTCATCGAGAGGAAGCATCCTCAGCCTAGATATATCACCCCATCGAATGAGTTGGTCAGCAGCCCGCATATTTGACTCAGGCAAGAAATTTTCATTACTAAAGTCCCAACTCTCAACCACATGGCGAAACATCTCCGGTGAGCCAAAAAGCGCGGTAATACCAAGGGGGTCATACAAACTAGGGTCAAATTCGAACCTTGGCAGAATGACGCAGCCAGGCCGACGATTCTGCTCAATCCAATTGTGAATCCTAGTAGAACCGGGCTGGCATAGCTTTTCGATGCTCGCCAACTCTAGCAGGGACGGCCTAGTGATCATGCTCAAGTGTTCAACCCAGTAGCATGAAGCGTAGACGAAGAACTCCCCGAAGCCACGCTCAGTCGGGTCGTAGCGAATCATAGTTTTCTCCCATTCATCCCAAGTGCAGCTAGTAGTGTAATTGTTGGATTTGATATCGTCATTAAATAGGTCGACTTCTTGCGGTAGAGCTTCAATAGCGAGCTGCTCGTCAGAGAAAAGGCGCCTCTGGTCAATCTCCTCTAGTAGAAGATATCTGACACAGGTGTTCAGTAACTCTGCCTCTACTATCTCTGTGCAGAACTCGGATGATAGTTTATTTGGTGTCCCAGGAGAAACTAGTGACTTCGTAATAAACTCCTTTACCGATAGGTGTAGTAGCCGAACCTGACGCTTCTTCAAGTCTCTAAAATCGATATGAGAAATGAACGGTTGGATCAGACTCATGACTCGGTGATGATCTACAAGGTCGGTTAGAGATTCGATCCTTGTTACACCATCCCCAGCCAAGCCCAAAGTCACAGCCCATGAGAGTTCCGATATGCTAAGCGGTCTGCGGACGGCGGAGAGAAATTTCAAAGCCATGAGATTGATTGGATGGCTACTTCAAACTTGAATTGAGAACTTGACTTGACGAGAAGTCGAACTTGATTGAGAAATGTCAAGTTCGAGCTTGACTGTCAGCCACACTGGTTATAATATTACTGCTGAAGACATCAAGGTTCTAGATGTGCAAGGCGCTTAGGGCAAGAACTAGTCAATTGAGGCAGACATGCGCGCGGGAATAGTTGAGATGACGTCTTGTCTCCGGAGTAATAAAAAAA
Source organism: Metarhizium acridum (assembly GCF_019434415.1). Taxonomy (NCBI): domain Eukaryota; kingdom Fungi; phylum Ascomycota; class Sordariomycetes; order Hypocreales; family Clavicipitaceae; genus Metarhizium; species Metarhizium acridum. The sequence continues at coordinate 1,378,084 of NW_027094025.1, read as the reverse complement.
AGGTAGGAATTGGAGGCCATGTTCAGTAGAGGAGTTTGTGTCTTTTATAGACGTAAGCCAATGAATCAGGACGCGTTGTAAACGAAACTTAATTGATTTGCAAACGCGACGCGTTGGGCGGCACCGAAAGCGGAGGCGCGATACCTAAACTGGCAATTGGACGGGATCCCGTCCAGTTTTAGAGGGACGGGGCCCCGTCCGCCTATTAATCGCCAGGGGGTGGGCAACTAATGGGTCGCACTCATACATGGCCGCACGACACAAGTAGCAGGTCGGAAGCGCTGGGACTGCGAACAACTAAATTGATGAGGAAGAGAAAAGGAACTTATGATACCGCCTTCAAGGCAATAGATAGCTTACGCTGGCAGTCACGGTGAAGCCTCACCGCGAACATGACTGTGGCACGTAGGCGCCATGTAGGGTAGTAACTCTTCCTCCGGCAAGGACCATTTATCTACATTTTCCGCCTCCCATCTAGATCGAGCGAGTGACCCTCCAGTAAGGCTGTCTTCAAAAGCTTCTCCAGCAGCGCACATTGTTTGTGTATAGTCGTTTCGAAGGAGGTCATGGAAGGCTGCTAGTAACTTTGAATTATTCGTGAGGTCAAGGTAGTCTTTCTGCTTAATCCCATCTGGGTTCCTCATTTTCCAAGATCTATAATCACTGTGAAGCTTAATGGTACACTTGCCACGGGCCAGCACAGGTGTCTTTGGAATTTAGGCCCCGCACTTTAGAAACGAATCTCGATTTGTAAAACGTAAACAGACACTTGGCGGTAGGTTTCTGGGTTGGAACACGCCCGTTTTCAAGGAGCAGAAGTGCATTCCACCAGATGCTTGATGTTTGTATGCAGCAACAGCTGTCAACACATCGTATACTAAGGCATCTCAATTGGTCCGACACCAACCGTCCTCGCGGATTTGGATAGAATTCGACGTAATTTGCCACGGTAACCGGGACCTCCTCATGCCCAATTTTTCTGCCAACCGCCTTCCACTAGAGGATATTGTCTGGCAGTCTGTTATCAAAGTAGTACTGTGCACTGATTTTCTCGAACAAAGCTATAGCATATTTTTTAGTTATTCGACACACTCACGATCGTTACAGTTATTACAGCTATCACGGTTATTTGAGGGTCCATATTGTCCTTCAAACCACAAATATGTAACAGAGAATACTAGCAACCTGTGCCGCTGGCCTGCTGGTAGCGCCGTCATACCAGTACCTGAGCGACGAAGGTTACTGGCACCCATTTGGGGGAAAGTTGTAGGTGCTAGTAGCGCAAGTCTGCAAGTTAGTGGTAATCTTGCGCCCACTAGATGCCCGATTAGCGGTTGTTGGTAGCTGCAGTAGCTACATGATTGAGTCGAACGCACTAGGAACGATGAAGTAGTCGCTACCAGTATTTTAAGCACGCCTGCGATAAACCACGGCACTGCCCTGCAGCTCGGAGCTCATAATTATCACTTGCTCTTTCATTCGCCTCGGAATATATCAGCCACTGCCATAAAACGTATCAAAGATCGTTCAATTAAATGAAAGGACACTTCAGAAACACTAAAGCATGCGCATTCAGACTATCGACTGGCACCAATGCACTAAAGTAGCGAAACTACCTAACGCGGCAGGGATTGCTCGATTACCTGATTAGCTGGATAGACCAAGGTAAGTATCGTCGTGAGAGGGTTTGTGGCAGAAATACGTAACCAACCCGAACCAGAGTTTCAAAACTGAGGGCCATTTCTTTCGTTTGCTTCAATCCTTTCCATCAACTGCGGACTCAGAAACTCATCGTATACCCACGTATCCTCTTTAGACGGTCGACCATGCCAACGTAAAAGCTGTTGGCGTCTTCCAGCTCTCTGTCGGGCTTTCAAAACATCCACGCCTGCGTCAAAGCCTCGCCAACTTGCCTCAAAGCTATTCAGCATTCCCTGGTCTATGATGTGTTTTCTCGGCTCCCACGTCGTGGTGGCATCGGACCATTTCACCAGGAAAGTGTGTCGCCTCCACCGAGCAAGCAGGCAATCCATTCGGTAAAAGGTCGGGGCAGACACTTGGATAGGCGGCCTGGATAGACTCCTGCGCTGTATTCGCCGTACATTGGTTGGATTTCTCCTTTCCGGTTTTAGGTCTCCGATCCTGGAGTTTGTTCGGTGTCCGGTGACCTTTTGGGGCTGGATCGTTCTGGGCAACCAACGTATTCCACAAAATGTCACTGGTAAATTGTAGCTGGAACATCGCAGTGCCATTCTCTCTGGTGCACCTTAGGACCGGCTGGCCAAGTGGCCATGCCTCGTGGCTGACAACACCGGAACGAACAGGCGGTTTTTTGTTTGCAACAAACTCGTTGTCGTTGCTTTTTGTCGTACTCCTCAGCAAGCGTGCCTCTCGATTTCGCGTAGGGTCCGAACGTAGGTCCGAACGTTGCTGTGAATTACGCTTCTTGGGCTGACGGGACACAAGCTTGCGACGCTTGCGTTGTGGCATAAGCTTTTCGTCAATCCCGCCGTCCTTTTGTTCCGCGGTGAGTTGCCTTTTGGGCGGGAGAGGACGAAGGTTGTAAGCTATTCCGGAACCACGATGACTAGTTGACCGCTTTTCCGTTTCTTCGCAGGGTTCATCCAGCTGGCTCGCTGTGCCGTCTGCATCGATGCTTGTCTGGCGCTCGTCGTCCCGTCCTTGACGAGTTGGCGACGAGCTAGGGCAAGAATCCAGGGGCAAAATATCATCAGCGGCTTGGTGTTTCTGAATGGCCTCCGTCAAAGCTTCTCGATGCGAGACTGGGTGGCTGCATGCCGACGGAGGTGTTTTGACTGAGGCGGGCCGAGCCACACTGGGCAGCTCGTTGTCGCTTTGCGGAACTACTTCTCCCATATGGCCATGGCCAATATTGATGCTATGAGTTTGGACGAACTTGTGTGAAAACAGGGCACTGCAATTCTGCGATTGAGAAGGCTGGACGAGGTGGGTCGTCGATCGGCTGGGAGGATCTTGTTTCTCATGGTGCAGTGCTTGATCCCTCGGAGGCAACGCAGTTGTGGACAGCACTGAACAACACTCGGAGGCCGCTGAGACGACACAAGGTCTTCGGATAGGAGTGGGCCACACCACGCTTGCTCCATCATCATGTTGTTGTATTGGCGGAGACACCAACATGTTAGAGTCGGCGGTGACCCCCGGACTCTCGAGAGCCATTGAGGGGGAAATCACCTTTCTCGAAGAGTCTGAGGTTAATGAATTGGGACTTTCCCACTCATCTGGTAAGCAAAGATCCTCAGATGAGCTCCCTAGGATCGTGTTAGGCATTGCCGGACATTGGAATTTGGTTTGCAATTGCTTACCCGTTGCTTCTGTTGGATCATGTCTGACGTTAATCAGTGACGCCATAATCTCAGAGATAGAAGGAAGCGAGTCTTCAGGGTGTTGATTGTGTACCAAGTGCACGCGCGGGACATCTTGTTCCACCACCTCGACATCACTATCTGTGTCAGAGTCGGAATCGGACGGGATCGATATCACATCCTCCAAAGTCCACGGATGATCAAGAAAGGAACAGACTCCCGCAGTTTGTGCCATCATGCCGGTATAGTGTAAAAGAGAGCTTCTAGAAAGTCTGCGAGGTTGAAGCTATGGAGGTGAAAGCACACGAACTCGGTCAGTCCGTCCGTGTGACTAACATCGAGGTAAGGGGGCCCGACCTACCTCCTGGCAAACTTAAGGAATACAAGGTATGACCGCCAGCGCCACTTACAAGTCGAGGACGGCGAATTTGTGAGGGACGATGAAAAAAGTTCAAAAAATTTCATGCAGCATCGTAGGGGGGGGACCCTTTATATACCCGTTCGTACTCGACATCACGTACTTCGTAGCTCTGCCACCAAGGCCTCGTCATGCCTCCAAATCTCCGCTCATGCGGCCATGCGGCCTGTGAGATAAGTTTATGGTACCCCTCATTGGCAACATCATCCTCGCTTATGTTCCTTGCTTATCAGCCACACAGCGTGAATCTCGTGTCCCAGACCATGTTGTCAAGAGGAAATACTGGTATATATATTCAACTAAATGAGTGGATGCTAGAAGATTTCTAACAAAACAAAGTCATAGGAAATGAGATGTCGCGATTCAATAGATAGTGCCCTTATACTGATGACGGACACCACAACTCTCCTTATACATTTTCCGTTTGGTCCGGATTCTCTGTCTCTATTTCCACTTTTACCCAACCAGACTCATCAGCACGCTCCGAGTCAGTCACGCTCGATGCCCTTACGGAATCATTGGGTTGGGGTTCCATTTCGACCCTGAAGTTGTGACTATCTTGAGTAGCATCGACTTCATCGAGAACTTGCCTGTCTGAAGTAGCATGTGTAAAAAACCGGTACTTGTTGCAAGTTCTCTAGCGTTATCGGGATCGTCGGGGTAACAGTCAGTCCAAGGAATTATCGATACATCCCGCAGCGCAAATGAAGACTCCAGCCGTTCAGAGGCGCTAGGAATCTTGCGAGAGCAGGGGGGGGTCGATGTCAGTGTTCCCAGTTGCTGCAGTATCTTTGGTCTCCGCAAGAGGCAGAGTGCGGGATTCCGCCACCGTGGGGGTACCAACAGCACTCAACGAGACAGACCGCAAAGCCTTGCAATCCGTATCTTTGCGGGGTGGAGTTGGAGAAAGGCTAGAAACTTGGATGAATGGTGCGCCAAAATGGTACTGATTGCTGTTCTTTTCCGACGTTTCTCCTGTCTCGCTGAACTTAGTTTCAATCCATGGAGGAAGACCAAATGTAACGTTTATGCCGCCGTAGCTCTCGGTAGAGTCATGGATACCATCATCAGACTTTCTCTTACTAGATGCTGTTTTTGCTGTGTGATATTCACGAACATTCTCGTCGAAAGGCGGAAGGCCGTGGTTTACGTCCATGCCCTCGTGAATTCCAAACTTCAGCCGGTCTTCTTCTGTCCAGCTCTCAAGGACAGAACTTGCGGGCACATCCTGGCTAATGTCCCAAAATGGCATTGGAATCAGGTCTCCTGGATCATTGCTGGTGTGTCCATCAGGTTTTTCATTGTCAAGATCAAGACTTTGGATCCCAGAAGGCAGACCAGCTGAAGATTCTGTCGAATCTTGTAAAGAGAGAAGTCTGTGAGTCATCGTTTCGGATACATCCGCGGGGATGATAGTCATTGATTTATCCGAGCGAATATCTTGTACACGAGAAGGCATCTTGCCAAATGACGATATATGGGGTGGCTGAGCTTAGTCGTGGATGAGGGTTGTTATGTTAATTTGCGGTCCTCAGTGCAGAGCGAGGTTAGGGCAAAAAGTCGTCAAGGAACTGTTGCTTTCGTTTTGTGAGCTTCGAATAGAGAGGAATAAGTTGGCCTTATGTAGATTTCGCACAGCTCGTTCCTCAAAGCAACGCCTGCCGTTCTTCTCCACCGTCATATTGCGTGGTCATGATCAACGAATTACATTCATGGAACAAGGTTATAACCAACACGCATCCGTCAGACATAACGCCGTTCCTGCACGTAGCATTACGGTGCAACTGACAGATCAAGTGGTCGCATGCATGGCTGAGACAGCCCTTGGAACATCTGGCATGCTCCAAGTGTACACAGCAATGAGCCATCAGCTGTGGTGAAAGAAATATGCCTTGACCTTGGTCGTTCGGACTTTGTCCTGCTGTACTGGAATCTGCCCATTGATACGAATTTCCTGTTCAAGACGAGTTGATATTCATCTATCTTTGCTTGACAATTGCAGCCTTAATGGAATTGTTGGAGAAACTTTAGTCCGTATTTGCCGGAATGGAGGGTATCTTCGATTATGATCCCTGTGAATCGAGAGGGAGGGTACCGTCGTTAATGATACCTGTTCGAGAAAGTGGGGCATAATGTTCTCACGGACTTGAAGGAGGGTACCGCCGATAATGATGCTTGGCCAGGAACCTCATAGCTGAAGGATATTGTGTACAACGCTGCAACTTATCAAAGGACGATATTTAGATTCCTTAACTTACGTATTCCTTAACTTATGTACTGTACACTGAGAACATACACAACCTCCATCCGATCCTTCACGCTCGCCAGCATCAAACACAACCTTCATTTTGTCAGCAGCTGAAGACGTTGACGGGAGCCGGGGTGTAGGCAATACGAACCTAGTACAAGGTCTCAATCCTGGGAGCAAGTAGGGCATGGCTTTCCATCAATCTCGCCTCTACCTTTGCAGGTCTCGCACTCGCCTCGAGTCGGCATGTTTCAAATTTTGCTATGAGACCGCAATCAAGGTCTAATGGCGCTATGCGGATGTCTCAATGTGGTTTGATTGGAAATTATTAGTTTTGAAGCGAAAAGAAGCGTAGCGGATTAAATCCCTCTTGTATTTTGTTTCTTCGAAAACGGTTGGTTAAGTTGCGGCCATATCGGATTAATGTAGTCCAGCGCCGGAATTTTGATATCCCCACTTTAAGCCACCAGCTCCTCTCCAACAACGCCTCGCCACTTCATGACCTCGATAAGATGTCGAACGACGTCGGCTGTCGTCAGTGCACATGCTCTGCTAACTTCCCTACAAACGATGCACTAGAAGCTCATATCCAAGAGTACAGGGCATGTCTCCCAGTAAACATTCACTTTCTAATCTGACCTGTCATAGTCTCGAGAACCTTACCTCCGAAACGAACTTGCCAGATGTCAGAATCATGCCATATCATGTGAAAATGATGATTTAGAGGAGAACTGCGGTGAGCGCGAAGAGGCAGAGAGAGCTGGCCGGCGGAAGCCGCGTGATTGTCCGGATACAAGTTGCGATAGACATTCTCAATCATTCACAACGCGACAGCGACTTCGGCGACATTATCAAACCCGTATGGAGGCCTCTTCCCTCCGAATCAATAACTTGCTAACAGAACTAGATATTGGTTGTGATGAGATCTGCGTACTATGTGGCAAAAGGTTCACGACTGTGAGTGCATATATTCAGCATATCGACAAGCATGAGCCAATACCGAACGACCGGAAAAGGGTATATGTAGAGGAATCGCGCAATGAACTGCTTCGCATCACCGAGAGTGAACTAGTTCGGGCAGAGAGACTGTTCCACAACAACAAAAAGAGATCGCTCGAAGCCGCCGGTTTTGAACCAGGAACTATAGAAACTTGTCGTAATAGCTCGAATCTATCAGGCTTAGACGCACCATTGCAAGGTATTGGACGCTCCCTAGCAATCAGCGGCATATCTAACATTGAAACAGATGTATCCTCCACCACCGCAGCACAACTGACCGCACCATTGATACAGCAACATGATATCGCCCTAATTGACACGAACAGCGACTCTGTATTGACGGATATTGGTTATAATGCTTCTATCAATAGTTGGTTAAACTTTCCACCTATGGACGACCAGGGAACTGGATATCCTGAGTATGGAACAAGTCTCGTGGATTCTAGCTATCAATCTGTTGCGCCGCAACTTCTTTAAAGGCAAAGTTTACGCGAATATCTTTACTTTGCATCTGTTGAACTTTGTCACGTAATTCCTTCGTCCCCGGAAGCATCATCTTTTTCCAGCCATAGGCAATGCCATGTTCGGCAAACTCAAACACGATAGCGTAGCCTTGTCTGATTTCGTATCCAACTCTAGCATCAAGAATCACCCTGAGAACCGTCAGAACACGCAATGGTCATAGTCAATGGTAAACGCACTTGCCGCCATCAGGAAATGTCATAATTTCTGCCTCACAACCCGCTTCATCATAGGCTGCCGAGGAAGTTTCATGCAGAGACCGCTTCTTATTCTCTACGGCTGGTAGATCATGCAGATGTGATTGGCGGCGATATCTTATTTGCGAGCCCTTGCCTATCAAATGTACAAGAAGACATCGCCGGCCAGCCTTTGGACCACCCTGTCTAAAGTGAAGTATGTGGCCAGGGTATTCTTCATATCTTAGCCAGTGTACTAAGACGCATTTACCTAGGATAGTTTTGTTGACAGATCTAATAAGCTAAAGAAGATTAGATGATCTGAGATAGGTCAGTTGATATTAACAGCCTGTTTTATGACTTACCCGGTCATCAAGGACGTGTTTTCTGCCAAATTCTAGGCCGTATTCGGAGTGGAAACGAAAGCGGAGCCGCTCGATTTCAGTTAAACTTTCTCCAAGAGAAGGATCCTCAAGTCTAAAGAAGCCGTCTTCAAGGAGCTTCTCATTTGCCATTTCAAGTTCCCTTGCTGCCACCTCTGAGGGTTCCGGCGCCATCTTGACATTTGCTTGAAAATATGACGTTGCCTAATGAAAAATGCAGCGGGGCAGTGTTGAGGGGCAGTGAGTGATGCCCGAAAGGCTAACGGCTAACCGCAAGGCCTTGGTTTTCCAGTCACGTGCTTGCATTGATCATTAACTCGGCATCACTACCTCGGCCACAAGACCCTGTCTCTTATGCATTACAACCGATCAATTCAGCATTACATTTACTAGCTTATCATATTTCTCTCCAAGAGGGAAAAGCTAATATACAATAAAACTAAAAGGTTAGGAAATGTACGGTGCATGTAGTTAATGATACAATTGGGTTTTTAGTGAGCATGTATGTAAAAGTGAGATCATTTTGTGTTGATGTTAGAATCTCGTTGATCTCGACCCTCACTAGCCCACCGCCCTAAACTCCTCGCAGGCTCCGCGAAGAATCGCACTCATTCTAGCGTAAAGTTTTTCGTCTTCTCGTTCCCACGGCTTGTCCCCTGGGAAAATAATTTTCCGCAGGCTCTTCATCAATGGGATGAAGGGTTTGAAATATGCCGTGAAACTATCGGTCATCGTCTTCACGAAAATTGTCTCCTTTGCAACCGTGCCCAATTTCAGCTTCGCCAACTCTTCCATGTCCGCATAGTTCCACATGTCAAATTGCCGCATTACTCTGCCTTGATCTGGCCCGTCATGATGAATGCATGTCCAGAAGAGACTCAAGATCGTGCATGAAAGAATGCTGTTCCCCCAGTAATGCACCGATGGCCATGAACGCCCTAGTGCCAGTCTTTCCCATTGCTCCCGATGCCTCGTCTCGATGTTCTCGAATAGCAAGGTCAAGGTCGATTAAGAAAGCTCGCCAGGAAGGGTTTACCTTATCCTCATTCACCCTGAGATTGTTGATGGAGATGTCTCTGTGGAGGAAGCCAGCCTTGCGTAAGGATTCGTGACCTTCAATACAGCCCTCGAGCGCATCAAGCAGGGCTGCGCGGGAACTTGCCTTGTATATCGCTTCCCCATAGTCTCGAAGAACCACACGTCGATGTATCCGATTTGACAGTACGTCCAGGTTGGGTTTTGTTGGAGACGCTGAATAGGATCGCTTGCTCGGAGGCAGAGCGGCATCCGTTTCACTTGATGGCCGTTTCACCCCGGAACTACTACTACGCCCTTGGCGTGATATTCGGGACACAGTTCCGCCCACGTTCGACGGCAGTGTTCGTTTTGGTTGGAAATTCGTAGCTTTGGTGACGTCCAGCCCTTTTCGGACATTGTTCCGAACATCATCATCTGTACGGATACGAACAGTCTCATGGTGGTAATATCGGGCAACGTTAGTCACGCCTTTCTCAGTTGCTTCCTGGAGCAATTCGCCTTCTTCGTCCCGGTCGACGTACTGCCACGAGTCCTTAATGACAAGTGGATTATGTGGATCATCGTTGCGATGAGCTTTCCAACAAGTTGTCGCTCGGCCTGCGATGCATGGTGCGCGCTTTATGACCTCGTCGATGATAAGACATTCTGTCTGACCGTTTCGTTCGATCTTGATATATTTCTGGCCGCTGGTTGTTACTATGGTAGGATCAAACCCAAGCATCTCCTCGTTCATTCGCAGAAACCCCAGAATTGTGGCCACAAACTGTAGCCCACCTTCCTCCTTGTTGATGTCGAATTGTTCGGACGCGATCCCCCCAAGCCTGTCGAACTCCCATACCCTCATAAGAGACCCACATAGAGTAAATCCCAAGACGAAGCGACGTGTATCTTGAGCAGCGAGTACCTCTCTTGCATACCTTGCAAGATCAATCCATGCAGCCGATGCTATGTCGGCCTTTGGGTTGCTTTTTAGTTCGCCGACAACGAGGATGTGTGCCCAGCGATATCTTGAATCCGTAGTGTCAGGTTTATATATAATGTCGCTGTCCACAAAGCCGATATCCATGCTGCGCTTGCCTGTGGAGCCTTCCAACGGTGTCTTCGGCTGGGCCAACAGCTTTCGTCTCGCCGCCGAAGTCGGAATGCGGTTGTCTGCAAATGCTTCCAGCTGCGAGATCAAGCCGCCAATCCAAGTCAGCACGTCGCTCTCTTTAGCGCCCGCTGGCCATCCACTCCAACCCTCCTTGAAAAGTGGACTGTCACCTTCGGTACACTTGCGGAAGACCGCCTCAGAAACCATGTCAAGTTCTGGGATATCCCCAAAGAAAGACTTATGGAAATTCGGAAGTCCCACGTATAGATGTTCGAGTTCCAGTTTAAGGACAGGATCCACATTCTGGCGGTATTCTGACGAGTTCACGAAACTGCTCGTGTTTTGGCTGCATGGGGTTTGTTGGAGGGAAGATGCTATCGATCGGGGAGGAGGGGTGGATTCGGCGGCTGCGGTAGATACAAAGTCCCAGATTTGTGCATCTTGAGTATTTTCAGAGATTGCTATCTCGAGAAGTGGCTTGATACGATCGAAGTCGAAGCTATCCGAAGCGACAGCGGTAATAAATCTGAGAAGGACTGAGCGGAGGGTGGCACTCCCAGACGTCGAGTGAAGCGAACCTGAGACTGGGAGGTTTCGCAAAGATGTAAAAAGGGTGAGTGCAAGGTTGCGGAGATCTGTCTGTATTGTCAGAATCACATGGACATTGGTGAGTTACCAAATTACCTTCAACACCAAGCTGACGAAGCGTGTCTATTGTAGACGGAAGGTTTCTGCTCGTGCAAATCGAGGTAAACAGGGCGCGAAAGGCATCGAGTCCATTTTGTATTGGATTTTCATTGATGAGCCCCAATCTCGACTGATCTGACATGATGAGGTCGCACGCCGCGTAGTGCCACGGTATACGTGATCGGGGTGCAAAGCGTGTTGTCACGGCTACCTAATATTGGGGTCGAGTCAGCTAGTTGCAACACGGAACAACCAAAATACCGAGAGCGCGTCACAGGAAGTCGGTGCAGAGCCAAATGGATCTCCTGTCATATGATTGGTTTGCGGCTGGCTGTGGGGCGCAGCTTGATGTCAATTAGGCATCAGCTGGAGAGGCAAAGGTAAGGACAAGAGGAAAAGAAATGTATGAAGGGTCCTTGTCGCCTCGCCTCTGTCATATCGGAAGCTGAGTTAGCTCGGCGCTTAGAGGTGTCATCTGAGCACGTTCTGGCCATTCATTGGATTTCATCAGAACCGCCTGAATAAAAAGTTTTGGGGGTCGTATCGTCGTGCCTATCCCGGGCTGATACATCCAGTTCTCCCTTGCATAGACTCAAGCAGGTTGGAGTGCTCTCTGTATTTGAGATCTTGATTCTCAAACTGGAAGCGCCTGCTGTCCTGTGGTGGTCATTGCTTGTGGTGGGGCCACTACTAGTGTACGTGACCCAAAGGATGCTGGTAACCGCTGTGGCGTACGTTGGAGGTACCCTAACGTTGTGACTGGTAACCCACCAAGACGAGACCTAAGGATGCCAGTAACCGCCGTGGCGTTGGAGTGACTGGTAACCACACCAATCAATTCCCGTGGGGCCAGGTACCTACGCCGCCAAAGTACTGGTAACCCGGCGAACGCTGGCTTCTCCGGAGCTGGTAATTTCCAGTTACGAGTCGCAGGAAACCGGACCCCTTCAGAAATCGCCAATGCCTTGAGGAACGGAGTAGAGTGGCGGGGAATTATCTTCAACCTTTTCCCGATGTTGAGTGCTTGCTCGTCGCTTACCCTGTGGCACACCAGATATGTCGCGGCACAATGCAGGCAACAGGCATGGATCGCTAAAAAAAATGCAGTGGATGAGAGTTCTTTGGTTTCGCATGTTATCCATGGTATGAATCGGAAAATGGAGTTTTCTGCAAATTTGTCCGTCGATCTGTCTCTCGATCACTGACTGACATGTGCTGGTAGTTTCCCCTGGAGCCGTAACAAGGCAGTGCCACCACGCTACTTATCTCCTTGAGCACCAGATTATTACCTTTTTTGGCCCCCAATTTTTGACTTTGTACATCGACCCTCGGGTACCGGGATTCGCGCATGTACTGCAAAAGCCTATCAGACTAAAAACGCGCGCTTTCATCCCATCCCAAAAAAAAAAAAAGGTCAGTATGGCAGGCGGAAAGGGGGAAAAGGCCTCCCTGGCCAGCGAAAGCTAGCAGCCTGGTGCAGGCAATGCGGCGTTGCGTTGTGTAGTAATGCGAAAAGGAACTGTTGGATCATTGGCTTTTTGAAGGAGGACTGACTTCGCTGTTGGCGGTGGCTTGTAGAAAAACGGTAATAATTTGGTGTTCAAGGAGATAGCTGGCCGTCTGTGTGTGTATTTCGTTCAGCGACCTTGGTCGCTCAGGTCCGCTGGCTGTTCTCGGTGGCGAGTCATCAATGCAATGGTCCCAAATACGTATCGCCGGAGAAGTCGGTGAAGGTCTGTCTATATCATCCATTGTGATCGTATGAACAGATGGTCCGTTAACTCGGCCACAATACAAGCTTCACTATGTCTTGCAGTCCAGCCTGTTGATTCCATGGAGGTAGGCCAGCAGGTCGATTTTGCCTGTCCGTGTGATCACTGAACTGATTGCTCTATGTTTGTCTGTATGGAGCGGGCTCGGAGTTACGTGGGTATGTGTAAATCAATGAATGTTTTCTTACCTAATTAGCCACAAACATGTCTTTTTATTTCCACCGCCATGCGATTGGCAATCCTATGGTCGATCGGCGTTCCAGCTGCTAGTATGGACTTGGACAGTACCATACAAACATCTACTAACTTTGTTGTAACGAGATTTCATGCTGTGCTCAAGCTAACTCTCAAAAGCAACAGAGACCGCCTCCTCTTCTCTGTTTTCCGTTTCTTTTTTTTTTTTTTTTTCAAAATTAAAACAGTAACTGCGACATATAAATCATCAAGACAATAAAGAATTTTTCAGCCAGGAGAATGCAAAAAGGCAGATCTAAGCCAAGAGCCTGTGCAGCATTGTATTCGCTGTGAAAGGTGGTGCTGTGGATTCAGCTTATGCGCTGTACACCTAGTTTTTTGCGTCTAGCTCAGGACCCATTCATTGAACTGTAACAAACTACGTAGAGTTGAAATTTTGGGACTGAAAATTAGAAGCTCCGGAGGAGCAACAAGCGTTCTCAGGGTTACCAGCAACTTGGCGGGGAGGGTGCCTGGCCTCAGCGGGAACTGACTGGTTTGGCTACCAGTCACTCCAAGGTGCGCCACAGCGGTTACCAGCATCTTTGGGTTGCGTGTTGGTGTGTTACCAGTCACGTCATCAGGCCAGCTACCAGCACAAATGGCTACCATCAACGGCCATATAGGAACTGCTGGTAGCGCCCAATAACACGAATGTTAAACAACAGCTAGCCTATGACCATGACGGTGTTGAAACAACTGATGAACGGCAGACGAAGCGGCCAAAGTTGGCTTCCGCTGATGAAGGCAGTGATTCTTCCCATGAAGATAACACCAATTGGAACGACAATGGCTCTGGAGAACGTGCCATTATGTGCTATTCAAAGAGAGGCTTAGATGCTGCCACAGCTCAGAATGTGACTTTGCTCAGCGCTCCTGCAAACATTCACTCGAACGCTTGTGCTTTTGTGCCAACGTGCCCCTCGGGACAGCACAGCTCTCGTCGCCGCGAAGAAGCCACAGCGCGTCAACCTCGTAAAGCAGAGGCAAGTTGTTCGCCATTACCACCACAGCAGACGAAAGATTTACCCGGAATGCAGTATATGAAGCACGCTAGCCAATGCACATCATGCTCGACTTTACGCGCAGCCCTCTTAGAAGCACTATCGTTGTTACAGCACTTTGTGAGCAAGGATGTGCCGAGTACGGGATGTGAGCCCGAGTATGACGTTTCCAACTCAGGTTACGGTCTTGAAACCCGATCTAGTGCTAGTACCATCAGTTGCGGGGATGCGTTAAATATAAATACCCCTAGCGGCGAAGATGGCGAAAGGTCGACTATCCAGGTTAAAGTCTCGAATCTATCTGGTCAACACCGTCTATTATCCCAGCTGGAAGAACACCGTCTACAAGCATGGAGGAGGGAAAATAAGTCAGAGACTTGGATTGCTTCCAAGCTTAATAATTCAAAAACGGGAAGCGGGCAGGTTAAGCGACATGTACGGCAAAGCAGTCGGAGGAAACGCAATGACAGGAGAGGACGGCACTGTGGCACATGTGGCGAGGTCGGCCACAATGCACGTACTTGCCAGGAGACTGTGGAAACGTCTAGCGAAGACAGTGAGCCCCAAAGCGATGGACGTAGAGACTGAAAATAATACGCAATCGTTGTGAAGATTATACCCGCAAACTAGGAGCGACTTGCCCATGTCCACAACGCACATGACAGAGTGAGAGTATTCCGATTGCCAGTGGTCAGACTTTGCGGGAAGCAGTGGCCATGGCTGCTGGTTGTTGCAGCTTCCTCTTCTCTCCCATAGTTGCTATGGTGCTGTTCGTCCAACATTATGTTCTAATGCTATGATGAGAGCGTGCGTACGGAGACGGGGCTCCGCAAGAAGACTGATCTCCATAATAACTCCCTTTTCCATCTGTACATACAGACAACCCCAGAGATGAACATGACGAAAGATCGACCATCCAAATCGAAGCCACGAATCTATCTAGTCAGCACCGTCAGTTATCACAGCTAGAACGTCGTCCACGTAGATCCGGTTCTCAAAAGGGTAAGTTCGCGACACAACTTAATGCATTTGCCACGGCAGACTCCAGCTCTCTCGCAAAGTCGTCCTTCTTTTGTTTCTGTACTGCCCTACGCTTTCTCTTCCGATTCAGGTTCGGCTCAATTGAGGCCAACGGCCGGCGACAGCGGAACTCTGCGCGTTCAAAATCCACAACCATAAACCCACGACTAGTCGTATTGTATAGGATATTACGGGGCTGTGCGTCATGGTGAAGAACGCGCAACTTGTGCACTGCTCTGTAGGCCATGGAAACAGCGGTGGCAATACCTGCTTTCATCGCCGGGTCAACACAGTCAAGAATTGGTTGTCCAGCCCAACTAAGGAACATGAAATGCACCCAAATGCCGCTGTCATAATAATATGGTAGGGCCAGATCAATAATGCCCAAGCATATAGGGACGTACTCTCCCTGGAGGGGTTGGAGTTGGTCATACATATCCTTTTCGTGCTGCAGGCAGACAAGATCTACGCCCTCAACGCCTTTGGCAACTAGTGTGTAGCCGTGAGATGTCAGCCGCACCTTGAAGAGTGACCCACGCGAGCCAGATCTATGGAGCGGCGCGCAATCTGCATCATATCCACGGTCTACAGCAAGTTGGTGTCGGACGAGCCGCAGGAACTGAAGTCGACTAATGTGCCTTTGCCCATGATAACTTGCGCTGGGACAGCTCTTGTCTAAGGGTCTGCCATGTGCTAATCCTAGGAGACAACGCTGAGTACAGAATGGCCGGTCTTGAATATCCGACTTCTTTACTACGCCCCGCTCTTGCTGCCGGCCACTGCGCCGTCCTTGACTCCCACTCTTCGAGCTTGAGCTTTTGCTCATCGAGGGTAACAATTTCCCACTTGTGCGAGATGGATTTGGAGTAGGGGAAGGGGGATCTTCGTCTTCCTCCTTCGGCTGTTCAACATTGGTGCCTCGTTGCTGGCAGCGGGAGCGAGTCCGAATTGGGGATCTCTTAAAGCCCTTCCAACGTTGTGGTCTATAAGGAGAGGCACGTGGCTCTTTGCGTTTGCGCTCCGATGGTGGGATATCCCTCAGAATATCATCGTACTCGACAGTCCAGATACCGAGTGTCTCGGCCGCGTCATGCCACATCTGAGGTGGTGGCCTGGCGCGGAGAGCCTGGAGAATGAAAGCGAAAACCTGTGCAACGGCTGTACGATGGAGCCTCGTCTCGTCGTCGTCCATTACGTCTTGATTTGGCACGCATACCGAGAAGTAGACGGTGGAAGGATCGTTCGGGATATGAAGGAAGACTAATGCCTGACCCGTGCATATATAACCAAACTGAATGCCCTTGCCGATCATGTACGAGAAGAGCTGAGTGACCACAGCGGCGGCAAGGCGTCGGGCAGTCAAGACAAAGCCCTGACTGTCCTTGTTAATCACATCACGTTCCGGCTGAATTTCCGCCTCAAGACCAGTGATGATTTCGTCGAGACTTAATTTGTGTGGTGCCTTGTACTCGATAGCAAGGGCTGGGACATTTCGGCCTTCTGAAGTCCTGTATATACAAAATTGATCCGCCCGATTGCCCTTTCCCCTCGCTTTGCGACGGGACTTGGGAGCTGGCGCCTGCTTCGGGGCAGATCCTTGCGCTGTAGCACCTGTGTCATCTCGGTCCAGTGACATGTGTTCCATGGGCTCAGATATAAGATCGTCAGTCGTGCCGAGATTTGTGTGGCTTTCATACGTCACTGTTCCCTGGATACCGAGAGAACTTCGCAGCAATGGATCTGTGTTCGCTCGATCGACCAACTTCTGAACCGCGTTTTCTACCACATCGCGCTCGAAGTCCCGGAGCCCAACTTCACTGCTGATAGGCTTGAGCAATGACTTGACGTATTCCATCTGATGACTAGACGGATATGCTGGTTTACCGAACAGCTCGCTAATCGACAGGCCGTTCCAGATCTCCTCTTGTCTCATTGCGAAGTCGTCCCAGGGGATATTCGTCGAGGGAAAATTCGGCCAGTGGGGTTGGTCGTTTCTCCTTGCGTAGTCAAAGATTGATCTGTTACCACCTCAATAGCAAGATGAAGCGAATGACACATCTCAAGATATTGCTGAAGGTTCTGTGGCCGGGAAGCTGTGGTGAGTGCTTCGGCTACTTGGCGTCGATGTTGCTCCTTCAATGCGCGATCCTCAGCCTCTTCGCGTCGATGTTGCTCCTCTAGGGCGCGGTTCTCAGCCTCTCGGAGCTTTCGCCGTAAGGCTTCAATGTCGTCCATCATATTCGTCGCATATACCGACTATCCAATTACTGACTTACTGACAACGAATGAGCTCAGTTTGGCTACATGACAAAAAAAGGCTGCTTTGGTTCCGTGGAATTACCTTTGTTTATTTACTCGGATGTGGCCCCACCTTTGTCCGAGCGTCCATGCCGTAGTTAGAGGGGCTTGGGGGCAGTGCCATACATTCGTCAACTAAAAATGGAGACACAACACGTTACTCACGACTCCGTCACAAATTCTCCGCATCTCCATAGAACGACAGAATTCAACAATTTCAAGGCTATTTGAACAGGGCAAATTTTCTCAGCAGCTGAAGCGGCGACTCTGGTCAAGACATTCTGAATCCATGCCGACGAGAATGATAGGAAGAGTCGACTATTGATTGCTTGACGGTATTTCGATTGCCATTAATGCATTGGGACAGTCCGATTCACAGTTAGGACTTACAGCAGCTAATGGTGCCTGGTCTGCCTCGTGATTCAGGCCCAGGTTTGCAACATCTGCTAAAGCGAACCCACAGGCTTCTTGTGTTTCCCCTTCAGTTAGTTCGTATCGACAGAATTTTCAGCGCTTTAGGCCCGGTAGCTTGCATCGTGTCGTGACAAATGTTGCTCTCCAGGCGTCTGGAAAGCGCCAGGCGAAGGTTTCGGTGAGGTCGAAGACCGTCTCCCAGGTATCGGTATCAGTTGCATTGTTGACGACGGAACAAACGAGGGGTCGAAATTGCTCGAACTTCAGTCCACCTCGCACATGTATAGAGAAGGGGTTTGTGTCACATTGCTGCTTCCATCCGAAGAGGGCAGGCAGACAGCTGCTGGAAAGGCCACTAAACACGTGAAGCCTAGGGGTTCCGGGCGATTTGTGGCCCAATACCCCTCTTACATCACAACCAGGTGAGCCAAACCACGTGATGCCGGATGAATGGGGTCATGGAGGGGCATCATGGGCACGACACCCTTCACGAAAGACCTGACAACCCATCAATCTCCATTTGCCTTTACTTGTCATGATCCCCATGGAGAATCTGTCGCCTGAAAATGTGGAAAAGAGGTTCTCCGAAGACGGCTTTCTTGCCTTCGAAGATGCAGTCCTAGGAGACCGCGTAAAGTCTCGATCCAAGGTTAGATTTCGACCAGAAGACGTCGACTGTCTCGAATTCTGCAAGCAGAACGTGTTCCAAGACGACGTAAGAATCGAGATCCCGTGTTAATAGTTACATCTTGCAATGCTGACTGTTTACAGCGAGTACAAGGAGTGTTAGGTGCTCTGTTCCCCTGGGCAGCGCTGATTTGGTACGAGATTTATCTCCGTGGACCGACCAACACTGAAATTAACGCTATCCTGACTGGCCAAATACGACACATGAACGCCGTTGTGGTTCAACTATGTGGCCCGCAGTCCAAAGTTATTATATACAAGGACTCGCACCTACAACCATTCCATGGCGCGCCTGGTTCTGCGGGCCTGTTGGAAATAGCTGGGGCGCAAGTCAGGAAAGCTGGCTGTGAGCCGGCTGAGATAATTCTCCAACATGGCGGCCTGTATGTCACAGTACCTATTTCTTGAATATATACTTACGTTTTGGCAGCATAATATTCGACGCGCGATCCGTATTTACCCTGGTCAAAGGTTTTGTCATGCAGCACCTTTTCATATCCGAGGAGCAAGCTAAAACTTGGCCAAGGCGCCTCTTACCTAACAAGAAGGCCGAAACGAAAGTCCTTGAAATGAAGACCGCGGGAATGGGCACACATTTTACATTTGAAAATTAATGCATCCACTGAATGCGATTAAGGCTGGCCATTATCGCACCCAAGTCGCATTATTCATCATTTAAGAATCGCCAGAATGATCTCACCAGCACTATTCAAAGGTGACCAACGTCGGATGCAGCGGTCATTTGGTCCATCATAGGGACTGTTGCCCCTACCCAGCCGTCCCGAATACAAGGGGCCATGAACAATGGAGTCCGGTAATCCCAGATTCCCGGTGCCACAGACCCGTCCTTCAAAATGGTGGAGGGGCTCAGTTCGCTCGTGCTTACCTGACTTTGGACCAGTTCAGGGCATGGCATGGCCAACTCATGTAATTGGTCGAGAGCATGTTGTGTTGATGTGTCTGTCAAGCTTTCCTGGCAATCCCATGGGCCGACAGATGTGACAGGGACGGATTGCATGGAGAACGGACTTTGCGGTTCTATTGCAACTGGATTTGTTGAGTTAGATGACAGTGTATACCAATGCGTACAGCCATGACACTTACCAACGTTGTAGCCATTTGTGTTTCTAGGTAAAAGTCGAGATTGGTCAACTTGAGGCGGGCTGGTGAGTCTCTTTCTCGCTTCAGTCGCATCTCCCCCTCTATGTCTCAAAATGTCGAGCCACTTCGAAATGTTTTGTCTTTGCGAGCACAATGGGTCTTCAGTGCTTGTAAAACACCGATGATTGAGGATGTGACTCGCACGAGTAAACAATTTGTTACACGCTGGGCACGACTCGTTGATCTTTACATCTATTTTCAACAAGATTAGCAAAGCGCTAGGGATGGGGAGACAATGCACGCACGTGTGCCGTAATGCCGTCGCCACTCCCAAATTGTCCTGAGTTGTTTCTCGCATCCGATGTATGTGCATGGAAAGGGGAGATTGTCCGATGCAGGTAATACGTCTGCTTGACTTGGTACACCGAAGGTTTCTATAAGTCTGGAAGGATCATTCCTGGTGGGATAATTCCCAGTGGACTCGACTGACAAGTTCGGCGAACATTTATTGGAAAGTGCGCTTCGTCTGCGACGGCGTTTGTAAGCAACACCGGGCCGTCTGATCGTATTGGAGGTTGTGATTGAGGAAGAATCGGAATTAGTGGCCTCAGTAGGAAGTGAATCCTCAACTGACTTGGAGACAGTGATTCCGAGGCTGGTTTTAAGAGGTTGATCGACTGTCGTTGTCACCGTCTTCGGCTTGGAAGGAATTGCCTGATGGCGAAAGCATTGTGCCAGCGCGCGGAGGTGATACTGGATTTGTTGCTATGGGCCATCAGCTGATAGGATTTCCACAAACGACGATTGCATACCTGCCAATATTCGGTGTGCAAAGACAGCTCGCGTGTTGAATCAAAGCTGCCAGAGCAGATTGAGCAATCCATTGCCGCAATAGTGCCTCAGGAGATGTCGAGATAATCACACAATGCTGGAAGGCAGTGAAATAGATACGAAACTAGTAAGAGCTAGCCGTGGGAGGGGTACCTGACAAACACGTGACGATGCAGTCTGGTCACGCTTCATCCACCAGTGACACACAATATCCCATTGCGGTGATCCTCATGTCAAAGGCCGCCTACGAGATTTGCGCCAAAAAGAGCTTGACCTCTTCACCATCTCTATGACCCGCCTCGAGAGTTTATATCTTCTGCAATTTGAGTATACCATTTGTAACCCCATATTCCTGAATGTCCCTGGTGCTAACACGTATGAGTAGAAGAGCCAGTCATTGCCCATGTCGAGCTGCAAAATGACGAAGTGTATTCGCTGCGACGGCACGGGAATGATCGGGATATACAAATGCGGCGTCTGCCACGGTGAAGGAGAGATACCCGATGAATGACTTCGAGGAATCTAGCGTTTCTGAAGTCGCCCATCCCGCTGGTCAGCAATATGACCACTTATCAATCCAACGGGATGGCGCATAAATGGTCTGGGCATGGATGGTATACCCGAGCTGTATTTTTATGTTTGAGTGTTTAGCATTTGGCCGTTTAGCCTCGTGTAGGAGCACGGCGCATCCAAGAAACCTTGGTAAAGGACGATGATAGCGCTTTCTCATTAGTCGGGGTTCTCCTGCGCATCGCTATATCTGCTTCTCCAGTGTGTGCTTCAACAGTCTAGCCATGTTCTAGGTTGTGGCTCAGTGGAATGATAGTGGGAAAGAACTTTTGGAAGGAATCATAGGCATTCAGAACAGGAACATTGCACCAATTAAAATAAGGCAATTGATAGGGACTAAAATACAGTCTCGGCGACTGAGACACTTTGAAAGCTGGTTGATGCAAGGTATGGAGTGACGGTGCGTGACAGGGTTAGTGATCTGGCTTGTTACCCTGAGCAAAGCTGGATACCCCCGCAAACAAGGAGCGTCACAGTAGGAGGCGCTGGATTTGGGAGCAGAAGCCACGTCCGAAAGTTCCTGGTCTCGAAAAAGGATCTCTTTCAGGCTAGATGCATTGGAGATTAGAGACAGCAATATACGAGATGTGACAAGGGCAAGGAGGTGGCTGTCTGCTGTTGAGGGGGTGTGGTTGGCTTCACAATGCAAAATTGCGTCCCGCAACAAATGCAAATTTGCATACCAGCTGAGAGAGCTTCGTGGCACATCTGCACAATCTTGCACTGATGATCACCAGACAGGGGGGTTTGCAGGCATGTTAATGCAACGTGCTGAACACTATTCAACGATCTGAGTCTTCACACTACCAGCACATCGTCAAGCAATTACCAATAGGCGTTGTCTCTCGCCGGGTGCAGCAGCCGAGATATACCTCCTCATGTTGTAGTTAGCAATCGATGTTCTTACCCTCAGAACAAATGCTCGCCTTATACTGTATGCATTCGTGGCTTGCAGAAAGCTGGAAAGGGGGTGAGATAATCAACCGTGATTTGGAACTAGCCTAGAGAAGCAAACCTTTATCCCAAAACTGGAATATTTGAGGGAAGGGACAAGAGGTATTTGATATATAACGTCCTACCATCTCCATTAGAGCTACAAGTTTTATAGAGACAGAACTTCTTACCAGTCCAAACTCACTCGTGGTTATTCTTTACAACTACTCCAATAATGCCTAGCCGTGGTACCCCCAAATCGCAGAACGGTGAAGAAGTGTACGGTAGTATCAATTCATTATAGAAAGAACAAGTTGCTGACAAGGAAAGGCGACGCATTTCCCCAACACCTCGCCCAGCTTCAAGCACGCTGTATGTGCCTCCTGCAGGACAGACAGAGTCGATTTCAGTGCACTCAGCACATACACATGATAAAAATGTGGATGGAAGGCTGGCACTACCTCTTGGGTAAGGATTTATTGTATCTGTTGTCTTATGCGTGACTGACAGGCAAAGCGAAACCCCAGGTTCAAGATCCGGGAGCACAGAGCTCGGGAATACAGCTAGGCCTGTGGATACCTCGAAGCCCTGTTCAAAGGTAGATCAAAGTGTTATATCAGATTACATTGAGAACGGTGATTATGTGTCCAATCCTCCTGTCCAAGCTGACACTGACATTGTTCGGCAGTAAATCATAGCAGTACCGATATTCCAGGTAATGACCCAATCTCTTTACACCAAAACTAACTGATGACAAGTAATCGTAGATTCAATTACCCCCAAAGGCTCGCAATATGAACGGGCACATCAAGAAGAGAGTCACGATGGTGCACCTCACGAACGCAAATCCACAAGATCGAGAAGCCCTAGCAGCCCTCTCTCCCCCACCGACGATGGGAGCGGAACAGATGCGACGGACTATGGTGAATTAGAGGAAGGTATGGATGCGGCTGACGGTCTGCCAGATTGGCGTGGGGGAGAGTGAATGCGGTGCTGGTGAGGCTCTGCATAGTGACATACACAATTTGGTAATGTTAGCTAGGCGGGATTAGGTACTACGTCACTCGTTTCTATTACACGGCCAAAAAGCTCCATGAGAAATAACAGCTGCTGAGATTTCCTATCATGCATGCGTTGTCACTGTGTATTGTGGTATACCTTGTCAGACTTTAACGAGTGATTGGGCCATGGGCCCAGTTTTGAAGTCACGCGAGGCCTGGTTATGGTGTCAATGTTGTTCTCACTTGGCCCGCGTTGGGTCCATCCTTCGTACATATAAAAGCCAGATGCTCGACAACCTCTTGTAGAATCCGCAACAACGATTCAATACAATGGCTGGAAATAATCACTACCAAATTCTCAAGCTTGAGACACCAAATGGAGTTGACAGCATTATTCAGAGCCTAGCCACTCTCCACGCTACCAAAAATGTTGATGAGCGGGGTCGACAGAAATGGATTTACATCAAGACACCACAGATCAGAGATCACACCAACACCCTCTTGAATATGGTAAGTACACATCCCGTGCGACGCTGCGACGTCAGGCTAAAAGAGTATGAGGACTCGTCTGTCAACGAGAGTATTGGTAAACAAGGGCTTGCTGTTTGTACCATAGAGAAAGATCCAAGGATTATTCGCACTGGCAATGGAGTGAGCGATTATCAAGAAGCGCGTCCCGGCTCCATTGTCATAATAACTCCTATGACGTACAATAAGGCGCGCATTTGGTTGGCACAAATTGGGGAGCCTTTTTCGGAGAGCAGTTTTGTCGATGCTGGCAAGGAGGACATGGTGGTCATACTTCCGAACACTAAATTCCGTCTTAAAGTGCCGTATTACTTAATGGTACGGCCTGTAAGAGACGTTTAGAATAGTATGAGAATTGAGATCATTTCCATAAAAATATTGTACACTAGGTTCCTAACCCAGGTGGTTATCGTGGAAAAACCCACCACTGGCAACATCTGCTGAGCCTGACCAGTCGTTGTTGGGGAAGACTTGCCAACTGAACAGTTGAAGGCCGTCACTTGCATCCATGCCTCCAAAATCGGCGCCTTCAGGATAGGTCGATTGAACAAATTGTGAGTCAAATTGGGACGGATCGACGATACTTCCGAAATGATTTGATGTTCCGGCAGAGCCAAAGGCCTGGTTCAGGAGAAAGTCATAGTCCATACCCCCTGTGAAATTGCAGCCAGTCCATTCTCCTAATCCTATCCGACCCTGATTTTCAGAAATGATCTGATCCATTTCCGGCGGCACATGCTGGTCTTCGGCGTTATTCTCGAGCAGGGCAGGCGGCAATGGCAATTCTTGAAGACTGCTTTGGACTTCTGAGGCGTCAATCCTTGTGTCTCGGTCCATTTCATGTTCCAATCGCCTTCTCTTCTCATCTGGCTGCGATCTTCGCTGTACCATGGTAGGGCTATACAATAGAATGTCAACTATCGCATAGACTACATCTAACGATGTCGACAAGAGTTCATCGTTCAATGCTTCTCCTTTCAGTATTCTCAGGGCCAGCCTCATGTTTTCTTGCTCTTCGTCATCTCCCTTGAATCTGTCCACGTATGTATCCTTATTCCTGGGGGTCATATACTTGGCAAGTCTCGGGGCAATCTGGAGAAGGAGATTCTTTGATTTGTCAGCACAATCTGCCTCGGTAGTGGGACTGGTATGTTCGATAGCACTGTTGGTTTCGTCTTCGGCATCGAGCCTTGTGAGTGACTGTGATCGTTGCCGAATTTTGTTGAGTATCGTGGTGACGGGTTTTTCAATACACATCTCAGGAGAGGCGCTGCTAAATGCCAGTAGGTCAAACCTTTGACACATATCTTCGTAACTGCAATTCTCTCTTTCGTACCACCATTGAAAGGCAACTGGGTTGAGTAGTGGAATGGTTTCTTCCCCAGTTTCAGTATTTTTCGCAGCCAAACGTCGCAACACTAAATCAATTAAGGCGATAATTCCATCGTGTAAGAAGGTCTCGTCACATTTGCCGGTGCAGCCCAAGTTAGTAAAGCCAAATCCCCCAACTTGGATGGTTAGCAAGATTATACTTCAAGGCGCTTCTTGGTAGTTTACCTTCTAAAAAAGTGAATATGCCAATTGCAATGTCAACATCACCCTCATAATATGCTGTTAGTGTTTTAATAAAGCTCATGATGCGATCAAAGGCTAGTTCCAAACGCTGCCTTCCTCGTAATTCGCGAACCTTAGGTGGCGGACTGTCCATCTTGTCCAAGCCGTAAAATTCCCTTACGCCAGCAATGTACGTAGCCACATTGCTGGTAGAGCCCACATCGTTTTCGAGTTTCTCAATATGAGAACGCGTTTTGAAGTAAACATCGCCTACTGAAACATCTTGCTCTTGCAATAGTTCCCACATATCTCGAAGTGTTATACTCTGGCAAGAAGGGCCCTTCTCAATAGTACTGCGAAAACATCTTCGTACTGTTGCTAATCGTTGGCGCAGTGAGCCTTTGGGCTTACTCACAAGAATTTGGGTGCCTTTGGCGAATGCTTTGCCAATAGTGAGAATGCGATACTCGACACTATTTTCTCTTTTGTTGATTTTGCTCCCGATGGAGGCCGGCGTGCTCGGGCGGTCCCGTCTAGAGGCGAGATTTGATTGTGGTGTGGTAGATGGTGAGCGTGTAGCTACTCGCGAGTCTTCTCGTGAGTTTTGTGTCGTTAAAACGGTCGTCAGAGGGGGATGTTCAAGGCTCCTGGTCGACGAAGGCCGTGGTGATTTGCTCTGCTGTTGAATCGGGTTGACAACTCTATGCTATAATCAGTCAACAGGCTCAGTTGCATCGGGTAAAGACGTACATTTCTGGACCAAGCCATTTACCTGGCTTGAATAATGCCTCCCTCGTGTCGTTTCGAGGGCCACCACGGTGCATGAACCGTGTCAGACTGCATGTCACATGAGGGAGGGAATGGTGATCGATCACTTGAATGTCAAAATGGTCTTCTATACGCGCGTGATTTTGATCAGTATAAGACAGACGCAAAGTCCATTGATTGCCAGAAATCGATTCCTCCGTAATACACTTCTCGAAATCGGGATGTTGAACTACTTCATGCCGCATAAACTTATCGTGGAGCTTCGACAGGCGCACATTCATCTTGGCTGATAAAAGAAACTTAACACGAGAGAGAATGGAAAATGGGAAAGAGGCGGGCGCGAGAGATTGGATAGACAGTGCTTGCACCTTTCATCGGTGTAACGAGCTCTTCCATTGTATCGATATACTTCTTGCTAATTGAACTTGTAAGTGAGCCCAGCTGACCTGGAGCTGAGAAGGACAGGGGATCAGTGTGGTCGCAGGGAAGTCGGCCACCTGGAGGGGCGTGCAAAAAGTCCCACGATATTCAAGTCGTGGGACTTTCTGCACGCCCCTATCAGGTGCCGGGTGTTGGCCGACCTGCTTTGAATAACATATCATTTCCTAAAACGTTTGCGACCAAGAACCTGTCCCGTATCAATGCACAACATCCATGTCATCACAAATGCGCACTATGGCTATCACACATCGGCGAGACTCCTCCCGAGCCAGGGAATTGTCGTACATTTCACATCATGCATGAGATCTCATCTTCGACGAGAACAACTGAGTAATTGTCCAACAAAAGACCTTATAATGAGGCTGCTCCTGCAGGAATGGCGGTGATTTGGTTGCCTTGTTGGCGCCATCATTCCATCTCTGATACTATGCAGCAGAAAGAGCATTCAGCTTTGTCCCTGAGTCAACAAATTGGACTTTCAACTTGTTTCGGGCCACAATTTCTCATTCTTACAGCAGCAGCACTGCTTACAAAACTGATACAACATGACTCACCGACAAGCGGCGAGCTACCTAGGATGTTCATGCCTTTGTTGTTGCTTCTTATATTGATAGGGTTTGTGGTCGGTGTGTTTTTGGTGGTGGTGGCATGGACTGGTTTGGGAAAACATATGCCGGAATACTGGGCGGATATTGAGTTATCTGTGATGTTGCTCTGGAGCATGCTCCTAGAGGTGAGTACAATTTGTACAAATGGATAATAAGGCTAAGATCAACATAGAGTGTGGTATTTACACGCATGCTAGCGGATGCCTTTGGACTGTCTACAGCTCAAGGAACGTCTATTAAGAGATTCTTACAAATCTTATCTGTTCTCGGTATGGTTTTGCTATCAGTGGACATCGGCTTTTTCGCAGTGGACGTGCGAATTGGGACGTTCACTCCTTATTTGACGATGTTGGCTGTAGTTTTCTTTCGCGGATCGATGGCATTTGGATACTGCATTATGCGTATTCTAGCGTATATACGACAGAAGAGATTAAAGCAGCCGCCCGGAAAGAGCTGGGTTCCTGTCAACATCCGCATTCCTTTCGAAGTCGCCGGGTTTGCACTGTCATTTCTCTCGCTTTCTGACAGATTATCGCGCATTGATTACAAACTGGTAAGCATCTCTTCTAATTATGCCATGTAGATACTAATGAATTAGATTCAAAATGGATTATTTGTCATTATTGGGATCTTGGATGTTGTCACACGAGCTAGGAGGCTTCTCAAGATCAAGGTCGAGAAGTTGGGACTGAGTAGCAATGTGATACCTGGAGATGCAAGGTATGCGATGTCACCATCGAAAATATCCAGAACAGACACAATGCCGAGTGGCTCCGAAATTGAGCTTGTGACTGGGAAAGAAAATGCATAGTGTACCGTTAATACAATACATCCATTGTCATGCAGAACAGAGCGGTGTGTGCAAGCTGAGCCAGGGTAGCTAGGAAGGACACAGCGCAATACTTGCAATCCACCTGCTTAAACACAATATAAAGTAGAGCTCACGTATGTTAGAACTTGCATGGGTACTCAGCAGACTCACAATTCTCATCGTTTCTTTGCTTCTTTTGCTACGGTTCACCCCACTGTAACCTAGCCGCGACGGCCTCGCATATCAACCATTCTATCATGCGGTGAGCCGCAGTCTCTCCATGGCCAACGCGCTAGTTTACGTCTGTGACAACGGGTGCGATCAAACCACGTACATCAGAGGATTGGCATGCGGTTCCTGCGGATATCCATGCGGTTTTCAGAATCCGCCTCAAAGCCGAGAACCGTCCATCAAACACAAAGCGTGCCGGTAGTAAATTGGCGGAGCAGCCGCCTTACTACAATTTGTCAAACGATATTCCGCCCAAGTCGAGGAAGCGTCCTGGCCCACTTGGACACTGCTGTGTATATAACTGGGACTTTCGTCCACTTGACTTGAATCGTGATCAAGGCGAATTGACTCTCTATAATCTTTATTACTCTGACACAGATTTTACTCAAGAGCTCATAACAGGGTCCATCAGGAATCCCATACCGTGGCCGCATCACAACACAGGGTTGCGAGACCTACAGAGAGTGCAGAATCAAGGCGTATCCTTTGTTCACGGTCGGAGGAGGATTGACCAAATTTTACAATGACTGAAGGTCTAACGTGGACTCAATCTAGTGCGATGAGTGGTGGCCCTGCAACCAGTGCGCGAAGTCGAAGAAACTGTTCCGAGCCTAAAACCGACGCAGATATTACTTTTCGACACCGATATTTCGAACCTTTTAACATGAAAGACACAATGAACAAACGCCTGAAAACCACATCAGGACTCCTGCCCAGATATCCTACACTGCAGGCCGTGGTTTCATCACGAGATGAGACGGCTGCGTCAGATCCATCACCAGAAGGAGGAGATGTGCTACTTTGCACCTCTGATGCTCCCCAGATGACTCTTCAAGAACGAGCAAACGCCTACTTTATGTCTAACTACGTTCTTGACTCGTCTAACCTGAGCAATATCTGCTATACAGGTTTTTCTGTTCTACTGGAGATCAATAAGGAATCGAGACACTATAGGCTAGCGTTTGAAGCTTGCACCCTGGCGGTATTCATACAAGAGACTGTAGACCGGCGTGATCACAGAACTTCCGCCACTGAGGAGTACGATAAAGCAGTAGTAGCAACGAATGCTGCACTTCAAGATCCGGCCATCATGCACAAGGACGCAACATTGGCTTCTGTTTTACTCCTGGCTTTATTTGAATGCATCAATCCTACGACTAGTGATCAGCGCGCCTGGCGCAATCACATAATTGGTGCTAGCAAGTTAGCTGAAGATAGGGGCTGCCAGCTGCGTGAAACAAAAACTGGACGTGCATTGTTAATGGCGGTTCGCACACAAATGGTAAGCTTCCGCGGAATGTTTAATCCTTTGCCTTATTTCGGTTATAAATACCAGCCACGAGATAGACTGGGTATTTAATGACTAACTTCTCATAGATCATGTATCATCTCATAAACCTAGAAGAATGGGACGACCATGAGCTCTGGCTGGTCCAAGACGATATTGTGGATGAATATAGTCCGACTCAAAAGCTCTGTATCGAGGTCAGTTCGCTTGGCCATAGGGCAAAATCTCTTATTGGTCCTCGGAATGAGAATGATATTGCTAGGGAAATTCTTGAACAGTGCCTGGACCATGATCAAGTGTGTAAAAATTGGTGGGAGAAGATGCTCGATAATGCCCAACGCAACATGAAGCGCAAAAGACCCTGTTCGGAATGGGGAGCTACTTCTGATAACACAGGACTTTGGTTGTCTATGCCTTGGAACATGCTGACATGTGCACGAATCCTCTTGAACTCAATTATCATTAGATGCGCAGCATGCATCCATGGGCACGCCAGTTATACAACGACGAAAGAATTTCTTGACGCGTTTTCTATTTTGAAGGAAATTCTTTTCGACGATTTCACCACCAACAAACGCCAACTGAGCCGGGCCTCAGAGGCGTCGTCTTCATCCGCAAACTTGATGCAAGAGAAGTCATTACCAGGATTCCGACGACATTCTATGGCCTGGCCAATTGCCTTTATCTGGTCTCTAGATTGCCTCACCGAGGATCAGAAAACCGCTTTCGCTGAGAAAATAGAACACACTGGGCTACAGCATGAAATTCATAGCATCCTATTATTCCAGAATGAGAAGCCGGGATTGCCACCGTATATGTCTGCGGTGGAAGACTTGCCCTACGCTACCTCACGGACGCCTGGCTCCTGCTGCGCCACGGTGATAACGATTGCATCCTCACCCGCCAGCGTGAACAGCTGCGATGACTTCGACAATGTTGAATGGAACAACCGCAGCAACTCTGACAAACCTCCTTCGACACACAATCATGATAATGTCAGTATTGAATCGAATGTTTCGACTTCCGCTTCATTGCAACAGGCGACTGGAAAGAAGAAGCCTGAGACAACGCCTCTAGCCACGCCGTTGGCTACCAGCCGTCTTGATGCACTCCTTTCTCACTACGAAAACCCTGTCAATGAGCAGGTAAAATCGTGCCAGCGCCATGGTTCACCAGATAAGTGTAAGATTTGTTTATGCGTAGTACCGCGCTTCGCTAACTGCCAGTGTAGTTGTTGAGTCTCCTTCAGATCAACACGAACCGAACCATGAGACTAGCTACTCGAATATGAAACCCGCCGGTAAACCCCAGCGCGGAATTTCGAAATATGGGGTCCAGGGGCGGAGGTACAATACTCGAAGCGCGGCCTCGCAATCTCGTGAAAAGAAACACGCTTTGGCCCCGACGCTCAAACCGTTCGAGTACAAGGGTTTAGGGGATGCGCGTCAAACATCAAACGGATCCATTGAAGTTGAAGTACTTTGGGCGCCCAGCTTTTTGGCATGCGACCAATTACGTGGGAAGCAGGCCATAGAGGAGGCAAAGGATCTCGTGATCAAAAAGTTTGGTCATACTGTATGGGAACGGGAGAGGTGTAAGTTAGCAGCGTCGATATGAGCGGCGAATTAGACCAGCCATGCCGATTGCATGTTCTGTTCTCTTAGCTTCGCATAATCCTTAATACTACTGATTCTGCCAATCATAAGTTCATATGAAAGACAACTTGCCTGTGCAGAGTAGGAGATACCCTTTTCGGGTCCGTGTGAACGGAAGACCGCCAAACCATGAACCAAGCAATTCAGAGTTCAACGGAATAAATAGCTTGTAGTACGGCCTGAAATAAAAGTATTGCAATCAAACCGGCCTAGAGAAGTAAGACACCTTGCAAGGTTATCCTTGGAGTAATTAAAAGCTACCAATGGCGTGAAGGGCCTGCGGTCAGCTTAAATCCATGTCAACGTCTATATAAACCAACACTTTCCGTCGCTGCTGCATTTTATCACCTAGGTCTCTGTTTATTTTTAATTCATATAAATCTTTAAAATCTGCTTCTTATTGCCATTTATTTTTTCAGCGACCCCTACACTACTTTGCCTCCTGCCCTACCAACAAGCAAGGCTACCAAACAATGCACATGACAGAACATCACGTCAGCCTTTGTTGCTGCCATATTCACTTTACAGAGCCATGCAAATGCGACGAAGACGTTAGTTGCGTCAATAACACAACACTAAAGTGCGACTTCCACCCATGTCCTCCCTGTAAGAGGGTTCTCGACAGGTTCCAAACGATTTCGGGCTCAAAACTACGTCTGAGCTGGGCTGCACGGAGCTTGGTCGAACCAGGCGACGTGCTGGATTACGAGGCCGTTTTGGAAGCAACTAAAATTCCTCAAAAAACTGGGTGGTACAATGCTCGCCAGCACATTAAAGGAATTATTACCGAAACTAAGCCGTCAGCAATTTACTTGATGCATACATATAAACCAGTAAATGAGAGGGATTCTGCGAGGGTGAAAAAAATGGAGGACTTATTAGATCGCCTTGCGGAATTAGCCGGTTTCGTTGTACAAAAAAGTGAAGACTGAGACTGATAATACCAAATGTGTTTTCCCCTTAGGTGCGACGGTACAAGGGCACGAACGAGATCGAGTGCGACGTGGAGAAACCGATTGTTCACAAGGAGGAAAGAGAGAATTCATATCACACGATTCCCCTGCAAATGTTTGACGTTTATATCAGTCCAACCCCATCATCAGCATTTTGGTTACAGCCTGGACATAAAGACAAGCCAGTATAACTGTTGCTTGCCCGCGCCGAGTCCTTTCCTGAAGTCTTCACTATCTCTAAAACACAACAGATGCATATTGACCCTCTCGAGGACCGGAATGAGATAGTGACCGAAGACAACCACGCTTATTCACTTCACTTAAACAGTTCCAGCAACCATATCCGAATTTGAACAACGGCAAAATCCACAAGCAAAAACCGTATTTATGGAAAAGACCACAGAACCATCTACAGGAGTACAGTATGAACAAGAAGCGGACCGGGGAGGTTGGTATGTGGCGCTGCCAGGCAGCAATACCCCAATACTTGTTCAGATGTCGCAAGCCTCTATGAAAGCATATGAACGACACCTCCAGGCGAAAGCATCAATAAAATACCGCCAGAAGCAAATTGAGATACAGGGGGACAACATAAGAGAGTTGCAGGAACTTAGGGATAAAGTACGGCAAATGTCTGAAGAGATAGATCACTTGAGGCGACAACGTGATTTTGACCAGCAGGAGATAAACCAACTTCGACATATCGTATGCAGGACAGCTGGAATTCATCAGCATGCAGCCGGGCCTCGAAACCAAATTCTCACCACAAGTGTTGGTTCGCATACGGATCAGAGCCCTGTGTTTCAGCACCTCATGCCAACACCAACCCGAGATTATGCAAGCAATCTTGGCTCTGTGGACTATGCAGCACAGCGACCAAAGAGGGAAGAATGGACAAGCCCTATTGAATCAGGGCTGCCTCCCAACATGGCCCTGACCGGGTTGGCAGCCCCTCAGAATCATTTTTACAGGGACCCTCCCCGTTGTCCATCACCAGCAGCGGCCTCAGCAAGTGAAAATAGACCACCCCTGAGAGCTATGGAAGGGCCATTGCCGACTATCCAACACATTGGACCTGGACAGGAATACGAACAAGCTCCTAGAATAGACCAATGGCACCCGGTGCCTTCAGGACAGGTCGAATCGGACTGCGCAACCGGCCCCATAATGACGGGGCATGGCGACCAGACGCGTATCTGGTGAATCAGGAAATGCAGAGTGTTAATAGAATACAAGAAAAGTGGACAACATGTCGGGACATATGCCTTAGCTACGCGAGAGGTAAGACTATAGCTAATCTGGAGAGGGTGTTGAACTTGATTGACAGTTGTGATCTGGGCAGGGTATCAGTATGGGCAGAGGGTATTCAGAATGGGTATATAAAGGCGACCATCCGCCCTAACAGTTAGGAAATCCACACAGTAGATTCAGTGGCCTCTGTTCATTTAAAAGCTTGCCATGGAATCGTCTTGTGCCAATGGAGCATACGTCCCTGTCCAGTTCTTCCCATTGATCTGCGATTGGGCGCACTGGACAAAGATCATCGAGAATAATGCGCCAAAAGACGAGCTGGATGAGATTATGACGCAAGGTATTGTGGTCTCTACTTGATGTAAGGACTCGAAAATTAACGTTTTGTAGCTTATTTCATGGTTACCACCGCTGCTGAGCAGGAGCCAGTCATGACGGAAGAAGACCACAGGAGTTGGGCAGCGGCAACTGACAACACGGAGCCTACATACTCCACCGAATACAAAATCGCGAAGTGGAAATACGATATATTTGGTTTGTTACGCCAACCGAATCCTGCGCTTGGCAATGTTATGCTTCATGGCAGATCTTGCAATCTAGGCAATTCTCGAGACCTTGAGCTGGAGGTGTTGAAAACCCAAGAGTCTATCTCGCAGAGTGAAGCCAATTTAGACAAGCTGTTGGTAACGGAACCATCGAAGTGGAACACCGAGGAACTTGAAAGGTTCAAATCGATATATGCAGCCATGGCAGCATCATACGATGACCTGTTCAAGATTCTCGATCTCCCTTTTCCGACAGCACAGCTCCAAACCCTTACTGGTGGCGATGGTCTATTCGAACACTGGCATAAATGTGGCGTGCTGGGACTAAGTTTCTATCGCACCCAAGGCGGAGGGGGGTCCCTGAATCTGAAGAATGCTTAAACAGTCTCCTTATGGAGATGTTTCGTCACATCGGTGATCTAATGGACACTTGCCCAGGATTTAAGAGTCACTGGAACGAATGTCGAGACACAATTGTCGAAGTTGGCTGCGAAATTGACTGGGATAAGTGGGGGGACTTGCAAGCTCAGGATGGCACAAGTACTACAGAAAACTGATCGTCTGGCAAAATGTATGCGAGGGCGAATCATGTTAGAGACTGAAAGTGCATGAACACAATATAAATACCCATGAGCCCTACAATGTGTACTGCCAATATTATATCTCCTGAGCCTATTGAAACCGTTTCGCCACCAGCAGACCTATTTTCATTTTTCACTACATGTCGACAGAGCCACCATGGCCTCAGATTGGATCAGCTTATGGGGTCCCACGCGCCCTGATACAGACGAGGTAAAGATTCAAAAACCGACTGGACATCCAGACAGCTAAAATCCCATCAGACCAAGATTTCTTTAATGGCCTTTTGCGTGTCCCCTTCTACCAGGGGAATCCGATTCATTAACCACGCATTTGACGTCGAGCTAGTTGGAAGACAGGACATAACACTACGAATGAGAAACACGCAATCATCTCGGCTGCAACGGGAGTTTTATTCACTGCTTAAGCGTGACAAAGATAATTCCTTTCCGCTCTCCCAATTGCAAATTTATTCATCTATTGGTTGCAAGATACAGAGCTTATTTCCACGCTCGATGCAGGTCACCCCATCGCCCGAGGACTTGTGCATTGTATTTAGTCACGTACATTTACATCAAGGCCAACTGTTGATGTTCGGTGCCCTTCTAAGATCTGGTGAATGGATGGCTTTTGACCACCATGCTGGAACAGCTATCGAGCTACAAGTCAGCATATCAGCATCAACGGATCCGTTTAGTGGATACAAGACAATGGCACACGGCCCAATAGAACTCGACGACTATAACTTCGGCGCCGCAGATCAGCTGCGAATCTGGGTTGAAAGCCAGCCAGAGGAAGATTCTTGACCAACTTACCATATGGAATCCATAGCGAGGGCTTCCCGTCTCTTGAGAACCCTAGGGATGCTTCCCTACAGGGGATTAGGGCACACCAACTCCGGAACGGCTCCTAAAATTGGTGGACTAATTTAATGACGTATTTGCTCATTTTCATCTGTGACCGAACAGGATTAGTGCGGGAATGTTATTATTTAGGAGCACTGGAAAGGTGGCCTGTTCTCAATCCAGCACAGGTTATTCAAGCTATTAGATTGCAGCGTAAAGCGGTGTATATCTTCCTCTAACTTTGTATACGACACAATAAACAGTGTTCTTCTCCATATTGTCTTCCTTCGCTGCCCCTGGCGCAACATTCAACATCATGTTCGATGTTGACCGCTCTCTGTCCTATACGCGCAAGCACCCTTGATGCGGGCTTGATCTCGATACGCCAGGTCCCTTGTTGATTTACTAGGGTAGCGCCCCAGTAACAGAAGAAAACTTTTTTGACGGCCCCTTTTACCCAGATTTGGGGGTTCGCATTGATGTTCAGCGCGTGTTGGACAAGCCACGTTGTTACTACGGAGGCTGATCCGTAGTTGATGGCGATGCATAAATAAAATACTACGCCACCCCTTGCACGTTAGAGCTGTGGGTGCAAGGGGTACGATCATCCGAAGGCTGGGAGTCCTTGGGCCAAGCAACTATTAAGCCATTACATTTAGCTAGCTATCTAGTTATGCAGAGCCGTGGTCTGACCTATATGGATTCCGTGTAAGGACCTGTCGTCTTCTATGCCGCTCATCCCTCATCTTCATCTTCATACCCTCTGGTGGAGACTCGTAAAACAGGTGACCACGATCAAAGGGCGCATCCAGCATCAAGCCCTGGAGCGTTTTTACGCGAGAGACAGCTACGTAGCTTAAACCAGTCTGAAAGTCCCGACAGGAGAGATCTGTCACGATGACATCTTCAGTGATGCTCTGCGACTTGTGAACCGTAATGGCGTAGCATACGATCAGGGGAAACTGCGTGCGAGTGCAGAGAGTGCTTCCGATGAGGAAGTCCCTGTCTACTGGGAGAATCGGGACAATCTTTCTGCCATCAGCGGTGGTCAGGAACACAGGTCCACTGTACTTGTCAAACTCCATCATGATAACACAGGGAGGGTCTTGGACTGGGTCAGCCCCCGGTGCCCAGCCGATATCGTAAACGGTACCGCGAGCGCCGTTGCAGAGACCAACTGGCTGCCAAAGGTTAGATGTCAGCATCAGACGGGCGCCAATGCATATAGGGATCTGCTTCGCAAGGTTGCCCGCCTTGTCATCAGGCGCCGCAGCCGCGCCAAGGCCGACATTCTTAGCCTTGACCTGAATGACTGGCCGGCCGAGGCGGTCGAGGTGGTAGTGGTTATATTCGTTCACCCTATCTTTCGTGGCGTATACTCGCAAGGCGTTGGCGAACCTGGCGACCTCCAGATCATCTAGCTTCGCCTGTACTCGACCGGAAAGGAGTTTCCAGGACTCGACTGACAGTTGGAGGAGCCGCAATTCCTCGAGAGCTGTGCGAAACGCCTTCTGATCGTCGCCCCGTTGCCGTTGGACAACCTTCAAGAAGACTGATTTATCGAAGCGTCTATATGCGTTCCTGCCTTTGATCTCCACTCCCTGCACCTCTTTATCGTAATAGAGCGGCTTCTGTAGCACGGGTGGAAGCTGGAAGAAGTCGCCAACCAGAAGGATGTTAAGACTACCAAAGAACTCCTCATTCCTACTCGGGAACGCCTCGCGCAGGCGGTCATCGATCCAAGAAAGCTGTCGCAGTCCCAGCATGCTCTTCTCATCGATGATCAGGTAGTTGATGTCCTTCAGCTTCTTCTGGAGCTGGGCCATGTCAGTGGGCGAGAGGGGCTTGAAGTCCTTGTTGATTGGAAGGTGTAACAGGGAGTGCAAAGTAGTGCCCGATATCTGATTTCCCGCGACGCCAGTGGGCGCGGCACGCCAAACAGGTGTCCCTCTCCCGGCAGCAGCGGCTTGGAGGTGCGCGGAGAGCAAATTAATGAGGTATGACTTCCCGGTACCACCTCCACCATCCACATGGAGCAGCAACTGAGAGGGTTCCTGATTCAGGAAGTGGTCCATCACGGTATCGTATACTAAGCGCTGATCCCGGTTTAGGGAATCTCGAGCTTCCAAGGGCTGATGATCCACATCAAGGTCAAGGCGGTTTGCCGCCTTGCGTTGCTTCCAGTAGTCGCCCTTGAGAATACCGTCATCAGTATACCGTCCAACGTGAGGGGTCCAATCATAATTGATGTCGATGTCTCGGCGGCCGAGCATGTCGATATCCTCTTCCTCCAGCGGGCGGTCGGGAAGCATGCGGGCGAGTTCATGCCAGTCTTCATCCACAATGGGCTCTTCATGGACCTCAAGCTCAAATTCGTCGTCCTCAGCCCTCAATTCATTTGTATCTGGCTCCCCATAATGATCGTCCGCATGGGTGTCACGGTGCTGCTCTCTGCAAAACCTGTACGCAGCCGCGAAGGAATCGAACCGCTGCCCGCCCACGGTGAGCAACTCCTCTGGAGAGCGATGCGGATGAGCCATCATCAATTTAACACGGCAGAAGTCACCAAACTGGGGAGATGCCTCCACGGACCTGTATCGAGGAAAGTAAGACAGGACTCTCTTCTTCGCGTTGGCAGCGAGTCTCCTCCACGTCTTGAGATTATACGATTGCAGGTACTCGAGGTAAGTTGCATCCTCGTGCTGGTCATTTCTCTCGAGATACCTCCTGTAGCTGCCGACGGTCTCGTTGACATCTTCATCCACGCGATACGAACGTGCATGTTGCTCCAAAGGACGGCAGTCGACAGAGACCACCATCCGCGTGCCTTCCTGCAGAGGAATGTTAAGGAGAAGATGGGAAATCTCCTGCGCCGAGTAATCTCTCTCGGCAATCAGCTTATTCATCAGGCGAGAGGAGAAGGATAATAGCGGCTGAAGGTGTGCCGTGTGCGGCAAAACCTGGTCTGCAAGCTTACAGTAAGGCTCAGTCTTCTTCTCAGATTTGCTGCAATACTTGGCAGCGTACGTAATAACCGCCTGTAGGCTGGTGCAAGGAGATATGTCGATATTGGCTAGCCAGCCTAGTATAATGGCGGGATTGAAGTGATTCATGAGGTTGTCATTCCGCGCCGCCTCGAAGACATAGTACGACTTGCCTTCCTTCCTGATCACTGCGGCCAGCTCCCGCAAGGCACGAGGAAAGTCAAAACGACACTCCCGCTCTGGATTGGCCGCATTGGCCGCCTCGATATCTGCAGCAGCGCCTTCCATATCCCTCGCCAGATCAACGGTTCTCTTCCTTACGCGTAAGCAGTATGTGGTATTGCATCTGTGGCGCTGGCAGCGGTTGACGATTTGTGAGAGACGCAGGAATGTCAGTTCTGTACTCAGTGGATCTACGCTCAGGGGGTTACCCTCACCCTGGGGCATAGTCCTAGTCGGCTCAGGATTAATGGCAGTGATGTGGAATCCCCACGTGCGTGCAAAAACATCACGAGCGGCTTCATCCACCATGTCGACTCTTGGGCAATTCTCCATCCAGTACAGGCCATGGTTGTGCGGACTGCCACGCCCTTGCCATTCATACCGATCCCAGTAATCCGTAATGTTGAACTTCTTGCTTAACACGATATCTCGAAAGAAACAGTATCGGCGGTAGAAATGGAAAGCAGCAATGTGAGGATTCTGACGCAAAAGTTGGCGCGAGAGACCCATCCTCTCGGACTCGGACGCAGCCAGCCATTCATCATATCGGGGCATGTGCTGGTAGAGACTCCGCCAGTGTAAATCTGCCGGGCTGAATGTGATGAATGCACCAGGACATCCAAGGTTGTAGGCATAGGCCTCGAGGTCCTGCCTCTTCCTGTTCCAGAAGGGGCGCGTGCCGCGAATAGGTACCGCATGTCTTGTGATTGAGTTGATTAGCACCTGCGCCTCAGGGTCCTCGCTGTGCTCCAGTGCCTGAACAAGCTGCTCCCGTGTGAGCGGTTCATGACTACCATCGTGTTGCTTCACGAAGAATTTGGACCGTGCACGGGCCTGTGACCGCATCAGAGTATTGAAGGCGACGAAGCGGAAGGTCGGGTGGCGTGCAAAACGCCCGTCATGCCAGCGCATCGCGTGCTCGATGTAGTCCTTGTAGTCGATTGACCGTAGCCGAGGCTCAACAAAGTCGGCTCTCCCGTCAGGAAAGAGGCAGGGAAAAGCTAAGGAGAGTAGGGCATGAGAGCGATTGAACTCATTAATGGGTGTGCGCCGTATATTCGGAAGCTGCAGCTCGTGCTGCACCTGCTCCTGGAAGCTTGTGGAAAGCCTTGGTTCAGCTTCTGGTTCTCCGGCAAGAATAGACCGCAGAGCATCGAGCTCCGTGTCCTTGGCCAAAAGGTCCGGCACCGCAGCCTCGTCCTCCAGGTCCGGTTCTGCCTCCTCATCTTCCTCGGGTCCAACTTCGGCAGCCTCCACCTGGCTCTGGGGGATGTCGTCCAGGACATTGCCATCTTGAGGCAATTGACTCAGCCGCTCTTCGTCGATGACGATGCATCGATAGCCAGGATGATGGCGCCGGAGGTAGTTAAGCCATATGGCAACTGGCTGGCGGCGTACACGGAACTGGCGGGTGAATTGCCGGCTAAGGTTTGCATGGGACGACGTATTGGAAGGACGGAGTAATACAGTGTTCAACTCCCGCGGCAAAAGCGGGAGTTGGTTGTACACCAAGCCAACCTCGCGGAGAAAGTGAACAACATGTCCCCGATATTTGTACTGCTGGCCCCGCACAAGCATAATATTCACGTGGACGTGAACACGGCCTATTAAAGACTCTTCAGTAGGTGTAAGCTGAGGCAATTGAGTCGGTACGGAGCCAAAATCCAACTGGTTGTCCACAGAGAAGAAGTACGGCTCTTCAGGGCCGCGTTTATCATCCTTTCGACAGCAACGCGCACAAATGCCATCAGAATCGATCTTCATCTGGAACCAACGCTCTTGACATCGACCACAAAATTGCATTTGGTCATTGTCCAGCTTTGTCCAGAACTCACGGAGGATTGCTTTATCACGACAGGTCAAGGCGCAAGCGTCCAGGTCCCCATTCCACACCGGATCTTGTGCGTGAAATACGGCCGATTCTTCAGGTGGAATCATCACTGGACTCCGGTACCGTCGTGGCGGCCCCGACGATCGAGTTTGCCTTTGAGATTTTTTTGGCCGCCCTCCTGTACCAGGGGCAGGACCACGGCGAGCACGGCGACGAGGCCCTGACTTTCTGGAAGGCTGCCGCGAGCAATAGCGAAGAGGGCTTTCGTCCAAGGCATTGCTATTATCGTTCCCGTCTTCGTCCCCTAGATCGGAATCAGACTCTACCCCTAGGTGTTCGAGGTACTTCCGTGGTCGAGCAGGTGAAAGCAGCAAGTTGAAATAGTCCTCGACGTCAACATCAGATTCAGAGAACTGTCCCCTGTCATCCGCTTCCTTGGTCATTCCATCCCCATCTGGGAGCTCATTTGCCTGTAGTCGATCTTGACTCCCAGCTACGTTCCGTGGTTAGCTTGAACAAACTGCCGGGACCACAGCACAAGGATACCTTCTCCAGGACCATCAGAACCTTCAAAGACGCCGAGTTGAGAGATTGTGGGAGTTAGTGACACAGCCTCCCCTGCACGGCGTCGTGAACGATGGTCGCGCCGAATAGTGGCCTGCTTGGCCCTGGCGCCGGCCTTGGAGGCATCATCTTGCGAGTCCTTCCCGCCCTTGTGGAACCTAACAGCCAGGTAAGAGTAGTCCACACCAGTCGTGCTGCTTCGGACAGTAGATGGATCAGAATGTGAGGCGACAGGATCGGTCGAGGGCGGCACAGGCGGTGAGGGAGCTAGAGCCCGGAAGAGCCGCGAGCTCGCTTGGGTTGGTGGGATCGGCGTCCCCAGCACTATCTGCGGCTGGCTGCCTGGCTCTCCGAACAAACTCCTAGCTGTATGTTGTTGCCGTAGCTTCTCTGGCGATGTAGGTTGGGTTCCAGATCTCTGGTTAGGAGGCGATAGGCCAGCGTCTCTGTCGGTTCTTTTCGGGGCAGATCTCTCAGCTGAGGTAGGACGGACAGCCAGCTTTCTCAATGCAAGGACGGCACCTTTGGACCTGGCACGCTTGATCAGGTTAGGGAGGCATATATAGTATATCAATGGTGTCAGTTACCTCGGAATTGCGGTGGTCCCGGCATTCCAGACAGGTTGTAGTTGGATTGGCAGATTTCCTCCTGCTAACGAAATTACTTGGTGATTTTGTTCGGTCGCAAGACGGGCAATGGACTGCCAATTCAGATCTAGGACTAATATTACCCCTAGAATCATAATCCATACCCAACCATGCGGTACATCTGTTTCAATAATGGAAGAAAGGCTGCTGGCCAAGCAAACGAACAGATCGCTGGGCAAATTTAGCGATTGTAAACGATTGTAAACGATTGTAAACGATTGTAAACAGAGAAGTAAACAAAGAAGCACCGACAGACGGTGGCTGTCCTTTACCCACTTTTCTAGAGCCACCAACCAATCCAGCCTTCTTTCGCGATTTCCCATACAAAATTTGGACCAATAGAAACTTATTTGTCAAGCCTGCACCAAACCCTCATTATTCGGAAAACTTATGGATTAATGTAGAGTCAGCCTTCGGCTGAATTAATGTAGAGTCAGCCTTCGGCTGAACAAGAAGCCTTCCGGTCTGCTTCTGGATACGAAGAATTCCCAATGTGAACAGAGTAAGAGTTCATGACGGAGTCCATGCAAGTCTCCTAACATACTAAAACTCCGATCTGGTATTACACCGCGTCGACCACATTCGTTGCTACTATGGTCCATATCGGCAGGTGTCCAAAAGCTTGCCAGGCTTGCAAAAAGCGCAAGGTCAAGGTATATACACAATCCAGAGATTACATAAACTGGCAATAATAGCTGAAATTCTAACATGAAGACTATCTAGTGTGTCTGGCCCTGGCCCTGTACGCGGTGCATTGAGTCTGGCAGAAACTGTACCGCATCCAGAGACGGAGAAGACATTACTGCTCGACACAAATATTTGGAATCTTTCAGCAGGAAATTTGAAAAGAATAAAGCCCTGAAGGCCTTATCACAGGATGAAGAAGTTACCTCACATTCACCAAACGCTGGATCTGTACAGCTGCACCCCTCGGCTTGTCCCGAGATGCCTTTGCCAGAAAGGGCTATTGCTTTCTTTATGTATCATTATGATCTTGAATCACCTAGCCAGAACAAAACCGACGATATGGGTGTTATCCTATTGAAGAGCGACGAGGCATGGGAGCATTACCGACTGGCATTTGAAGCTTGCGCTATGGCGTCGTTCATCAATGAGACGGGTGGGCAGCTTGAATACAAAAGCTTGACTATTGAGACATACAATAAAGCACTGATGGCGATGCATAGCGCACTTCAAGATCCAGATGTCGTTTATGAGGATGCAACCTTGGCTGCAGTTTTACTTCTAGCCCTGTTCGAATGCTTAAATCCTACGACTGGGGAGCAAGAAAGCTGGCGCAATCACGTACAGGGTGCTATTGAATTGGCCCGAGGACGCGGTCACAAACAGACTGACACCCGAATTGGACACATGTTATTCAGGGCAACCCGCACTTTAATGGTAAGATTTCCATAAACTTCTCAACTCTACGATTTTATCGATTTGATCTTCAACTTTACTGTTTACATCGTGATGTAGACTTTCTAATAGCTAACTTCCAACAGGTAATATATAGTCTCGCAACACTGGAAGATGAAAAGGACAAGGAGCTCTGGTGGTCCGAAGACGATGAATACACTTCGACCCAACAGCTTTACGTTGGAGTGGCTTCGCTTGGCGCGGAGGCTACGGCTCTTCTTGGTCCGTCCGGACGTAGAGAAGTAGTCGAAGTCATGCTTAAGCGGTGTCAAGCTCATGATCGAGCTTGCAAAGCCAGGTGGGAGGAGTTGTTAAAGAGTACACAGGGTATTAGCTCTAACAATACGGACCCCTGGCTGTTGATGCTTATGAATATGCTGACATGTGCACGAATCCTCCTGAACTCGATCATTCTGAAATGCGCGACCTGGATTTACAAGGTCCCCAATTATCAAACCTCTGAAGAGTATGATGGCGCCTGTTCTGCTCTGGCGGAAATTATTCTTCACAGCGCCAAGGTCAACGAACAGCAACTCTGCTGGGCCGGAGAAGCGCAGTCCTCGTTTGCGGAACTCGACGTTCAATTACAGCCTGGCCGGGATTCGAGCGGATGCGCCATCAACAAGTGGATAGAAGATAATAGGGACCTCAGAAAAGAGAAGCCACTGGTAGGGTTACAACCGTTAGCCCTTATCTGGTCTTTAAAATGCCTCACCGATGACCAGAAAATCGCCGTCGATACCCGATTACAACGCATCGTGGGAATCCGTGGGGCCTTACCGCTTCATGACGATAGGGCTAGTACGGTGGAGCAAATACCCCACTCGCCATCCTATACCACTGAGGCGTGCACACGACCTTCGCCCAGTCTTTCCGAACCCGCAACGGATACTCCCGAAGCTAGTTCGCGAGATTCTTCCCCACCTTCCACGGGACGCTTTCGGTACACGCAAGAGGATGATGATACTCTACTTGAACTTTACAAGGACGGTATCTCGTGGCGCGATTCACAAGCCTCCCCAGGCACATCGTTGAGCATGGCACAAACGGATTGATGACTATTCAAGTTGGTGATCAACTTTACGAGCGAGGCCGCAGATACAATCATGAAAGCACTGCCAAAAAATAGGTCTAGGTTTATGTCATATTTGGGTCTGTAATATAATTCTAGAGTAGCTTGGGGACCATTACATAGTATTGTATGGCTCTCATAGCTTTTCCTTTCAATTACATTGGGTCATCAAGGATCAGCAAAATCGAACAGCAACCCTCATAACTCTAAGAACACGTAAAGTTTCGACAGTAAAGAAGACACAGATCGACGGGATACATGCATGATGATGAGGGGTAGAAATTAAACTAAGCGATGCTATAAAGAGACTCGTTTGCCGTCGCAGTCTTCCCCCATAACTTGACCTCTTAGCATTATCAACCATCTGACCTAAAGCAACGAACCAACATTCGCGGAAGGTAATGTGCAGGGGCAAACTGCACCCACGTTTGAGCTTTATGACTACATGTGTGGCTACTATCTTTTGAGGAAAGTTAATGAGTGATTAACTTTTGTCGCTACGCTAAAGCCATAAAATTGAAACTGCATACTGTATACAATGCCTATCAACTCCCATCCTTGCTTGCAAGACGCTGTCAGTATGGTTCCCCCAGAGCATAGAAAACGACAAGCTGAAGATTTTGCAGAACTTTTCATGTTAATATATACAGAAACAATAAAGCAACACTCGAGTCAAGAACAGGGGGCAGTAATGGTCATCCGAAATGAGCCCCTACAAAGTCAATACGCATTCAATGTTGCCGCTAGCATATACGAACCGTTCCACGAAGTCTTCGTTCGTACTTGGCGACATATTCATACTTTAGTATTCTTGTGGACAATTATTGCACTATTGAGTCAAATATGGCGAACATTACAACAATCAAGGCAATGTCAGCTGCCTCAACCGGCCACACAATCGGAACGGCAAAAGCAGCGTGTCAAACTCGCAATACCAATGCTATATAATATTAAGTTGCACTTCGTCTGGAGGCCGAAAAAAGGAGGGGGTATAGGAAAACTTGGTGTGTCGCTGACAGATATCAAGCTATTGGTCATTGCAGAGCGGTCTAGTGACTCGGAATGGTCGCTTAAAGGTCAGGCCAAATTCTATGGGAGTTTGTCCATGATCAAATGCGCGACTGATATTCAGTGGAAAATGAAACGGCACTTATTTCAGAAGCTTCTACAATCTTGGTTGCTGAAGAAAAGGGCACCATTTCAGATGCTTATCGTCGAAGAGGCATGTGTCTCGAATCATGATACGGCTGTAGTATAAAACA
Organism: Metarhizium acridum; assembly: GCF_019434415.1. NCBI lineage: Eukaryota > Fungi > Ascomycota > Sordariomycetes > Hypocreales > Clavicipitaceae > Metarhizium > Metarhizium acridum. The sequence goes on along the minus strand of NW_027094025.1, from coordinate 1,333,253 downwards.
CAGGACCAACTAGAATATTGCTCATGAACCTGAACCTTGCCTACTCTTCAGGTGATCTGCAGAGAGTTTCTCACATAGTTTTCTCATCTCAAGGGGAGATCGACCACCCTGCCGTATGGGGGAGGTTGAGGTAACAGAAGGTAACTCAAACGTAATGTTACCTTTGGGGGCTGTCAACGAGGAACTATCATCCCGGAAATTTTGACAGCCTTGAGGCCTCAGCGAACGCGCTTTGTCCTAAGCTATGACAAAGCCTCCCATTCAATTTGATACGTTCCCATGTCTTCTCACTCTTCACCCCCGGTCTCTGCAATCTAGTTTCGGCTAGACTATATCTCTAGGATCTGCGGCTTACATTGTTGCCTGTGGTGCAATTCCAAGTTAGCTCAGTGAACATTCAATAGTACGATATGGGTCCGGCCCCTTTCACATCCGGTGCATTCAGGAGCAGCGCAATCCAAATCCTAGGATGGTTTGCTCTAACCGCCTTGAGCATTCAATGGTGACATTTTAAAAGGTCGAAGACTTTCTTATAATGGCCTATAAATACCCCAACCTCAACATTTCACCTCCATGAAACGAGGTGATATCTTCATACCAGCTACGACCACTCTCATGAACTGGTGTTCATAAACAAGCAGGCACTTCTACAAGCATCGAAATGGAAACCGAGACCAGCCTGACAGCTCCGCCGAACACACCCGAAAAAAACCCTTACGAGGGTGTTTGTCAACGCAAGGTCGATGCCCAAAGTCGCAATTTGGACCCTACTTCTTGCAAGTCCTTTTACTTGCCTCATGAAATAATTGAAATATCTTCTGAGAGTGACGGCAATAGTGATGAGGTTACCGTTCCGAACAGTCCAAGAGTTGTTGAAGAAGATATCAACGAAGGCGACCAGTCCTCTGATAATGCTTCCCGTGCAGATGCAGCCGAGGATGAAGTCAATGGCAATATCAACAAATCCAACGACGGAAGCATTGCATACTCCAATAGCCTTTTAGCAACTGAATGTCTTCCGGATGGGGAACACACCAGGTTTTCTAATACGGCGGAGTGGCCATCGAGCAAGTCCAGTATCATCACCAGGAGACTTGACAGCCCTGCATGTGAAGAATGCGGTTCTATCGGGCAAAAGTTTGGTGAAGGGGGTCATGTTGGCGGCAGTGAAGGAAGTAGCGATTGCAGCAATGGGAAACTAAAGAGAATCTACGACAGATACGAATCACCGCCCGACAAAGTTCCAGAGCATGACCCACTATCAAAAAGGAGAAGAACAGCAAAGCGTCTATAACCAAACTCAAAGATTCCGATATTATTGCCGAGTATACCATTGATCATCTTGGAGTGGTCTAGTGGCTCGGAGTGGTTCCATCAAAGATCAGGAGAAATAAAATGCTTCTCTGCTATAAAGTCATGATCATTTTCTTATTATAACATATTGGTTGTTGAAGCATGCCGCCGTGTCAGGGGCTCACTTCGCCTTGATGGTCGAAGAGGCAGGTCCTTACATTATGATATGGTTGCAGTATAATATACAGATTTTCCCAGTTGGACTCGTATGGACTTTGAGCCTCTCTTGCTACTGAAGCGATTTTGCTATAAGAGGGTTCGGTAGGCCTTGTGGTTGGCCGTTCTCCAGTACATTTGGCCAGCGGTGGACGAGAAGAGCTTTCATGTTGACACCATCGTTTTCACGCACTCATGCTTCGCCCTGCATAGCAAGAAGCAATACCATGGCAGGGAGTATGAGCTCCCATGATGTAGCATGCTTACCGAAACCAAGAGCAAAGTTGCCGTTCGGAAGGATCGACGCTGCAAGAGATTAACCGCCATTGCGTTGAGGGAGTGGTCTGGATCCAGCTGCAAAAGCACGGGACATCAACTGCAGTTGGGAATAAAGACGGATGGACGGCACAACATCCGCGGTGTAGAAGGCTGAGACTGTTGAATTGCACTTCACTGGCCGGGACCAGGTTAGGTTGCATGTATGAGTGATGCTTGCCAGCCTTCGGTTGAACTAACCACACCGAAGAGCACAACCATGCAAAGGACAAGTCACAATTACCATGCTCCTGAGGCCAGCAAACAGTCCCAGGGAGTCAGGCAGCTCGTATTCCCACCGGAGGCCCGGAGGGCTTTGCCCTGTTATTCGTTGCGTCGTCCTGGGGTGCGTTATCACAGCAACATCTGCTCTCCCTGTCACTGCGAGACAACCCAACCCATGCAATCCCACGATACGGCTCTCAAATCACTTCTTCTACTGGCTAAGATATCCGCAAGGCGACCAAAAGGCTGCCATTGCTCGGTGCGAACCACTTTCATCAGAGGCTCGATTGCGCGGCATAAGAACTGCCCTTAGGAGCCACACTTGTTCGAACCAGGAGTCCTCTCAGTGTCTCGTCCCATTCTTACTCTTGAAGACATCCTTAACACAACAAGTCACCCCGGAGAGCGTATCAGGTGTGGTCTTGTTGTGCAATAAAACTGAGATTCACAAGCTTCACACGAGAGTACCTCGGAATCATACCCACCCCTAACCACCACACATATACCCCTTAGACTATGGACCCGGTTCCATGGGATACGAAACAACTGTCACAGTCATTGGTGACCAATGAACAAGACGGAGAAGGTACTCGTCTCGTGGAACCCACCTCTAGCTGCCATGAAGGCGGCTTTGAGCTCCCGCGTCGTTGCGACGATAGCACCGAGTCACAGTGAGTTGGCCTATTACTCGGAAATGGTAGTCCGAGATCGTAAAAGGATGCTGAATTGTGGTGTTAACAGAATTAACTAGTAGGACGTATTCATACGTCGCGTCAACTGCTCAGCAACGCAGCTCATCACCGTTGACTCCGGTCAGGAGTCACGCTAGACCGGTTGACGGAGATGAGGACTTCGTCTGCACTAAAAATCCGGCGAGGCCCGGCGTATCCCGTCAGAACAGAGGCCAGTCCCCCGATGCGGCGCCGGTGGCAAGAATGCCTCTGCAACCAGATACTCGGTCCATATCTTCAGACCAGCTTGCCGCCGAAGTCCAAGGCATCTATGCCGGACTGGTTTTACTCGAGAGCAAATGCATTGAATATGATAGCACACAAAAGGAGACTTACCTAAGTCAAGAGCAATATCATGCATTAATTTCCCTTCATCAGTCACTTCTCAAAGAGCATCATGACTTTTTATTGGCATCCCAGCACCCATCAGCGAGTGCCGAGCTCCGAGGGCTTGCATCTAAGTATTTCATGCCAGCACGAATGTGGCTCCATGGTATACACTCGTTTCTAGAGCTTCTACGGCGGAAACTGCCTGGCTCGCTTGAGCATATGCTCACCTTCATATATATCGCGTATACCATGATGGCGTTGCTATATGATACATTTCCCACGTTTGAAGATACGTGGATAGAGTGTCTTGGTGATTTAGGGCGTTACAGGATGGCAGTTGAAGATGATGATATTCGAGATCGAGAAATTTGGACTGGTGTATCAAGATTCTGGTATACCAAGGCTTCGGATAAGATACCAATGGCTGGACGACTTTATCACCACCTAGCGATCTTGGCACGACCAAATGCTCTGCAACAGTTATTCTTCTATGCCAAATCGCTCTGCGTTCCAGTCCCATTCCTCAGCGCTAGGGATAGCGTTATGACGCTATTTGATCCGCTCTTAAATGCAAATCCAAGTACTTCGCAAGGTCTAGAGCCAGTTGATGTGGCCTTTGTGCGAGTTCATGGCATACTCTTCTCTGGCGCGCATGAGGATCAGCTCGAGCCCTCAATGAAGCAATTCCTGGATCTTCTAGATAGTCGCATTGGAAGAGAACATGGATGTTGGCTTGAATCTGGGTAAGAGACGTCAGTGTAATAACATAAGATCTGCAACAAGCTAACTAGGCTAGGTATTTCATTGGCATCTCATTGAGCTGCCTGCTCCTAGGCTTTGGAGACGCGTCAAATGTCCTCATGAATGCCGTTTTAAAGAATCACCAAATAGACGACGTTACAATGGATGGTCTTCCAGACCCGGTGCTGACTGACGCATTCAAGACAACGGTGGGGTTTGCAGCTCGCACGTATGAGGTCGTTATTGCTCGGTCGGGTGACAAGAACACCTTACCATGCCTTCATACCCTCTTAGTATTCTACTGGTTTATGATGGATTTTGACGTAGGGAGACAGTACTTAGAGGACTCCCTCCCATGGGAGCAGACTGCTTTGCTACTTAACTATCTTTTACGGACCAGCGAGTTTACACCACGGTTAGATACCCCGGAGATTCCGTGGCCCGAAGATGGTAAGGCGCATCCTCTTCCCGAAGACTATGCTATGCGTGGTTTAATCTATACTGGAACCTATTTCCCGAAGAAGTGGTTTGATAATACGGCGATTGATGAAGACGAAAAATACTTTGAGCCTGCGTCAACGGTTAGTGAACGTTGCGAAAGAATCTTATGGCTGGGTTACAGCGTGGCAATGAGGAAAAGAAGACTACACTGGGACGAGAACACTGGGCAGTTTTCGACTAAGAGTAATGAGAGTAATGACGACAACCAATCGACAGATGACGACACTTCCGAGACCTCGAACCTGGCTTGATTAGGCAGTCGTTCTGGGACCCTTCACGAGGGGAATAAAAAGGGAAGGACGAGCCGATCGCGGTTCGCGAAAGAAACACTTGAGAAACAAGCCTTCGAACACCCGAAGAGTCGCAGAACCCTTTTTTGTGCATCACTGGTTTGGCCAAGCTGTATAGGAATGGAGGGAGGTGTAAATTAGCGGCGTCGACACAAACAGCCAGTTAGAATAGGTAACTGCTATGTAGTCACGGTGCTTGATCCCTTGTAATCTGTCGAGACTCGTCCAATTTATTATAAAGTTGCTATTTGCTCGTGTAATTGTTCTTAGGATATTCCTGCCCAGTCTTTGTTAACATGACGCGGGCTCTCTTCACCTCTCGTTCGGTCCTCGTCTCCCAAAGCTTAGGTTGTTATCCTTTGCACTCCCATATGTTCACCCCGAACTTTGCACCAAGAACACTGTAACCGAACGCTAATTGTCATCAACTTGAACGTCACGGAAACGGTACATGCACTCAGCATTCAATAATAATCACTTCATAGAAGCCCACCCTTTGCGACCATCTCGTAATTTGTCTAGGCCTTCTTTACACGAAGACTTCTTCACACGAAGATTTCTTTACGGGAAGGCTTCCTCACGAACACCATGGAAGCAGATCGCAAAGTTGAAACAGAACGGCCTTGTAAGTATTTCGTCCCAAAGCCAGCTATTGACTAACAGAATACAGATTGCTCTGTCTGCGCCGTTGCTGAGTACAACTTTTATTCCGAAGTATTTGGAATCCCTTGTCCTCAATGCGGCGAGTGCTTGACTTTGGCGTTTTACAAGGTGGGAGGCTGACCTACACCTGAATCTTGGAAACCTGCTTTCTGACTTCATGATAGAGTCACTTAATAGTCTGTCACCAGGATGAATTCTTTGTTGCTCATATCTGCAGTGAATGTGAGAACAAAATATGGGAGTGTACACAGTATGCCTCCTTTGGGTCAGAAGCTTGGGGACAGAATGAGAATTATGCCGACTATACCGAATCCACCCTCAAACACCGTGACACTGTAGAAAGTGTCTTGACTGAGTCTAATGCCTACGAAGCGATAGCGGATCCTTCTCAGTCACAGAGGAAAGCCCCAAGGCCAGTCTTCCACACAACAAAGTCCGATGACCTCCTTCTGCGGCTTCGTGAGGAAGGCCAATCGTGGACAACTATCCACAGTTACTTCCCTAGTTGCAAATTGAAGACATTGAGATCCAATTGTTCGAAAGCAAGGTCGTCTAGATCTTCCTTCAACTCCGACAAGGACAGCATGCTCATTCAACTAAGAGTCCAAGGGATGTCCTGGGACAAGATTGCTGCAAAGATGAAAATGAACAGGACTATATTATCAAAACGCCACCGCTACTTATTAGACAAGAAAGATAAGGTCCTGTCGAAACCAGCTGCAAAATCTATTTGCCACAAGCGCGAAGACGGCCGACAAATGGTTCTATCAGACTAGATTTCCGCCATGGCCAGCTCGGGTGTGACTTCACCGAGAAGAAGGCACACATTTGGTTCCTGTATGTTGCAATAATTGGTTGACAGGATATTCCTATAGCAGACAAAAGAAACCAGTATGTTACCTCGAGCATCATTCACGTCGTGGTATTCCTCTACTTTGTCAAAAAGGGGTGCTGGTACTTGCAAAAGCTCTGCGTTCTGCGATGTAGGCAACCATCTTTGCAAGGCATTCTTCTAGGAGTTTCTGAGAGTTATTCAGCTGCCTAATGATTTCTTCTGCACTCCACTCGATATCGGGGCACGTCAGGCTGTGTCGTCCCGTCCCTTCCATTTGCGCCGCCTCTGACTTCGTGGGTGGCGATGAGCATCTCGACGTCGTATGGCTCGTTGAGCATTCGTCGGATGTAAGGTTTGACAAGGCCTCGCTTGGTCTACCCTGAGTGACCTCCGTGGATAGTCGCGAATATGCTGTAATATCTCGATAGCCTTGTTTTGTTCTGTTCTCGTGCTTGCAAATTTTCCACTCGACGAATTTCTTGTGGTAAGATCGTGGTCTATCATATTGTATCAGAATGTGATAGCGCTGAGTTGCCGTTGAATAAAATGGATTGTTTCTTACACAGCATGGAAGTTGTATCTCTCTTTCATGTACCTGACAGTGTCTAAAAGATTATGACGAGCGTAACACTCCAATATGATGTCTTTATGTTCATCCCAGGATTTAGCCATTTTCTCGGGGAAGATGACTGGGGCGCTTCGGGAAGTCTCGAAGGATGTTGACGACTCGATCGGATGTCGACAGACCGGCTTTTTGATTAAGCACTGTCTTATAACGAAATGGCGGTGTATATAACAACTATATCCCCGGGCATCATGTCACTGCATGGGGAAGAACTAACACACGAGGCGTGTTCCGGTCGCATGGGTTGAACCTGTAGCTAGGGAAGATGCGAAGGTGCCTTCTGTTGGTCACACCGCTTGATATAAATGCATCACAGGTTGCTAGCCTGCTCCATACCTGACAAGCCCAAGGTCTTATACTGAACCTTGCCTTACGCCACACACTCCTCGAGTAGTTCCGTGCGGCTATCAGGGATAAAAGAGACGAAAGCCGTTTCCCTGCCTCCTATATTCTGGCAGGCGTCGATTAAGATAAATAGACTGCACCTCCAACTTACATAGCTTAATGTCAAGCAACGAATGTAGTCACCAGAGACAGAGAGGATGAAGAATAATCCACAGTTACAAACGGACAGCCGCTCAGCTAGCAACGATAAAGAGCTGCAAGAGCAGGATTTATATTTGCCTTTACAAAATAGTGAGTATTGGTCGTCCTTAACAAGCGCAATCATAGTCTCTCATGTCTCATGAACGCACTCTTGCTACAAATAGAGCAAAGCTATTGTGTTAAAACAGACAAACAGAAAGCTTCAGTCGATGCTAATATTTGTGCTTTTGCTTTAGTCGGTAGAATTATGAAGAAGGCCCTACCGGACAATGCGAAATTTTCCAACGAGGCCAAGGTGTGTGTCCAGAGATGCACTAGCGAATTCATTTCATTCATTACTTCTGAGGGTGAGTCGATTGGGAACCTGCTCGCGAGCTGGCAGTGATTACCATGCCAGCTAAATGATACCATTTATTCTCGATAACAAGCTTACTAAACGACTCTTGGCGACCAGCTTGCGAAAAGACCGTGGCCGAGAAACGAAAAGCTGTGAATGCAGAAGATATTCTATCCGCAATGAAGTCACTCGGTTTCGATAATTACGCGGAGGTTTTAGGAATTTATCTTTCTGGATACCGAGAGAGAACTTCCAGCGGCCACATAATGCCAAATGAGGCCGGCAACGGAGGCGCGCTTGGGCAAGAGCTTGCTTGTAATGAAGGCAGCGTCGAGCCCAAATACGTGTCTAGACGACATGTCGACGATGATCGTCTCACTGATTTTTCCCACCCAAAATAATCCATGCTACAACAGAATGGTGGGAAAGATGAACTCAGAGATTGTGAGATTGGGCAATTTATCACCCGCAGGCGTTGCAACTACTTTCATTTGCTTCAATATCAACATTTTGAGAAATTTTGTCGGTGGATTAATTTTCAGAGTCACATGGACCAAGCTTTCGATGCTATTATAAAAGAACCTGTTGTGGTTTGAGACTAGGTGGCTTAATCCAGATAGATGCCTTCAATCGCTTCGAAACCTTTGGCAACCTCGAATGTAACACATGAGCTTATGGCAGTTAAATTATGATATCATCTGATGGTCTCACATCTGCAAACACTACATCTCCAACCCCTTACTGGCGGGACTGCGATTGTCAGTGATAACCTTATGCGTTACCTGTCAGTCTGGCCACCAGAGTGCCGTTCCTGCTAAGAAAGTCATGCACTTTCCAGCTAGTACTTACTGGTGATGCATGTTCAGAACTAAGCCCAAATTTCGCTTTCAAAATACGAATTACCACGTCCAGTTACCTGTTCTTAACGTCCTGTCTCTGGAACTAACCCTCAAGGACTTTGCGAGATCGGGCAAGGGTATCTAGGAGGTATGGTCCCCCCAGTCGCTGGTGATATCCCTTCCTTTTGGCATTAGGAGCGATTGCGCTCGGCACCTGTGTCCTGGGCTACCATGTCGCCTTGGCTGGCCCACATAGTATTACACAGTAAATTCGAGGTGGTGCACGCCAACCACGAAGACACGGACATACCTGCGACTACTACCAAAGAGTTTCTCGGCAGGTTACGCGTTCGAGTGATATGGCGCCTTAGATGACAAAGCCAACATCGCAATGTATGTGGGTGAAATGAACGTTCTAACCATCGTATGGCCTTTCATCACATTACATTCATCGGAGGTTTTTTTTTTGCGGAAATGTGTTTAGACCTATTGCTTTGTCTTGAGGAGGGGTGCATCTGGAACTTGACTACGTTCTGCGGTATGTGGATGCAAATTGCGACGTTTCCCTTCAAGCATTTCAAGAAAAGACAAAGGATCAATACACCCTCATCGTCCAATATCACACAGTTCCGTGGCTCGGGGAGTCAGAAGGCTTCGATTACATCCAGGCACCGCGCCGGCAGATATACGAGAGACGGGTCGTGAAATTTCCAAACAGAGTGCAACCGATCCACCGGCAAGAAGAAGAAACCCAGGAAGAGTATTGGGTTGCCAAACTGGACGGGGACCAGTAAATAAGAGCTTTTCGTGTCACTGTCGCTTGCAAGAAGCAGCACGCCAACAATTAACTTCGCGCATACCTCATTGGATTCTCTACGTCGCAGCTAACAAGGCCACTGATGCAGGTGCTAGAGGGGCTCAAATATCTGCTGCAATTGATGGTCTGCTGCCATGTCAAGTCGCTCTTGACCGGGCTTTGCTGTATAAAAGGTCGGACAACCCGCCGTTCTACCTCGCAATAAGGAGCTATTCAGTTCCACTCTTCCTTCGGCTCCCAGATATTTGTATGTATACTATATACAATATTGTTCTAGTCTCAATCCTAATTTTTCCTAGGTTCACCAAGGCATCATATCTGCCTGGATGTAAGATGATTAGCTCTGGCAGATCAGGGTCTTGCAGCACCTGCGGGCACTTCAACGAAGTTCATCGCAGTGAACCGTGTGCAGCACGACGATGCCGCAGAAAGATCAAAGTTTGTGGCAGCACAGTTCACACCCTCATCCATATGGATGGCACTGTTGACGAGAATTGGACTGGATGGGTAGTTTGCAGGCCGTGTCCTGAGCACGGACGGGAGAGCAAGGATGTGGACTACAGTAGCTGTCCTGTTATCGCTAAGGATGATGAAGGCAATCTTGTTATCGTACAATACGGTGTAGAGTACTGAGTCGGTATATCAGTTTTCTGGGAGGTAACAGATGTATTGCGGTCACGAGCAAGATTTGTCGGCTAGTAATGCAATAACAAGATTAGTAGGCTGTTGTGAAAACCATCAAGCAGTGTCAGATATCAGAACCTCAAAATGGGGCAAGTCGTTGCTTCTTACAATGCCGCGTCGCGGCATTGTAGGTATCAGCAACGACTCCTCCTAGTCTTAGGATTGTATCAGACATGGTTCCTTCACAAGATAAATACCGCGTTCATTTCAATCTTTCATTTGTTCTTCAGATAATTCTCATACGGCGCCATTATACTCGATCTTTTGTGACCCTCAATTGTCTGACAAGCAGCTTGCGCGGGAAGACAATGAGCAGGTCTCAAGACAACGTGATTGAACCATTACTCTGCCCACACGGTCGCTTACGGCGGTGTTAACGGTGGCAATATCATCAGAAGCTGTCGATAGAGGGCTGGTTTTGACCGTGAATGGGGACCGATGACGTTAATAAGTTTATTATCGAGACAGCTGGCGCGATATTGTCTGTGCAGCGACGTGGTGGTGACACCATTAGTTGGGTTGACAGGTTTGCTGCCTGATAAATCAGGCCGAGCGAGCTAGAGACTGTATTTAAGGCTCTCCATTCCTCCATTCAGCATGATCACAGGATACCCCAAAAGTAGCACCACCATTTTCACGTCAAACTTCCTCGATGGCCTTGAGCACCCTCAAGTCATCGTTGCCAACCTACTACTTAGAGGATGGCAGATGCCCTTCGACCAGACAACGAAACATACAAGTTTTATTATGAAGCAGGCTACCGGTTGTGGCATAGCCTTTGCTCAAGCTCAAACACATCTCCTTTCGATGCAACCAGCTTAGACATTGAAAATGCGTTTCCCCAGCATCCCTATTTTCCGCCACAGCTAGAGCTCGATCGCAATTCCTCTACCGTCCTATATGCGACGGGAACATCTACTTGGGAAACCAGCAATGGCAGTTGCAACCTACCCTCCTTGCAGATAGGACTTACCTTTGGAGTTACGATAGCCTGCCCAACCGCCATTTCTCTTCAATCGAGTCGCCTAATTGACAGCCCGAATCTCTTCGATGAGGAATCCAAGCATATGTTGGTTCTCACCCTCGCCTGGGCCTATGTACTATCTGCACGATGGACGGAGATCATTCCCGGGGCATCAACTATGTCATATACCGAAAGCGTGGCTACGCGCGACAGCCGTGACAACGCCCGCAACGGCGACGGCGATTTAATCGTGGACCTTGGTGACATTACATATGAAGCAGCGCGGTGGTGGGCGGCCATTCTTGCTCCCGAAGAAGGCTGGGGCGCTTGCATTTTTCACAACGGCAGGGTCTTAAAGTCGCCGTGGTCTGTAAAACTGGAGTCTTGCAGGACGTTGGCTCTACGTTATAACGCCGTACCCTCGCCTCTGGAATGGCATTCTTCGGCATCTTTCTCCACTGCAATGGCTTACGTCCTTGACTACGCAATCTACCATGGACTTCAGAACCAAAGTCGAGCGGCATTTGCTGCCGCACTCCTGCTGCCGACACGCCACCGCATTTCGAAGCAGGTTCGCTGGCCCCGTATGCATCTTCCCCGCATGCAACGGTCGAAACCTTCCGTGGAACAGTACCTTCCGCCGTGGGGGAGCAACAGCTGTCAGTTGGATAGATTGCTCGCCCTTAGCTGCAATACTACAGGAATCATCTCGCTCTTGTGCAGCACGTTTATTGAACCGGACATCCCGTGCAATGTCTGTGGCGCTTGGATTCAAGGCGCTTTTGCAATTCTTGACACACAAGTCGCCAAAGAGCCGCATATTCTGGCGCAAATGCTTATGTGCCGGGCTCCCAACTTGAATTTTCTGTGGTTAGGGGGCATACTTATGAACGTCCAGCACTACATCATGAAATGGGCTCGCCCTGTTGCGTTTCAGATTGATCTACATTCTGCGGCCTGGACAAACAGCTATGTTTCTTTCATCCAGAAACCTGTGTCGCGCACTGCTTCAAATGCGACAACGGTGCAGCGGTCGGACGAGGCTCGATTAATGTTCCTATCGCAGGCTGACCATCACAGCAATCCCCCTCTCGTCCCGTTCACGCCATTTGGCTCCATTGCCCTTAAAGACTGCATTCTCGAGGTGCAAATGCACGTCTCCTGCCCCGGCTATCACGGCTTAAGATATGCCGGTTGGGCATGGAACTGCAGGAACAACACTAAGATTGCCCAAGACCCAATTGAAAGCTCTTTTACACCCAGCTCGAAGGTAGATAATGCTGTTGCTGGCCATACTACCATTCACTATGACAACCTTGACCGTGACAAGGACTGTTCAGAGTCTATGACGCGAAACATGTTTAAGTGGCTTCGCGAAGCGGACGGGTTTCCCGTCGCTGAACGAGCTATCAGAGAGCATGAATGGATTAACGGGGGGTGGAGCTCGGAGGAAGAAAGTGTCGCACCAGAGGGTGATGGAAAATCGACCACAGACCAACAAGTTGGTCCATGGATCTGCCGGGGAATAACGACTAGATGTAACACAATTTGAACATGTTGTAACCAGAGTGCATGATATCCACTACTATCTTCTTTTTAGGTCTTTGCCTAGGGCTCAAATTTGCTCAGATAAGGAAGTGACAAAGAGTGGCGAGCAACAGCGGGCTATTCGCTAAATTTAAAAGGCGGCTGACTATGCACTGGAATACAAGTTCTTGGATCTCAACGCACGACTCGGACTCAGACATAATCTAGTAGTTCTTTAATATTGTTGCAACGACATCATCCTGCCCTCAGCCTTGCGCCCTTCAATTTTGGGGACAATTAACTTCCAGACGATGCTGACTGCGACGTTCAGATACAGGAGGTTGGCCTAAAGCCAGCCAAAGCTCGGTGTAATGGCCACGGCCGATTGCACTCGATGGCCCAATTCGCATCGCGGCTGTGGGTCAGTAATTCTGGGCCAAACCTCGCGTCTTCCGAAGGCCTGGTGAATCCACCATCGACCAGTTTTGAGTAGGATTCTCGGAGCGCAAAATAAAATCTCAGATTCCGGGTCAGGCGAACTGGGTCATGGATTTGCCGCCGTTTTGCAAATGCAGGTGGCTGGTGCACTTGGGCCATGGTGGATCCTAACACCTAGTTACCACCAGCACCACAACCTCTAAACGTCCACCTAGGTTTAATCATTTTCAGCCCCAGTCAACTCAGCTCTCAAACACTGGCTTCTATCTTCATCAGCCAACAAAATGACTGAACTCGAGGCCAAAATCAATAAACTCGAATCCCTGTTAACAAGCGTTCAAAATCAATTAGAATGTCTCGCGGCAAAAGGCCATGGGAGACAAAAACGCAAGTCTAGATCACGACCGCTGCGTACCCCAGAGTAGGAGACCAACACGAAGAACTGTGTTCCGAGCTTCGTCGTGACGTGAAAGACACCAAGAAAGCCATTTCTTCTCAGGAATCGAATACCCACTCCCAAATGAACGGATGGACTCCATCGCAGGAGCAAAGCGGGCGAATTTGGACGTCGACACTCAGCTCTGGCCATCACTGACAATGTCGCAGGAGTCAACCCATCCCCCAAAACAGGTGAATGCTTTCAGAGAGGGCACGTCTTGCGAAAAGTCGACTTCGAGGCCCGTATCGCCAGCTTCATTGGAGACAGATTCTGGGGTGATTTCAACCTCTCCTTTGACGTCGTTGGCAATTTCTCTGGCCCTGAACTGTCGAAGCTCGATAATATAGCGGGTGTGGATTCTATGTATGATCATCTTGGAGAAAGGGGTTCAGGCACGGCATTTCATCACGAGGACGCACGCTTATGGTCTTGCAACCTAACGTTATCTGGCTGGAAGGCATGGATTCTAATACGAGAGCACCATACCGCGAAATTCGAGGATTTTGTGCGCACTAAATGGCCAGACAAGTGTGACCAGTTTGTACGTCACTGTTGCCTGCTGTTTGCCCCTTCAAGCCTTCGTGACAGAGGAATTGAGTTTGACATACGTGGCACCTGACCTGGAGACCTGCTGGTGACAAGCCTCGACAGTATCATGCCGTTATTAATTTTACCAACAGCTATGCCATATCAACAAACTTTCTGCCCCCTGGAGAGGATGCCATACCTCCTGGACTGCGTGTGTGCTCCGAATGTGGCCTCCGGAACTTGTACAAACAAGTAAAAATGGCGAAACCCAAGGCCACACCAGTCAACAAGCAATTTTCAATCCACCAAGCTGTCTCCGAACACAGAGTTGGTCCGAACCACCTTCAAGTATGCGACAAAAATAGCAAATTCAACCACGGAGTTGTGGATTAGTGGACTCGGGACGGAGAGGATCACGGCAGGGTGGTTGAAGGAGTTCGATTGTAGATGATAAACGAGACATAATTGCCTGGATAACCCTCAATTTGAACTAACGATATCATTATACTATTTATGGACGTGTGAATGAAAAGTGTGATCAATCTGGCTATGCTATCTATCAGGCGGAATACGGAAATCGTTCAGGACTACTTATTTCTTCTTCATCACCTCTTACCTCCGAATACCTGTTGAAAATGATGCGCTGTAAGCCGCGCGAATTCCTAATCCTCTCCCACGCCCCATACCTGCATTTTCCGCTGCCCGTAAAGACTTCGCCTATTGCTCCTCTGCACATCGGACAGCGCGCCCTGCGGCCCATGCGGTGGCTACCGCCACGTTCTTCGAAGACGACCAATCTAGAAAGGCAAGTCGTATGGAATTTATGCTTGCAACTGGCGATCACAGCGGCGTAGCTGTTCATATTCTCAATCTCTATTTCGTACTGGCAGATGCCGCACTCTCTTTCCTCCGTGGTTCCAGGAGGGTACAAAAGGTCATCGCTAAAATTCCAGCTGGACGCTTCCCAGGGGAAAAGTTGGCCACGGAAATTAGCTACAGCAAGTCTCACGTTCGGGTATAACTCGTTGTACCATAGATAGACCACGGGAGCAAAGTAATTTTCGCTTCCGCCTCGGCAAAATCTACAGCAAAAACCTGGCATCCCGATACGTTGATGTCGGCCAGGATCTAGGCCTTGATCGAAACAACCGCGATGAAATGCACAGCCACATTGCAGGCTGATTTCAGGTTGAGATGTGTCTATACAGACTTTACAAGAGGTTGGTGGTGGGCGTCGGTCTTCGTTGTAAATTTTCAACCACTACTAAAACTTCGTATTAGTACGCTCCAACTAGAAAGTATCAGACTCGTACCTCTTCAGGAAATGTGCCTGATTGTTGGCTAGTGCTTGGACGTCGGCGCGTGTTTGGCTGTTGACGAGCTTCCTCACGACCCTGGTTGGTAGATCGTTGGCGGTTTGGCGACGGACTGCGAGGAGACGATGGCTGCTGGCTCGACCCGTTGCCTCGCTGTGCATTGGTGGAGGGTTCTTGGCTTGTTCTACTGTCCCGTGCTGTGCGTCTTGGGGTGCGTCGAACTACGGGTGGTGTGTTTTGCCTGGATGAGCCGGCTGGTGGTGATGGTGGCCGCTCTGGTCGTGCCGCACGCGGTGGATTACGCCGCAGTTGCTGACCCTCTGCCTGCAGTCGCCGCCGTTCCGCTGCAGGGAGTGGTTGAGGCGGAGGATTTTGACCAGTGGCGGTGTAGTGCCTGTTAATGAAAGCTTGGCCCTCTTTGTAGCCACCCACAAAAGTGCTTCTTGCTATCCACTTTGTGTCGTCTCCCGACTGTAGCTTGATCCACGTCATAGGATGTTGCTGGAGAGGCTCAGGCACAGGCAACAGAGATGCCACGAGAAGGATGCCAAGACGTCCGTCTCTTCGAAATTCGACAAACTCAGCCTTTTTCATCGGCTGGATTTCATCAATGGCCACACCTGATAGGCCTACATCCGCCATCCTTCGAGCATAAGCAGGACGAGAACCGTAACCTTCTAGGGGACGAGTGGAGAAAATAACAATATTTTTGCTAGGGGCCTTTCCTTCAATTCTTGCCGTTTCCCTGTAGCCGGTGTCTGGATGAATAATTTTAAAGTACTGACGCCCGTTTCGTTCCTGCAATTGGCCGTCCAAAGCCAGAGTCCCGTATGTCGGCTCGCCATCGTCGCTTTCTCCATTGTCGCTTTCAAATTCTCCTTCTGAAGCAAATGTCGGGACACCATCGCCATCATCATAATGCTCCGTGTCTGTCCCACTGTGGAGACCCTGTGGGTTTGGATCGCTGGCAGCATTTCCCCTGCGACGACTTCGGTTGTCATCCGCGGCGGGTTGCCTGTCACGCTGGCGGCGGTGATCGCGTGGGATCGATTCACTGGGTCGGGCGGGCCGCCCGCCTGAACCGGATGGTCCCGGACGAGAGTCTGGCTGAGGACTTGGATCTGGTTGTGTATCAGAGGAAGCTTCTGTTGTTGGTCGATCCATATCGACATCACTTGTCTGTAAGCCAATCGGGATCTCCTGCTCGTTGGCATCCCCAGACTCTGTGCTATTTCCATTGGTATTTTGCCTTCGCGGGGGTTGCCGCTGTGGATCTTGCCTTGGAGTGGCTTCTCTTTGTGAAGCTTGTCTTGAGGGGGCTCTCCGGGAATCTTGGTTTGGCAGGACCTGCGTTTGAGAGGCCCGCCTCCGACCTCGTGTTTGAGGTGGTGGGGGAGGTTCGTTGCCAGCGGTAAATTCTTCCGCTACATCCTCTAGATTGGATCGCGTCCGCCCGGACCGGGTCCGCGCAAGGCGGGGGCTTTGCTGTCCCTCTCTGACGATGTCTTGATCAGCTCTACTCATTGTAATGATAATGTAGATGCAGGTAAGGTAGATGAGAAAGAAAGAAGTAATAACGTCCTGAAAGGACAAGCTGAGGATTTTATACCTGAATCTCGGCCATTCTCTAAGTTTCAAAGTTCAGAAGACGAGAAACAAGCCCTTAGACTCGGGGTTCGAAAACAATGCCTTAACGCTCAATACTTGGAGCCAAGTTCCAAGCTTCACGAACCGGAATCTCGCGGTTTATCATTCAACCTCACTTTCTGCCAGTGTAAAATGTATTCCCTTAGTCGTGCATGTTCAGATTTTCCTTCCACAATTCATCCCCCCCCCCCCCCCCCCCCCCAAAAAAAAAAATGTTTGGCATTATCAACGCATTTCAAATTACTGCACTGGTCTTTGTCGCTCTTTACAGCTCGTTGCGACGATGGGATGCGTGGATTATACGTCACTTACAACTCATCGCCCTGAAGTACAGCAATTGTACAGGAAGATGGCAGATATCTACAAAGGATGTAGTAATCTTGCTGCTCTTTGTGGGCGTTAACATTGGTTTGATGCTGCGCCAAATCAGCCACCTCCCAATCCACCAGTCTTCTGGCCAGCTCGCGGTTTTGAACATGACCCTGTTATTCCTCGGCGGCAGGACTAACCCACTCGTGGATGTTCTTCAAATATCGGCTGCTACCTTTCAATTTTATTTTTACTGCGTAGGAGCACTAAGTATCGCACAGGCTCTCATTCACGCGTTCAACACCCCCCAAGGAACGACACAGTTCACAACCGGCGTGATAGCACTAGGCTGTGTGCTAGGGTTGATCCTGAGGTACGCAATATCCCACACCGCAGAAAAATGCGGTAGAAGGACTTGCTCAATTTGGATTCGCAAGGTAATGAGTGTGGCTTGTTGGCCTCTGCCCCCTCCCATTACCATAGCCACGGTTTGGCATTTGAACCAAGTTTCTCTTGAGGAGCAATGGGTTTCTTTGGTAGTAAGTTTGATTGGTGGACTGCTATGGCTCACATCTGAATTAATTTGGATGTATAACTACTTTCATCACGGTCGTGCAATCGCCACAATGGAGGGTCAAGACGGTCGTGTCTTGAATATTCAGCTGAAGAAGCCCATCAAAGCCAGACCCGGGTATTTCTACATAAGGGCACCCGAGCTGTCGCCTGCGATGCAGAGTCAGCCCATCCATATGCTATGGTGGCAGCCAAATGCACCTTCGATACAGCATTTTGCAGTGTTGACCGACCAGGTGAAACGGGCTCCTTCTCTCGGGCGCTTTCCCATTCGATTGGATGGACCTTACCAGGAAGACCTGCATTTAGGCAAATATGAGGCCGTGATGTTTGTCGCTCAAGGGCCTGCTCTTTCTCGAGTTCTACCGCATCTCCTTTATCTGACCACCAGAATAACGCGAGACAAATTTGCCAAGGTGCAAAGCAATCGGTGGTACCTGGACGGTTTATTCAGTGACAAAACGCGGAAGGTCGATTTATATTGGAAAATGGATCAAAACGATGACATCTCCTCTGTTAGCGCGTATTTCGACGAACTAAGCGACTGCGGAGCTGACAGCAAGGTGCAAGCTTGGATATTCTACCCTGAAGGTCTTCCAAGACAGACAAGACTTCCAAGGCCAAAAGGCAGGCAACACTGGTTTCCATTTGACGGGGACTTTCTACGACAAGTGTCTTTAGCGATTGAAACGCAGTCAAAGAGAACACCAGGGCGAGCGAAAGTAGTCAGTAAGTTCATCGCTATCTGGAAACGATGCAAATGCCCCTTCGCTAACTGTCTAGTTTGTGGTTCTGAAGTGTTCAACTCGACAGTTCGAAGAGACATTAGAAATTATATCCAGGCCGATAACCTGATTAGTCTCAGCGAGCTGGTCACTATGTCTTGGGCGACAAACGAGAAGGGCAACAAGCAACAGCAAAAGCTCAGGAAGACAGATGTCGGACATGCAGGCCATAGAGAAAAATAGATCTAGGATCCATATATCTATTACTTCTGGACTACGCTTCAAGCTCTCTAAGTAAAAATTCATTTTCTTAAATATAGAAAACTTAGTTCTTCTGCTGTATTTGCCACATACCAAGAGCCTCAAGGCCCGCCAGCGTAGACGGGAGGAAGCGCCGCTTTAACTCGGAAAGGACGTGGATCTGTCACGTTATGAGACTCATTGTTAACTGAGCTTCTTCACAAAATTGTTATTGTTTTTCGTCTTCCCCTTCTAAACTCTAGAAACTCAAGATATTTAATGTATTCGGAATACTGCTGCCTCCAGGCAGCAGTATGACGACTACTGTTGCCACTTGCCACTCTGGTGGCAAAAAGCTTGCGTGTTTCAATCAACAGAGGCAGTTTATCCGACAACACCAAGCTCTGCGACTTCAGTCTACAGAGGCATTATCCGACAGGATCTGAGAGCAGATCTGTCAGACAGATTCCAAAATCTGCCAAACTGGAAACGAGAAACTTTTTTAAACCAAAATAAAGTGCTTCTTCATCTAAATAAAGCTGGCTTTTTTTATCCTCTGCATCAAGCGTCACTCAATGTCATCGGAGTCGGTGTAGTTGGTCGGAAAATGAAACGGCTACGGCGAGGCTGCCTTGTCGGCAAACATCTACAGTTGGCTTTCGCCGGCGGAAAGGCATAGATCTTCATCTCCAGCTCTTTCACATACTGTTCTAAATAATCCACCCTTTGAATCAATTCGGCACAATTCAAAGCACAGCATTGTTGCACGTCAGGGTGGCGCTTAATATCCGAGTGGCCAACAGCAGCCCCGTCAGTTGCCCGCCTCATTGTTTGAACAATAGTATCGTCTGCGTCACCCGCTTCAGGTATGCTTACGAGAAATCGTCACAGAGAATGCTACACCTAGTAGCTCAACAGAAATAACGACACCATCTCTTGTATTTATACTTTTTTTGCCCAGGTCCTACTGTACCAGTACTACGCACTGCGAACACGTCAGTGATTCTTAACGGTCTATTTTTGGACGATTTTTGATATCAATGCATGGTGTGATTTGTTTCTATTTTTTGCAGCGGAGCAAAGTTCTTGAAGCGGCGCTTGCAGGATTGCTAGTAGATGTGATTAGGACCAGTCACTAACAGGGGAGCCGACGAATCATAGGTGCCCGCTGCAGCGCTAGGTATCACCTGTGCCTTCTAATATGGGCCGCCTGACACCTGACGGAAGTGCTAGGACATGGCAGGAGCCTGCGTGTATAAATATCGCTTCATTTCCCTCCACGTCATGGAAACATAAGTCGTAGTAACGCAACTACCGTAGAGTAGGATGGCCGAAAGCAAAGATGCTTATATTCTTCTCGAAGAAGAGAGAGCGAAGCATGAAGCGACCAAGGCCGAGCTAGAGCAATATCGCAATTGTTGTGAAGGTTGGGAGTCTGCTTACAATGCTTCCTCGGCCATAGTCACTCAGCTCAGTGCAAAGGTATCCTACCTTGAAATGATGTTGTGTGCCGCACAAACTCGCCATCTACAGCTCATGACCGAAAACGGCAGACTCAATCTGACGATCCGGCATTTAGTATGAAGCATCCCCTCAACAATCTACCATATGCACTAATGTTTCTTAGGCTCCATGGAGTTGGATTAGCATCCCACCAGCGAGCTCTTGCCCAGCTCTGGAGTCCGAGCATAACGACTACGAAGAAGTGAAAGAAGACGACACAAAGGGGGAAGGTGATCAAAGTGAATGTTAGTAGCCACTTGGTGGTGGCCAAGGCAAAAATGTGAACAGTAATCGTAATTGTTATTGTAGACCCCATGGTTTCAACTATTCTCAGGAATCTTTGGTTTTTGTTGAAGCCACTGCGGCCTCAATACCTGCGAGCCTGCTTCTCAATGCTTGCACTTCCTTCGAAATTTCGAGGACGTGGGTTAGAACTACCCTGCGCCAGAATCTCGCAGATGCACGATTCTGCTCAGAAACGTCCTGTAAATCTTCAGGTATAGATGCATCATTCTCCACCAATGTTAAGTGTGCAATCTGACAATCACAACGCTCTCCCATTGTTACAATAAATTTACCAACTTGCGTTCTGAATATTGATACTAGACTCGGTACGATATGAAGCAAGGCATGAACACCCAAGGTCGTTTGTCAACCGTTATATATAATTATTGTCCCAATGCACATGATCACACAATGCAATCACTTCACACGGCACTCGGCAACATGCAACAAGCAACAAGCAACAAGCAACAAGCAACAAGCAACAAGCAACAAGCAACAAGCAACAAGTTGTATATTATCTATAGAAACACACCTCACTACGAGACATTGAACGGGACACCCAATCGCAACACGACGTCAGACCTGTTGGTGATGACATCTTGTGAGCATCAACCTACACTCACGCCTGGGACTTATCTGCACGGCACGCCCCAGTCATAGTTTGTATCACTGTGATGGTTGTAGCGGCTATGGTTGGGCCCAGGCCTGGTTTGGTGTTGCCCGCTGTGGAAGAGGCTATCTGAGTTGATGGAGTTGTTGTAGTGGGGACGGCGGTTGTGGGAACAGGTGTGGTGGTGGCTGTATTACTCGTGGTGGGGTCCGGCAGGGGAACCAAGGCCAAACAACTTACAGGATTGCATGTTCCAGGTGTGGTTGGATTAGGTTGCGTTGGCGCTGATGTTCGTGGACCTAGCGTATTCGCCGTGGGGTTGACAGCGGTTGCAAGCTTGGTATGGTCGGTGTTGCCGCCCGGCCAGGTTGACGCCGTTGACGATCCGTCAGAAGCAGTCTGGTCAAGAAAGAACCTTGTTGTGAGGCTGGCTACGGCCGTTGTCATGGTAGTCGTGATGGCCGTGGTCCCACTGGTCAGTGTCAAAGTATTTGTGACAACGGCCGCGACAGGCTCAACGCACCCCAAGCGGCCCTCCAGGTATCTATTTATGGCTTTTGCGTCACCGCTACCCCGGCTGTTTGCAATCACAGCGCTGTTGCACATCGGCGATGGCTGCCCAACACACAGCCTGTTTATCGTTAGCTGGCATCGATCGGGTGGGATGTTTGACACAAATACCAATGAATGGAGGCAGCGCCAGCCGGGGCTTCGGAGGGAAGGTTGAATTCGGCAATTTGGCGCCCTGAACAAGCCATTTGCCCAAACTGAACAGTTATTGGCAGAAATTCGTCGTTCTCAAATTGCAGGATTGCTTCGCAAGGGCCTACGCTGTTAGACGCGCTGTCGACGCTGCTCCAAGTTCAGTACGGAAGGCCAAATTTAGAAAGACCGGAGTATGCACGCACTAAGCAGACACCAATTCACCAGCCTTCAGGGGCAGCGGCGGATCAGATTGGCAAATTGTTGGTAAAGTCGCCATGCCAGCGGCAACATTGCATGCTCCAATGATAGCAAAGAACCACATATTGTGGAGTGTTGAGTGAAGAAGCTCAAAATAGAAGTAGTTTGCAAGCCAGACAGTAGGGGTCTCGGAGATATTTATAAGTCATTTATGGCCACTGGTTCTGAGGCTTTGATTCTTAAAATTGGGCACTTCAGATCTTTGCAACAGTTCTTCTAGATGCAGGATGCCAGCTCTCCTCCCTAGGCTTTCACTCTAGCTCACTCTCGTTCTGGCTATAAGAGACACCCTGTGCGTGCCCCTGATGACAATGGACAAACTTAACTCACTCAAAATGTACTCCGAATCAGACTTCACACTTCCTTTTGAGCAGATTTTAGACTGCGGCCCGGCATCCATGGCCCCTGAAGCACCAATGACCGATTCACTTGGGGCTCCGTTGACTTCCGAGAAGCAGTAAGTGCCACATCCCTAGTAGGTCCGAGAAGCATCCTGATTGGGCAAGTATCCTTCAATGTATACTTCAGAAACTAGAGCACCTCGAGAAGGATGTTGGTCAGAGTACACGTCTGGAGAAGAGGTTTGATACAGTCGATAGAGAGCTATCAAATAACTCCAGACTTGAGGGGATTGAGAAAGACATTGGAAAGCTGCGAGATTCCATCAATAGCCTAGCAAATGACTTGAGGAGTTTCTCCGTAGAGGTGAACATGAGGCTCAAGGAAGCGAACTATCCTGCGGAATGATGAGATGGTGCGGAATCTAGAAATGAAACCTAGGAAACTAGACACTCCTGTAAAGTATATATGTAGGACTATTTCCCTTCGACGGGGCTCGTAGCTGCAAATCCCATAAGGAGCACCATGGACCGCCATAAAACGCTGCCTCCAGTACCTGCTCGCCAGCAGGACCCTGAGCAACTTGGCTCGTTCTCACCAGAGACATACATCCAATTGCTGGAAGACGAAAACGAGCAGCTGCGGCTTCGCAACCAAGAATTAATTAAGCAGATGCGTGCATTAGAAGCCAGATTGGCTGCAGAGATACAGACTAAGGCGAGTTTGTCTGAAAATTTGAAGGAGACAAAGGGTGAAATCAGGCGTCGCGATGAGACCATCGCCAACATTGCAGGAAGAATCGTCCAGGAGTTTCAGAGCTATGCCGACTCCGTACGAGGTCAGTCTGTGGAAGAAGGATACATTCCGATTGGCTATAGCTATTTCGATTCAAGTTCTTGAAATTAGTTTGAACAAATTTCAGATTCTACGAAATAGATCTTAAAATGAACCATTCTCCCCTCCAGGTTCTCAAAACCAAGATGAAAGTCGTAATTATGAGGCAGCATCCAGGGGACAGTGAGTGACTGGTTGAAACACGCGGACTCATGGCGGCAGGCTACCATATTTTTAGCAACTTCGGGCCGGATCTCAGGGCCGGCGGCTAATTCTTTCGGCGCGACTGTTTGGACGCGTCCTGTACTACTATATAAACTCCCTTATGTGCGGTTCCGGTTCTTCAATTCAGCAAACAATTTCCTAGATTCTCAACAGCTAGAAGGATCACGATGAAGACCCCAGTTGACAAACAATGGAAGCAGAGGACATCCGGCATCATGAAGAAGGCACATGGCATGCACTGGACTTTCGGAGTCAAAGTGGCCCTCTACCTGGAGCGAGACGGTGAGCTATTCGTATACCGCTCTCATGAAGACTTTGCCTGGGAAGCAGCTACCTTCCTGGCAAAGCAAATCCTAACTCCCAACGACTTCATAACCCTTGCACAAGACCTGAGTTCCAGGCGGGCTCAGCAGTCCACCCCGCTTCCATCATCAGAGCAGGGTCCGCCGCAGACACCAGTCTCCTCGTCAATTCCCACGCCAGTTTCCACGCCAGGTTCCTCAGAATGTTCAGTCACTGGTTCTAGAGCACCTCGTCGAACAAGGTCACATGCGACAACGCTCTTTAACATAGCAAACTAGACTAGCCGTGCTACAGTCTCTTGTAAATTATCTATCTGTTCCTTCAATGAAGATTTCGGGTGATCATTCGCGTCTAAACATGGGAGAAGATCTGCAGGGCAGCTACACAGCTCTCTAGTGCCTGTAGCAAGTGTCCCATTAAGCTTCACAGTGATTATAGATCTTGGAGAATGTAGCAGGACTTCCAGGCGTCGCAAAAGCGGTCTTCCGTTCTTCAACCCCTCTAATATCTGATCAGTACACAGGAGGAAATGTCTAACTTGACCGCTCTCGTGAAACTGAATGTGAACCCTCCTCCTTCGCATCCTCATGGCGATGTCGAGTAAATGTCGTCCCGCGGGCAGTCTACACTTGACCCAAAGTACAAAGCGAGCGGGGAAGAGATCGTAGAAAGTCGGAATTCCCTCCCTTTGAACATAAAACAGAGCCGATATGAGCTCATTTGCCATGCTCAGCGTCTCCGCGTAATTACTGTTGTGACATTGTGTAATTACGTCGATACGGCCATCCGGCCATATGCGATTAGCCTCAATGAAAGCGCGAGCGGCGATGTTGTCGACACCTTGGGACAGAAATGAGAATTTTTGCAGCCATTTCGATGATTTTGTAATGTAGTTTTGGCAAATTGCTAGACGGCTGTCTGTATTGTACAAAACCAGCTTTATCTTGGCATCAAGAAGGTCGCTTCTCGGGAATCTCAACCCTTTGCCAAAGAACAGGCTCTTGTCATCAACCCGAACGCACTTCAGCTTCGGTAGGTGATAAATGCAGTCCTCGACGGCAGCTTGGTTGCAAAAGATCATTACCATGAAAAAAGCGCCTATGCCGCTCCCTAAGACGAGATCAAAATAATCCTCAAGGCGGCCCGACAGCGACGATCGAAGATCCTTCAGGAACATTGCGATCGGCAGTGCATCGTCAACGTTTCCATGGAGGTTGAGAACACGAATACCGGCCGAAGGCGGCTTCAGAGCCGTTTGCACTGAATTAACAGCTCCGCATAGAACGCAGAAGTGCATCTGGTATATGTCGATGCCCTCTTCGCTTTTCTTGCCGTTGGCCTCCGTGCAATTATCGCATACCCTGTGGCCGCATGATAGGGTAGTCGCTGGAAAGCGACAGAGACACACGAGACATAAATCTGTGGGCAACGTAATTTTGCTACTGCATGAAAGAGTACGCATCGAGCTTGCTAGAAGTGTTTGTCGTTCCGAGGGTTCGGCCTTCATAAACTGTATAAACAGTGTTCTGACATCTGCTTTAAGAGTTACCGGTTCTATGCTGCTTAACATGGGCGAATAAAATTCGTCGAACCAGTCGGTGGAAGACAATTCCATTAATTTAGGGTTCAACATACGACCAACTCGCCGTCTATGCTGATACGTTTCTAACAAAAGTGAACTGGCTATGGCGCTGCAGGCCGATTCGTAGAGGGTGGCGTCGTGCATTGTCAGGCGGACTAGTTTCTCTGCACCCCATGATAGTTGACCTGGCAAGGGGTTTGTGCGCCATGCTTGTTGAAAACTGAAAGTCTTCCGGTGGTCTTCAGCGAACTGTGAACAGGTCGAGCGCAAGAGGTGTTTCACGTCGCAATTTCGGAATGTTAGGGCTGTGTCATTGTTTCGAGTTGCCTGTGTCCACTCCAAAACATGATCAGCCGACGTTCGCGACCTGCAGCCACGCATCAGCCGAATTCCTGCAAAGCAACTACGCCATCTCTTCTCTGCCTGACTAAATGAGAGCCCCTCGAGGGGACTGTAGTGTGACATAAGTTCTGCTGCTAAATCTCGTTCAACGTCTCTCAGAGCCATCTTTGGCTCGTGTTCCGAAACAATTAGCACCTGTGGTCTGCAGCGAATAGAGGAAGCAAATGACAGGTCCACCCAACGAGCCAAGACTCCCACAATGGTGAGAATATCCCAGTAATCGTTCTGAATGAAGACCACGGCTTCGCAGAGCGGAGACAGAGCCCTGGCATAAAACTCGTGGGCAAGGTCCTCGGGGCAGCCGTACGATTCTACCTGTCTTCTGGTCAAATTTGGCGGACAAGGGCCTGCCTTCATCGCAGGGTATGACTTTTGATGATGAAGGTGGCAATCCAGCAGAATCGTCTTGGCAAATCGGCACATGCGAACTTGTCTGGGTGCTTCTGCCCCGCTACATCCCCCCGTGCAAAACAACAAAAGCAGTTTGGCCTGCCCATCGGGCCGATTGTCAAAGCTCTGATAGGGCTGATGGAATTCCTGAAGCACAGGCGTCCTGAAGTCATTGCCGCCGCGCACAATGTCAATCCAGGCCGACATGATGGAAGAGTTGCTGGCCGCTGTCAAGGCTCCGCCGGCGGATCGCTGGCTGAAATATCTGCTTGCACCTCTGTTATCTGATATCTATGTCCTCGGATACTCGTGCTTCGCAAGTTGCAAAGCTAGAATACGTAATCTTGGAACCACGATTCACCGCTGCCATCTGGCTGTCCAATTGCAAATTCTTACAGCTGACTACCTGGGATGTCCGCTATGGGAACCCCTCATTGTATTTACCTAACAAGTCCCATTTCTTCCCCTTAAATGTAGCCTGTGCATCATTTCCATCATATCCTTGTCGTTTGGGTTCATCTGAGGGTCGAGTTGCTCAACTGCCCCGGCCTCTGGGATCCGGCACAGGGCAACATGCTTTGAAACCATGTTTTCTGATCCGTTTTCTCATGGCACTTTCAGTATGGGCTTAGTCCTGGCATCCGAGCCATTGCTTTGTTCTTCCATGGGGCTGCATATGTGGAGGTTTTGCCGAGACTTGATCAATGGATATGGAGTCGGTGATCGCCATATTTCTGGGCGGTTGTGGCGCAACTCCAGACGGGCTGAAGCGGTGCGCGTTCAAGTATCCGGTAGAACTAGATCAATTCATAGAAGGTGCATTCATTTGTACAGAACTGTTAGTTATAGGTTTGCCAGTTATTAGTACTAGCAATAATACAGATGACATCCAATTCAAGTCATTTCTAGTTAGATAGTCCTAATCCCCCTTATATCTAGCTGTTCCATCATTTCGGTAACATCTTTGCCCGCTGCGTCTATGTGATAGCCAGGCTCAATATCCCCGGTCTCTGGGATCTCGAGTATGGGAGCATTGTTAATATTAGCACTTTCGGGGCTCTTCCATAGCCCATTCATGTTGAGCTTGTTTTTGTCGTTGGAGTCATTGTTCTGTTCTCTGGTGGGATTGCATACGCGTCGGTCTTGTTTAGAGCGGTGAAACGGGTACGGCGTCGGTGGTCGGGTCACCTCCAGGGAATGGTGGCGTAACTGCAGAGGTGTAGGTTTCTTGGCTTTGGACCGCTGGGTGCTCCTGTATCCGGTGCACAAAAAACAGTTCATAGCGATTGTGTGTTATGGTATACTCCCTTCCTTGGGCTTGCCTTAACCCATCCTCTTGCTGCTTATATATTCTTGCTAGGGATTAAAAGACCTTGGAGCTCATTATCAAGATCTAAGAACTCAGCCAGTAGTATTCCAGAATCAAAACTCGTGATCTTGTTTATTAGTGTCTGGTTTCTAGGCGCCAGTGCAGTCAAACTAGACTAAAAACATCTGCTAGAGGAGGGCCCACATTTAGGCGGATCGGGCTGCGTACTAGTGGCTCATGTCTGAAAAATCAAATTTAAGCACTGGAACCTCAGAATCTAGTTCTAAGAACTGAACTGAAGTTTCTTGATCTTGTTGTGTTCGGCTACCGCACACTGTCCACTGAAAGTCCAAGACAGGTACTCGCAGGGAGCCACTAATGATCCAACTTATCTCGCACCCGCCATTACAACTAAGAGCCTGGAAATACCGGCACAGTCTTCCGCAACTAAGAAGTCTCCTGTCGAAGAAGGTCATGCACGCTAGGTCTCACTAAATTTAAGTGTCGAATTATACAGAGCTTTTGGTGAAAGGATGTATTGCCTAAAGCATTTTTTGTACATGAATAATAAACTAGTCTCACTGCTGGATTCATTGACCTCAGGTCTCAAGTTTGCCTTGCTCGCTCACATGGGATATCCTCTGGTGTGTCGAGAGTGACTCCGAAACCTCTTAATGCTTGGGCGTAGCTTGCTTGCCTTCCGTAGTATCGCGTTTCCACAGGGCAACCGGATTTCAATCAACAAACTGAGGAATTTTAGGAACTAGTCAGAGAACGGCCTGCAGAGCAGCACAATGAATTACTTAAGAACAATGGCCACTGCATGACTCCCGAGCTCTTCCGCGGCCGTACCCAAGCATCTACCAAGCTTTGTCCATAACCAGCCAAGTGCAATGGCAGCAGAACGAATCCCTGAGTCCTTTACAATATGAAATGGAAGGTCCGTCTTGCTGGCCTGAGCCACCCCGGACGAGCATCTTCCTCTACGCCAGGCTCCAGTGGGGTCTTTCTTAAATGAGAAAGGACATGCTCCCATGACCCCTCACGGAGCGCAACCCTGCACACTTCTACTTCCTTTAGAGTAGAGCAGTGTCTAAAAACAAAATTCATCAAACTTAATGGATCGTGAAAGTCTCCACCTTTAATCTTAATAACCCGTAGTTTTGGAATGGTCATGCGATCGAGAAGCCTCGGGGGCAACATCCTATCTTCACCATAGCCCATCGATATTTCAAGTTTCTCAAGCAATGGGGCAGACTGGATCAACTTAAGCAGACCATCATCATAGTCCACTTCCGGCCCTCTATAAGGTGGCAGCTCTATACTCAGAGTTTTTAGCTCACCAAAGACGTGTTCGTAAATCGTGGACCTCAAGGAACTTAAGCTTCGTAATATACCTGTCAAAGGCATGTTAAAGCCTTCTGCATCACGCGAACGCAGCACTAGGTTAGTGAGCTTCGCATTTGTTGCGTACAGGGCAGTCGTAAAAGATCTGAAAACCCTAGGGCCAGTGGGTAGCTGCAACGAGTGCTTAACGTCTTTATAAAATAAGCTATCAAATCCCACCCCGGGTATATTATCAGGGGATTGGGAAAAGCTGATCGAGCGGAGGCATTTGAAGCGTGGCAGAATGACACTCAGACTGGCTACGTCCAAATTAGACTCTTCAAGGACACGGTTCCGCCAATATCCGTGACAATATTCTTTGTGTGCCTCTTCTAGTTTTCTTGGGCATATTTTGTCAAAACCACCTTCTCCAGCGAGTCGATTTATGAAGGCAACAAAATTATCTTTTGAAAGAAATTCGGACTCAAAGTCTTCAAAAATGCAGGTAAGATACCGTACCCTATCTTCATGGCCGGAATGTGACACGGATGACAGTCTTTGGTAGCCGGCTTCGCTATGAGTGAAGTTAACACTGCGGAATGCAAAATATGCTCCAACATTTGCCAGCCTTCTGCAAACCATGCGGCAAGATAAGACGTCGGACATATTTCCGTGCCGTCAAAAATCCTCAGTGACATGATACAGGTTTTGGAGGATCAGGTACTGGATTTCGTCCGGTAAGCAAAGCATGGCAAAGATGTAGGAATACAAAAGGCGATCTGGACGTTACAAATAATAAGGTAAGGTAGAGTCGTTGTAAAGCGATGTTCACTCTTGAACTCGAGCTCGACTTATTGGGCCATGGCTCTCCACACTTTATAATTTCTGGGCAGAGCTCATCTTTCCTCGAGATGACGCCCCGCGACGGGCTTAGGCTATTTTTACGTGGCCACGTCAGCGTTTCAAAATCTTATAATTAAGTTCGATAAACCAGGAAGACAGATTCAGGTATTAAGATAGCTGTTCTAGGATCTAAATGCCCACGTCGTGCGACTGTTGGAAGCTGTAGGTAAGACGATGTCCCGTCTAGAAGCAAGGCCCAACATAACCCATCGCGAGCTCAAATCCAGGTTTTGGAGGGTCAGGAGCTGAGTTCCACGAACTAAGTACATATATTCTAAGCGATAAGATCTGATTTTCAAGTTCAGTGATCATACTTGCGGTCATTCGTCGCCACAAACAGACCATGTACCACACCACAAGCCGGCCAAACCCCACTAAGGCATCCAAGATGGACTAACCTGTACTTGGTAATAACTTTGTTAGAAAAAGAATATTAATACATATTGCTCATCTAACTATTTAAAAGACCAGATTTTTTTTTTTCCATTACATATTTCATTTAAGCGTTACGGGTTCTGTGAAGTCTTCAGGGGAAAAAATAGTACGACCGGTTGATGACGAACCATGTGAAGCTCGGTTCTCAATGTGATGGCCTATTCTATAACTATGATATGTTTCTGGAGTTCTGATTGAGCCCTCGTGATGGAGACCGGAATTAGACGAGTGCCGTGAATGGTAGAGGGTTGGATCTTTACTACCCGCCTGATCTTGCCCAACAGGTGACAACATGGATCGCGGGCTTTCGGATTCCTGGAGGGGTAACCGCCTGCGACGTAAAGCCGACGCGGCAGCAGACAAGACTGCATTGTTCGGGTGCAGTTTATCAAGTGAACTTTGCCGTCCTGCTAGACTTTGAAACTCGGTAGGCACAATTGAAGTTGTACATCCGCCAAGCTCCTGTTGCTCACAGTCATCTTCTCGTGTGGTACTCTCCGCATGCTCGGCCGTCTGTGCAGCGGTTGAATTCACATCTATGGTGCTATAGTCGTTGGGAAATCCGCGGAAAAAGGAACGCATAAAATCTGCCTGGACAAAAAGAATGCTAGGGTGTCCGCTGACCTCTGGTTCTATAAGCATTTGGGGAAGGAAGAGAGACCGAGATATGAAGTGATAAGAGCTGGTCAATGGTCGACCGCTTCTATTCTTCACGCTGTCTTCGCGGGTTTTGCGCACAGACAATTGGGTGGCGGCTGACGGCGAACCGGGAGAAACCTGACGAAGCTTGGACTCAAGCCTATGGGAAGTGAATCCTAGGGCTTGGGCAAGCGTCAAGAATCTTTCCAAGTATGTCTCTTCAATGCCGCTTTTTACAGGCGACAATCGACGCTCTCGAAGGGGTCCAATTTTGGATAGCCTTGGGAAGTTTCTGATGGCTGATATGAAAAGAACATGATATGCCAGAAAGAAGCTGGGTTGACGAGGCAATGGGTAATATTGACCCTCTGCATGTTCAATCAAGTTCTCTCGCGGTTGCCATATATTTTGCATAGCTTGAGCCATCGTCCCCCTGATTTTATCTCCTACTATATTTTCGCGAAGTATCGACATACCAATGCTTAAATACCCCATGTTATCATGGAAGGTCTCTATGCTTGGTATGACAACACCTATTTGTAAAAGTTGCTCTTCGATTTCATCACGAAGAATACGGCTAGAAATAGTGCTGAAAAGTTTCCTCGAAAGCATCAGCTCTCTGATTGTCCGACTGTCGTTACGGCTAGCCGATGGGGCAAGACGCTCGAGAGCCCGCACTGTTTCGTCGTCCGTCGCCTGTTGTACTTCGGGATTGTTCAGAGTAATTTTTCGCCATACCTCCTTGACGTGACGCAGATAGTGACACATTTCTTCATCGCAATGCGTAGCCAAATGTGACTCTATATTCCCAAGTTTCAGGCCGTTTCTGAGGCCAGGGTAGCTGGTCAACTCGTACAGAATTTCTGCAATGTTTTCCATACCGAGCAATCTTGGAAGGCCTTTACCTTGCTTATATGTGCTCAGGCGAAGACGCCAGTCATCCGCAAGTTCCTGTTCTCCTTCCAGCTGATAAGAATATATCCGACGAAACACCTCTCCATCTGAATACGAAGTCTCGAATGACAAATCATTTATCTCGCGCTTAAGTAGAACGTCTGGACGACAATCGCTTGGAATGCAAAACAATCTGACGCTCCACCATGTTTGCGGTCCCAAGACCTGTAGAGCTGCTTCATAACGCTGCCTGCCCTGAAGACATCGTACAGTTGCGGCAGGGTGCAGCTGGGGGTAAGGTGGCCGTTGTTGGGTAAGTGCATCATTGTGAACATGGGAATGCTCGAGAATTCGATCGAGTTCACCTCTGGAGACGCAGACTGGAATCTGATTAGCGGCATGATCGCAATTTTCTTCGAAAATCTTCGCCAGATAATTAATGGCAGACGGTATCTTTTCGCGAGAAAACGGAAAAGTGAATTTTTCCAATTGAATTTGGGCGGTTCCAACGAAAAATTCCATGATTGCCGCGACTGTTCTCTCTACGCTTTGAAACGGTGCAAGCAAAAAATACATTGAATCGTTCAGCATGACTCACATATACTTTGCCTTGGCAGCTTGTCGTGGTGGGGTTAAAGCTAGGGTTCGGGAAAGAATCGTTTTCTTGTTACTTGGAACTTGGAACTAGATTTCTGTTGCAAGATTTTAAACTCTCAATTCCGAGTTCTAGGAAATTAATTGCAGCCAACAGGCTTCTGCCGACAGATTTCTGCCCACAGGCTTCTGCCACCAGACTGCTACCACTAGACTGCTGCCACTAGACTGCTGCCAACAGATTTCTGCCCACAGGCTGCTGCCACCGGACTGCTGCCACTAGACTGCTGCCACTAGACTGCTGCCCACAGATTACTGCCCACAGGCTGCTGCCACCGGACTGCTGCCACTAGACTGCTGCCACTAGACTGCTGCCCACAGATTACTGCCCACAGACTGCTGCCAACAGATTTCTGCCCACAGGCTGCTGCCACCAGACTGCTGCCACCAGACGTCAAGGGAATATAGCTTTGGGGACAGGTTGCGTCAACCCGCGTTATCGCGCTCGTGATAAGTGGATATAAAAAGGATCAATGTCAAACCGCGAGGCTTGTTGAAATCCAGCCAAAGAAATTCATCATTCAGTCAACCTTATCCCTTCTTATTTCTCAAATCAAACCCCGACGTCTCGATTTACAATGGAAGCCGCAAAAGAAGCCGTCCAGAAAGTCACCCACCCAGCATCTGGTGATAAAGGCGGCACCACCCAAGACAAGCCCGGTCTCGAGCGAGACATGGCACCAAAGCCTACCAAGGTCCATCTCCAGCACTCAGAGGAAGGGCAAGCCCCCTACATCCCGTGTGGGAAGCTCAAAGGCAAGAATGCCGTGATTACTGGCGGAGACTCTGGAATTGGTCGATCTGTGGCAATTCTTTTTGCCATGGAAGGGGCCAAAGTGGCAGTCGTATACCTACCCGCCGAAGAAGAAGATGCACAGCACACAAAAGCCCAGGTAGAAAAGAATGGAGGGGAGATTGTCCTCATTGCCAGCGACTTGAGCCACTCAATCAACTGCACCGACGTGGCAGAAAGGATCAAAGCCGCATTTGGCACGGTCGATATTCTAGTAAACAATGCCGCTACTCGAAACGAACAGGGCACCATTTCCGACATCTCCGAGTATGTCTATTCACCGGTTCTATCCACTGTCCTTCTCACAAGCTAACTCGTCCTAGGGAACAATGGGCGTCTACTTTCCGCGTTAATATCGATTCCTACTTCTATCTAACCAAGGCTATTTTGCCTTTTATGGCCAAAAACGGCTCCATCATCAATAGCGCTTCGGTAGACTCGTATATTGGTGTTCCCAGCAGACTCGACTACGCCACCACCAAGGGTGCCATTATCGCCTTCACTCGCTCCTTGTCCAATCATCTTATCAAGAAGGGCATACGTGTGAATGCCGTTGCCGCTGGACCAGTTTGGACCCCATTGGTTGCTTCAGGTGTGGAAAAGCCCGGGCAGCATGGACATGGGTTGGGGAATTGGACGCCAATGGATAGAATTGGCCAGCCAGTTGAGATTGCCACCAGCTACGTCTTCCTCGCGGAGAATGGCAGTCAGTTTATGAGTGGGCAGACACTACATCCCAACGGAGGTATTGTAGTGAACGGCTGAATGTTCTGAGAAGGTGTTTGAAAAGAGTCTATCCTACTTAGTTTCAATCCTTGACTACTCTACTTGAATTACATGCTAAAGCCCTACGCGTCAATGCTCAGCTTTGTGTTTTTTGTAGCCACGCTTTGGTTCAAACTCGAAGAAGCCTGTGAAGCTTACGTCCGAGATTAGGGTGCACGGGAGGAATCGGTGGAGAAAAAGTCAATCTCGATGCATAAACTTTGAGGGCTTAGCCACGCTCTTACCTTCGTTAGTCGCGAAGCATCATCGGATTGACAGAAGACAGCCATCATTCCGGTTCTCGACTGATATGGGAAATGCTTGTACGCTTAGAGAACTGGCATGGCGTTTTACATGGTACTATTTCGTCTGCTTTTCATCACGCCGCAACTCCTTTGCTACCGAAATCATCGGCCCACAAATCATACTTGAGACTCCTTTCTCTGTCTCTATTTGCTTATTCCACCATCTATCTGATGATTGTGACGATGAGGCGGCTGCTCATTACACTGAGTGCTGTTCGTCGCTTTCAGCAGACCGCATACTGGATCCCCTCACCAACAGATCAAAGCGGCAAGCCAACGTCCGATCCTGTCCCGGACGTTATCTGAACTATGTACCTGCATTCGTATTAACGGTAACTACATGTGCAATAGCCACTGCTGATTTCGTGCTCTGATACCAACTTGAGTCTTCTCATGGCTAGATTATTGAATTTGTTCCGTCATAGGGATGCTTTCGCCGCTCGTCAGAAAGCTCCCGCTGCCGCCAAAGGCAGCGTGAAGGCAGGCCAAGACAACGAGGATACCGTTTTCACGAGTGGTGCATAGACGAGTTGAATTGCCTGAAACTGGTTCCTGTTATGTCATGGTCTAACTTTGACGGATTGGAACCTTGTGTTGCACGTTGATCACCATTATGTTAGCCTTCTGGTCACTATTTGGCGCTGCATACAATGGGCAACGCGAGCGACCGCTTAACAATGGCAATATTCCCATGCCATGTTCGTTATTCGGTTAGTTCTCAGAATGACTCCTTTCTGTTCCTTGCCTGGCTTAACGTTGTTGGGTGCCTCAAGGCCGCGAGCAACTCATGTGTAAGACCTCCCTGAGGTCCAATAATTAACTTTTAACTTTTAACGGCCCTCCCTTTTCACAAACCTACGGACGAAAGTTTTAGTTTAACTCTTTAAGTCTTGGAGTTTAGAATTTTCCAAAAGTCTATCGTAGCCATCGGCGGTATTTTGAGTTTACAAAAGTACAGGTTCACCGCAAATGTGCCTCCAATTATGGAGGTCATGGCATCCATTTTTGGAGGATGGGATGCCGCTTTTGGAGGACAATTTGCGAAGCGCCGGGGCTGACTTCGGTCGGCCCCACCCCACCCCTCCATGTCAGCGCCACCCGGTCGGGGACCCACAGCACGGCACTTGCCTTAATTACGCTGGGATGTACCCGTTGGCAACTAAGTGGGCTTTCCACTCAGTCGCTGACGGGTAGTAAGTACTGTAGTATAAGTATGACCAGAGCGTACCCACGTCGCCCGCTGTAGACATGAATTCCCAGGCACTCTTTTCATCGTCTGTCAACGACACCAAACATGGCCGTAAAAAAGAAATCAACACGTATTCAACATTCCCCTGAGTACTATCGGTCCAAGCATACGCGACTTGCCAAACTTGGCGCCGTTCGAAAGCGTCATGCCGATACAACCAAAGTTAACATGCATGGTGTTAAGCTGAAATGGACAAAGTGAGTGATAATATGTGACACTGCGATTCAATCTCTAATGCGCTTAGACACTGTGACCACTTGTCTGTCAGTGACATTGAACATCTCGAAAATGCCTCCAAAGAAGACATGCTGCTCTGAGTGTGGAACGAGGGTTTCGAACATGGTAAGCAATGCGCTAAGTGGGATATCTTTCGAGTGTAAGATCACATTAGAGTAAATTCTTCTTGGACTCACTACTGTACTCGAATGAAGTAGATCTGCTTCGTTGATAAGCCATTCTTACTTCTACCGGCTTGGTACAGTTGGGGGACAAGTCATCGCATCGTCATCAATGACGTCCACCTCTGCTGGCAAACAACAGTCGGTTAAAGCCCCGGTTAGATTGAGACACCCCGAAACCGCGTGCCGATAATGCATTACTACCTTCTGTTGACGCGATGAACGGACTGGCTGAAAGCCTCCAATTGTCTGCCTAGCTACTAGTGTGTATATTATGTCAGCCAAACCCGGAGCACTGAATCCATTGTCTATTTCGAATCCAGCCCAAATGCCATATCACATGTGAGTTTGATAACCGCGCATAATATATATGCAAGGAAGGTGGGAGTTGCAAGAAGAGTGGTAAGATTGCAAGGCAGCGGTGTGAAATATGAAAACCCGTGTAATATGGTTGTGGACGTCACTCGAGAGAGAGATATATGCACAAAATCGGGCGAAGGCCAACTCTCTAAGTAGTGTCTAGTAGTTATAGATAGATTTATTTATTTATTCAGCGTACGACAGCAGCATATATTTGCAAAGAAGTCTCTGCCCTCAGCATCGTAGTTGTTTCAGCCGCAATGAAGAATATGAACCCGTCCTTGACAGCAAATTCTCTCCCATCCCCCAAAATTGTACCCTCACCAGAAATTGCAATAGCCACGGTAGGACCCTTGTGCTTCCACATTAACTCTTCCTTTCCAGCTGGCATGTCAATCCGAACCATGTCAAATTCGCTAAAGGGAGGCTGGTACAGTAAGGCATGGCCGTTTGCCACGTCTTCGCTCGACTTGGCTGGTAACCTCAGATTGTCCAACCGCGTACTTGAGTCAATTCTAAGAGCCTCAGAAAAAAGATCAATACTGTCGCGGTCGGCCACTGGGCAGAGTCCACCTGCGAGCATATTATTGGAACGAGCCATACACTCCACGATGTCCCCATACAAGTAGCAATGGGCGCCGTCAGCAGGAATGAAAATTGCCTCTCCAGGTTCCAGGACAAGGTAGTCCATGCATAGGATCGCAACAAATAGTCCAGGGTCAGTGGCTGAGTATTGAGACTGAAGGCGGTGAATCAGCTCGAACATGGAGCTTGGATAACCAAGTTTCTCGATATCTTGTTCAGACTGTCGCTTCAAGTCCTCTTCAATATTCTGAACAGTCTGTTCGTCTGCCTTCAATATCCCACGAACGACATGTCTCAGCGTTTCGCCGTTCCATGATTCCTTTCCTTCGGGTACGAAATCCCTTAGGCTTGGTATGTTGAACAACGGAGATATCTGATTGACATCTCTCCAGCCAGCGAAGAGCTCGAATCGTGATAGCGCCACCGCAATCTCTGGCTTATGGTTAGAGTCTGAAAACTTGTCTGGATCCTTCTCATGAAGTTTGGCCGCAAGTGATTTATTCGGGTGAATTTGCAATGGCAAAGCTTTGCCTATCGAAAGGATCTGTGATATCCCGGGTCAACAGAGTGGCGCTTGCCATAGAATTGAGTCCACCATACCTTTGGAAGAAATGGAAGCTGGTCGCCAAACTTTTTCAACGAATATGAACCCAGGAGAGCTTCTTTGTGGGTTTTTAACCGTTCGGCAAGTGGTCGGCCAGTTTTCAAGTCTCTCGCAGGAAAGTCGGGATAATCGCCAAACCAGAGCTCAGAATAACACTCGTTGTCATTTACAGCGAATTCAGTCCCTGGAGTCTTCTCGCATAACTTAGCGGCGAGAGACTCATGCCCTTTCTTACCCCATGGGTAATTGTTGCAAGTTCCGCTTAGTTGAAATAGTCGCGATGTAGTAGACATGGTTACTTTCGTCCCGTACTCACGCACGGTCCTGATCGACGTCAAAGCCAGAGAGAAAGTCGTAGGAAGCAAAGTTCATACAGGGAAATTACATCTAGGCAATATGCCGTTCAAAGTTTTAAGTGGTCATGGTAGTCCAAATTTAACAATTGCAAGACGAAATTGGGTCTGCTCCAGTCACACATCATGATGACCTCACCACTAGAAAGGGACCAGACTCCGAAGAAGTTGTGGATTTGGGTCCATTGCCATGGCCTTCATCACTACTCGGTCACAGCAAGCGGAATGTCAGCGAGTGCCAGTTCAAGCTATGCCTTGGGCCCTACAAACATTGAACTTGATGAATCCGCCTTGCTCCATCTTCCGCAGGCAGACAGCCAACAGCGCTCGACATCTACGGCGAACATACAACTACCCTGGATGATGGCCATTCAACACAGGTTTGTTAGCGTTCCCGCCGTGTTTTCCCCGAGGTCTGCTAGGACACGGGCCTGTTTTTGATGCAATGTTGACCGCCCACCGTCAGAATTGTGAAAAGCAGCCAAGCATCCAGTTGCCCGCATCAAATGTGAAATTTACAAAACCGAAAGAATAGTTGAGATCCTATTTGGAAGTAGCAAGATTAGTCTCTACAGGCCTCCCCGAAATGGTTTAAATTAGTGTCTCAAAATTGCTCTTCACATGCAGCAAATGTCCCAGTTTGACAAGTTGCTGGGGAGAGTTGATGAGTAGCTATGGGCTGTCATATCTTGTCTCCTTTCAATAAATTCGCCATCTCTATCCCAAACACAACCACTAGAGTACCAAGCACGCTCACACCTCATATGTAATAATCCGCTCTCTTGATTGTTCGTTTCGCATACCCGATCCCTGCGTCGTACACAACTTGCTTAATGCCGTTCAAAAAGTGAAAGACAAAGGGGAATGCGATCGCGAATTTTGCCCCTTCTTTAAGCACTAAAGGCAAGCCCGCAAATATATTTGCAAATGAAGCACTATCCATTTGCCACCCAAACACGGGTGCGAGTAGATATGAGGTGAAGTAGAGGTATGCCGCCGCGGAAAGAATGTACCCGCTGATGCGCATCCATGCCGAGGAGCCCAGATACGTCTGATCAAGCTTGTATATCTCGAGGTGTGGAGCAACAGGTCGATTTAGACTTTGTCGTTTTAGGATCTCATCTTCTTCGGCTTTCGTCGTTTTTATACTTTTCGGTAGCCTGCTATGGGCTGGTTCAGTGACGACAGTTTACACTTGGACAGCTTTGTTCACGTACTTGCCAGGAGATGGTACGTTTGAAACACGGCGACAGGAAGTCGCGATGGTAAAAGCCAGATTAGCACTTTTTCTTGTGAGATAAACGCTCTGACCTTTTGATCGTGTCAGTGGTGGTGTTTCTTTGTTGAGCAGATGTCAAGTCCCTACCACCACGCCATGCAGAAAGCCCGAGTCTTTGCATCTTGCTTCAGCTCTTGCGAGAGCACAGTTTTCAATATAAAATGTTAACTCGACCTTTGTTAAGTCCAAAATCAGGCCGTTTGCTGCTCAATTCATTATCGCCAATGGGGAGTGGCTGATGTAACATTGACGTCAAGATAAAGCTGCCATTACAACAACATGAACGTGCCATGACTACAGAGTTTGGCTCGTCAAGAGCCCACTTAAATCACCCAAACAACTATTTGGTCCCCAAATAATTTCCAATCACAAAAGAAGTCATGTGTCAGTGGTGCTGGCGACTGTCCAGCTCTAGTGAGAGGCCTGTCAAGTCTCGCGTCGGCGAACTCATTGTACAGAGCTCAGTAGAGGCGATATGCGCGCAAACTACGTATATGTAAATGAATAGATCTCATCTAAAGCTTTTCTTTAGAAGACCCTAGGCTCATGCCAACCTCCACAGAAGTTTGGATCTCCTGTTCGCTCAGTCCCAACAGGTCGTCATCGAAATTGATACGCCCATACTGAAAGGCAACGATAATAGATGAGCCCCCAAACTGGAATACGCCTAGCTCATCTCCCTTTTTTATAGTCTCCCCGATATTATGGTATTTTTTGTGAATCCTGAAGCAGTCAGTTGACATTTCGTAATTGTTACTCTCTTTTTGTCAACTTACTCTACGCTCCCAACATCTGTGGCACCAATTGCCACAAATAAAACGTCTCCAAACTCTTTTGTCTTGATAACCACGAAATCTCGTCGGTTGCGTGTCAAAATATCCACATTACTTCTAAGGGCCACAGGGTCAACCTGGTAGTAATCTCCCGGTAAGCTCTGAAAGCTTCGGATTGTACCCTCTACAGGTGAGTGGTATCGGTGGTAATCTTGCGGCGACAGGCGAAAGCTGGCAATGGCAGCATGCTTGAACTTGTCGCCTATCTCATTATTCATGACTAGATTATTGAGACTAAAGTTCTTGCCTTTAATCCAGAGCGCTTTTGCCTCGCTGATTGAGTCAAAGACGACAACTCGTGAGTCCGCCACCACGACGGCACGGGACGGATCGTCTGCTTCGTAAATGGGCCGTGACCCTGGACGATGTGCCCGAGTGAAGAAATCCTCGAAAGTAGGATAGCAATTGACATCTGCCGGTTTGAAGTCTCGCATATTAATTCCATACGAGTCAACAAAACCCTTGATGCGCTTCCGGGAAGCCGTCGTTCTTTCTCGTCGCCCTGTGGGTTGAATCAACACCTGAACTTCAAAGAAAAGGTCGTATGCTCGGTACAAACCCTCTGCAACCGATTCTTCGTGCATGTACAATCGCATCAAGTGAGTCCTATCAATCCATTGCGTTAGAGGATTGAATAGAATGAGAAGCTTGAGCTTCTTCCATAGGGTTTGTTGTTCTCGCTCCAATTGTCCGGTCTGCGAGTAATGTTAGAGACATTGTCTCCTTGTACCACATGAACGTTCAAAGTCACCTTCCGATTAAATGAGCGCCAACCGACTTCCGCGTTTTGTTCCTAGAAATATGGTCAAACGTGTCGTTACCAAAGGCTGGGTTTTGGATAGCTTGTTGTGTCATACGAGTTTTACCCATGATAGCAAATAGTCGGCTATTTGGTGAATTCGCTGCCAGACATTCATGGTGAACATACTCAATTATGGTACCAGTACTTCACTGGAGTCCAGCGGTATGAAAAAACGAAAGAAAGGTATTTTATGACCTACGGCGTTTAGGAAACTTGTCTGATGAGTTGCTACCAAACGCAAGGTATGGAACATCTTTGCAATCGCTTGCGGCATGTATGAATGATACACAAATGACGCCAGCACACCCTACGTCATAATTTCACACGTGGCGCAAGAACAAACTGTCTTCTATATGATGGGTGCTATGGCTTGTGGAGTCATTCGTTCTCAGAAGTAAAAGCTGTGTTACACACCAGAGATTGTATTCGCAAAGTTGGCAAAATGGCCTCTGCGGAGAGATTTGAGCCAGATTTTGGTCGGCGAAATCGTCAGATTCTCGGTATCAAACGGCAACAAGTCTGAATCTAGCCAGGACTCGCCTGTCACAGAAGAACCATGACCAGCGTATTTGCTGTCACTGCGCCGTAACCTCCAAGATTGTCACCGGGACCGAGACGCAGGCAAATTCAAGGCATTGTCTGGTGTTTAATCACACGCACACCGACAAATCTGCCTTAGACATACCGTTGACTGCTCATATTGCTTTACTTCAGTCTAAACACTGCAACATTCCTTGCTGGGCGTTTCACAACTAGTTTCTTTTCCGCTTCCCCGTCCCACTTGCACCGTTCTTGCCGAACATCTGCTCAATTTTCTGCTGGCCCTTCTCCATCAATTTACCCTTAACCTTCTCGGTGCCTGATACAGGAGGTAACCCTTGAACACGCCGTTTAGCATCTTCCAGTAGTTCCAGCTCCCGCTCGCGCTGCCCCTTGACCGTTGGGATCGACCACGAATTTGATGTCCCGCCTTTATGCGCGAGTTTATATTTGGATCCCTCAAGGTGGGTTTCACAAGTATTCGCATCAACTTTTCGAACATGCTGTATGGACAAAAGTTTGCGTCAACCACGGCTCAATATAGGATACTTAACCATGGCCTCAAAGGTTAAAGCTTACCTGATGTGCAACAATTAGCCAATGGTACTCGGTTCCTACCGGCGCACCGCTTCGTTCAGGAGCCTTCCTGGCTCTTTTTTTGTTCGTCGTATAGTCTATCTTCCACAAGTCTGGCTCCGCCTTGACTTCATGCCAAACACCATCTTCGTAGTTCCAGGTATGTGATCCGCCTACGGCCATACCGGAGTAGTATTGGCCGTTGAAAGACTTGAGAGAATTGTAGCCACCTAAGCCTAGCCCGTAGCCTTTCCCAGCTCCCTCTGTGTTGGTCAAAGCTCGTTCTGCTTCTGGCATAACCTCTTCATCGAGCAGAGTGGGATCGAGGGTTGCATCGTGATCGCTAACTGATACTGAGTGAGTCTCGTGCTCCCCGTCGTGTTGCGACTCGGGTGAGGGCCCTGAGTGAGCGTTGCTTTCTGAACATGCCGGTGTGTCGCGCTTGGTATTTGACCGCCTTCGCCGCTTTGACGCCGGGGCCATGGCGTGGAATAATGGGATGTTGAGTATATTACAAACAAATTCCACGTTGATCAGATTAACAACTGTGGCAAACTTCAGAATTTCGGATACTACATATCATTGCTTGGGGATGAAGTCTAATGATCTAATGACCTGATATGTGATGAGTCGTCGGTGACGTCAACTACTCGAACCTAGCTACACCTGTAGCGTGTGCATTACAACAGATAGACGATCGATGGGTATGATTGAGATACAAACATGAGAATACACTAAATGATGCTTTAGCTTCCTGAACGGGGACACGGCATTAAGTGGTCGTTGTCTTACCGCACCTTTGACCGGCCACGGGACGTCGTGGACGTTGACATAATTGACATCCAACAGCTTTTTGTCGGTAACCTTGTCGCCCATAGTGAACGTACAAGCCATCGTTATTGCCGTTTCTGGCCTATTTTGATCCAACAGTCTAGGTGAAAACCCACCAGGAATACGTAGAGAGGGCCATGTATGACCAACTGAGCAAAGACAAATACTTCTCTCCAGTCGAATAGTTTCGTAGCACAGATTCAATTTTCAATTTTTATAAATAGACCCTGTAGATCTAGTTCTGAACCCAGTGGATTTTACTACGCCCATATACCTTGTTATCAAGGCAGACGTGTCTACTGACTCCAAACATCTTGCTCAATAACAAATATCCCCCTAACCATTTACCACGACTCCGCCGTTACAGTGCAAGGTCTGTCCACTAACACATGAGCTATCCATGGAAGCCAAAAATACGACACAGGTTGCGATTTCGGAGGGCTGCGCTGGTCGACCCATAGGACTGGTGAATTCTTTCTGGGCTTTGTCGTTCATCGTTGCGGGAATCAACGGAGTCCATACTACAATCATCAGAAGCATGTCATAAAAGACTAGTTGTCAAAGCGCGCTTACCTGGACCGGGGGCGACAGCATTGACTCTGATGCCTTTTGAGATGTATTGGTTGCTGAGGCCTCTCGTAAATGAGATTATGCCTCCTTTGGTCGACGTG
The DNA here is from genome assembly GCF_019434415.1 of Metarhizium acridum. Taxonomy (NCBI): domain Eukaryota; kingdom Fungi; phylum Ascomycota; class Sordariomycetes; order Hypocreales; family Clavicipitaceae; genus Metarhizium; species Metarhizium acridum. Next base: position 1,290,019 of record NW_027094025.1, on the reverse strand, counting down.
TAATCCAAAAGATCCGGTCGGCCAATATATGCATTAATAGAAGCGTTGTGTATGATGACAGAGCCGCGCTTCATATGCTTGAGAGCGTACTTGGCCATAAAAAAGTACGAATGCATGTTTATGTTGAACGTATGAACCCATTGGTCGTCAGGCAGGTCGAGAATGTCCTCAACCATCATTTGATCTATTTTGGTCAAGTTAGCGTTGTCCTTTCCTCTCTCATTCGGGAAGAGAATTCAACTGACACGCTGCATTGTTGAAAAGAATGTCTATTCCATTCATCTTCTCCAGGGCAAAATCGACTGCCTTTTGACAGTTTTCCTTTTCCACGAGGTCTGTGGAGAAGAGATGACATGTTCCCCCAAGCTCCTCGATTTGTTTCTTGGTGTCTTGCGCATCCTGCTCTTCGTCGGGAAGATATACTATTGTTGATATGGCACCTTCTTTAGCAAATAACACTGCTGTCGCTGCTCCAATCCCACTATCGCCGCCTGTTATGAGTGCTCTTTTGCCCTTGAGTTTATTTGCCGCTTTGTACGTTTTGGTTGTTCCACCTGCATCGGGCAGCTCCTCGCGAACAGGCTTGGGATCGGGCATATCTCGATCCCTGCCGGGGAACTCCTGTTTCGAGATGGGGATATTCTTTTCTGTCGCATTGGTATCTCTGTGTTAGTATTGGCCGGCTCTCCTGTCCTGAGGATAGCTTACCATCTTTGAACTGAGATGTCATGGCGGATTAAGTAGAGTAAGGTGTTAGGCCTAACGAGGTATTTTACCGAGATCAAGATATAAGATGAGAATAAATCTTAGAGTACCAACGGTGGCACAAAACGTGCAAAGCCCATCCCCCAGCTTTCTTGTCCTACCGGTAACCCACAAGTACCAGTGATGCATCTCTGTCGTCATGAAGTGGATTTCTACGGTGAACCAATTGTACTTCTGTTAATATTTTTTTTCGATGGATCTTTTTCCAACATTGCAATCAGATTCAATCAACTGGCATCTATGACGTGTGCACCCAGGCGTAGTAGGCTTGGCCTGGCCATGCGACCCTCTTCATTGATGCGCACCTCGTTTGCGATCTTTACGGGCCGCAGTGTGCGACGGTGGCTTGGGTGCTACATAGATCACCTATGCTTCCGGCATACCAATATCATATAGGAACTGTCATATTTGTTATAAGTATAATAGTTCTAGCTTCTCAGGCTGTGCAGTGCTATTTTTTGACCGACTCTATGTTTTGATCTATCTCCCACCATGGTCTATTTCTTAACTAACACGCTCCTTTGCTTTTGGAACTAATCGAAACCTCTACAGTAGAGTCATATTCTTTTGCTTTTTTCGCATTCGTTCGTACGGTCTATTCCTAGATGACTATTAGAGGCGGCAATGCATCGAAACTCAGAGGAAGCCCTACTATTATCTCAATATCTATTCAAATTTACAAATTTTGTTACAAAGGTACTCGAAGGAGAGACGTCTCCTGCTTTTCAATTGCGTTATTCTGCCATGGAATGGATAACCATCGTCTCGGGTACGGTGCTTTCGGAATCTTGCGGTGTAGCTGGCCTCCGGGGGAATTAAATTATTAGGAGTTGTTTTATGTACTGTTTTACAAGGGCTAGTACAAAATTATAAATTAAACATTAATGTTGCGCCTTATAGATTCGTCGGAGTGCCAGACGCTCAGGTCGCGGTTAGTATTTATATCAAGCCAAAATGGAAACAGCAAATGATGACAATTACATTGTTACCACTTGTCGCAGTCTGAATGCTTAAACAAATTACAGACGAAGACATGGATATTTACATCACATTTCGGTAAAAATTACAGGTAGACCGAAATGGGCGTGTGGGCTTTGCCGCTTGTAGTATGATTACATCCAGGCAGATGCTAGTGTTGCAAAGGCATTGAAGGGCTTGACCATCTAGATGCTGGTAATGGGAACCCCAATAAGGTTCTTCATTGACCAATCTTATAACACTCTCCTATATTGCAATTGCACTTTACCGAGAAATAGTTACTCCGCCATGAGTGCTCCGACGCTATCCGCAAAAGTAGCTACCGAAAACAAGCATGGGCGCACATTTTTTGGGGTATTCAGTTGTAGGCAGAAGTACCTGGTAATATTTCATGGCTGCATAGGTCATGGCGTATCGATGATGTAACTGGGCGACTGGCAAAGTGTTGCACGTCACAAGGACATCAACGTTCATTCTCAGTATCCGCCAAATCTACGGTTATTTTTCAGCATCCAAAAATCCCCTCCGGTGTCGAAGGCTTTTCCAATTCCCTACTTCGGCATGGCCTGGCATGGCATGGCCTAATGGCTGCACAAACTGGGGCTCCTAGCCTAATCATGATCATGATGCGCATCCAGGGCAAGGGTCTCCGTTATGTTCCCGTTCAGCCCCGCGGCGATGATCACGCCAATAACACACTGTACCTTGCTAGATTGGTCAAGGAGCAAATGCTCCGGGGCGACCTGTCTCCGATGTAAGAGGCGAATCATTGCATTGCTTCCGTCGTGGCATCTCACTTGTTGAAGATGAAGTGTCGAGCTTGTTGTTCCCATGAGGAGAATTGGTACAAATTCCACGGACACCGATGATGCCTCGACTTTAAACTGTCTATCCACAGTAAGCAGCATATTTCTTCTCTTCGGCATACGTATGTCGTGGCTTTTTCTCCGGCCTATGCACATGTTCCCTCCGGATGTGGCGGAGGTACTGCTCCGGGACTATTCGTATTGCAGCCCCAAGCTCGACATGGAAATGATTCGTTCAACATGCGAAAGCGTGTTTTGCCCATCTGTGCGCCAGTGTTATTACTGCATATTTGGGCAATCTGTGACGGCACATGCATCATTAGCCTGCCCTCTCAGGCTCTAGCGCAGCAACAACAGGTCCATTTGGAAAATGGTGCAGGCGTCAAATTCACAATAATAAGTATTATATTTCATGGAAAAGAAGTTGCTTGGCGCGATCTCCAGCGAGACGCACAAGAACAACTGTGAAACATAAAAAAAAAGCAGAGAGTGCGCACAATCCACTCCTATCAAATCGGGGTATCGTAGTCATATATATGCCTTAACACAACAACAACAAAGCCTAAAATGTAGATGCGAACACGTACTCCTTGCATCAAAACATACTGAATATTCCTCCTAAATTCAGCCTGACGAATTCCGGAGCGAACCTAGTCATTGCAACAATTGTTATCCCGCTTCTGTCGCTTGGAAGGTTGAGGATCATCGGAAAACGATACGTGCCGTCCAGGACTTCGGGGTTTACCCGTAACTTTCCCAGTCCGTCTTGGGAGGTTGCAGCTGAGTATCAAATTCCTAGCCCGAATAGCCTCGGGCGTCATATAGGACGGGATAGGCTCAGTGCTTGTCTGCTGTGATGGTGTCTCGGAACCTAAAGGGCTGCCATGCAACACCACAGACGGTATCAGTGGCACAGGAGGTATGGTGGCAGGTGCTGCTCCTATTAGATTGACATGACTGCCGGTATCAAGAGTCAACGGCGCAATTTCGCCGGGATGATTGAATGGCAGATCTGGCAGTATTCCTGCTTCGCCCTGTGGTTGGCCATAGTCGAAAGCACCCAGCTCGTGAAGCTCGTGGTCGGCGGGCCAATCTTTGGGATTCTTATAAGTCGACGGGTTGTCAGCGGTGGCATTGCTCGCCTCTGGATATTCCAACGGCATAGATGCAATGTTTGGTGATTCGATGTCTGTCACGTTATGAGACTCATTGTTAACTAAGCTTGTTTTCTTGAATAAAAAATATTGTTGTTTTTTCTATCCTTCAGAAGGGTTCATGTCTTTTATCTTTAGTTTAGAAGACTTCCCAGCCACCTGATGAAATCAGGGTGGCTGGCCAGCCTCTCAACTACTGATATCGATGATTTTATGACATCTAGCAATTACGTCAAGTCTGCTTGTTCAACTAACAGAGGCAGCCTTATCCGGCAATGTCCTCCCCCGCAACGTTGGGTCTAGACACGGCCGACAACGATGTATTGCCAACAATATTGGTGGTCGGCTTCAAGAGAACATCCGCATTTTCGTCGGCCGCGTCTTTAGGTACCGTTAGGAGATCGGTAGACACCACGACGGTACCTTGAGCGGTTTCGATGGTTTGGAAACCTGCTCCCTCGGGGGGGGAGGCGGATGATACCATGTTGCTATTGTCCAGGTAAAAGTGCAATACGTGCAATGAACTTGGTTTTAGAGACGGTAAATTATAAATAGTAGACCGCGTGAGGAGATTTTTCTTCTTGTGCACATAGTCGTCACCTGAGACGGAAAAGGCAGCCGACTCAGCTTCCCACGAACGATCTTCCACTGACGTCAGGACGGCCGGCGGATGTCCATCGGTCTAACCCCAGCATGCCAAAAATGTGTCAACGTAGACTATCTGCAACTCGTCACATTGGCTAGGCGAAGCGTCAGACTCTGTAACGGCCAGGGACTTGCGAATTAGGCCAGGGCAGTCGGTAGGAGTCCGCCAATAACACACAAGGCCCACACTTAGGGATACTGAATCGAGTTCGGCCCACCATTCTTCGAAATAATCAGTCATAAATGCTGGGATTTATCAGGAACCATTGCTCGCTACTCTAGAAGATTGTGTTTGGGTCCTGGTTCGCTCTGGTTGACTATGCAATACACTGCACCTCTGCGCTTACAACTTGATCGAGGAACATGATGTATGATATGACACTGTACTTGGATTATTTGAGTTTATACGAAAGCTAAAAGCTTAAAATAAATACCGAAGCATTCGGCCGCGTCGTGACGAGTGGCATTTAAAGACAACAACCTAGGTAGTAATATGGTCAGCTTCTATGAGTGGGAGAACCACGTACACATCGGGTGACACCACACGCTTGCGGTGCTGGGGAGGCAAGGAGGTGATCCTGGGACACTGGGAAAGTCAATTTGGCATACAGACGACCATGCTATTTGACAATTGACCCAGTCCACAAGTTGCCCATCGTACAGACGTCGCTATGTCGGTCTAGCGTTAGGTGCTTAGATTCAAAACGCCATATCCCGGCCCCAACTCCACTACTTCTGATTGGTTTACGCTTCATAGATTTGAACAAGGTCGCGAGTCTAGAACGCTTCCGGCCACTGCCAGCGAGCTTCAGGTAGGGATCTCGGTCCTGCCAAGCAAGGGCAGGCGTTGGGCGTTTTGCACCCCCTTCGTAGACGAGTACGTCTAAGGAAACGATTCGGTCCTGATGCCCCGTGCAAGTATACTCGCAGTACCAGAGTATTGGTATTGACCGATGCAAGTGCTTTACGATCCTATTTGGCATTCTCTAGCATCACTGTAGAGTCCATGCCAAGACCACTGAATCTGGTCGGGGATTATTTTGACCAGTTTTGTTGTATCACTAACTCGGCAGTTGTTTAGAGAAAACCGCATCAAGTTCTTTCTGCTTCAAGTTGAGAGTCAGCACGTGGAAGTCTCATGATGCGTTGATGCCAACATATCCCAGCGTGACCAAATTTCATTCTCATAGTAGCTAAGTTGGAAATGCCCTAAGACACGATATGTCAAACATCTCAAAATTAAAAACCGCCGGACTACGTTCCGTCCCTCATATCAACTTTCTATAATAGAACGTCGGCGATTCATTGCCCAGATCATAAGCAGTGACTCCTCATCAAGCCTCCATGGTGCCTTTTACCAATGGTACACCCGAACAGGGCCGGGCTTGGCCAAAACTCTTTTCGGATAAACGTGTTATTTCAGAATCATTTGTGCAAGAATGAAGCAAGTAGTCGTCAGCAGGCCTGTGACATGACTCTAAACAGTCAGTAAAGCAAGCATGGCAAAAGGGAACAAGGTTCACGATTAGGTACCTAGTTGACAAGGTCTTGCCGACTATTAATATGTCCAGGAGTTGCATTTTCGGAGTCTATAAGGCTGTTCATCAAACCGCTCTCTTCGATGATTTCACGTTGTCGTTTTCTAAGGTTCCGCAATCGTTTGTCCATGTTGGCTAGTTCCTGTACGATAATATCGATGTCTGGCACGTTTCTTTGGGTCGTCTCCGCTATGCACCCCGCCGGGATGTCAAGCAGAATGGGTTTTCTCGCCTCTTGCTGCATGGCTATGCAGTCGTCGCTAAGTCATTCTCAACTAGTTTCGTCTGGTGTGGGAGCAGCTGGCACTGTCGAAAGAGGTGGCACTTGGGAAAAGGAAGGAGGAAACAAAACCAACGACGGCGAGCTTTAAATATTTCCTTATGCCACTGTTCCACGAAAAAAAAAAAAAAAGGACTCAGTACAGATGATAAAGCGAGACCATGTTGAAGAGATCTATGTTGCTATGTGCGTGTGATAGGGGCTCTTGGTTAGACTAGTTAAGAAGCCCCGGATCACATTGACCCTGCCCATCCCAAACAGTTATCGAAGTGGCCTGACTCCCCACAATAACTTGCAGCTGGCGTAGATGTTGCCTCTCAATTGGCCGATCCTCCTGGTTATTTGCTCCGATGGAGATGGGCGGGACTTGTATCTAGATCTAGATATAGATCTCGCCCCAACTCGCCGGTTCACTGGGAAGTCGACATTTTGGGAAGCTTTTCGTAACTCAACGTATCCCGAGGTGGCTGAATGGACCTTCCCTTGGCTCTTGGTTAGATGACTTGGGTTGTTCTCTCATGTACTCTCAACTCACACCTACGCAGCTAAGCTTGGAGACTCTCGACCGTAAGCCACCCACCAGTGCCCTCACAAGGACCCCTAGCTTATAGGTTCTGCGTTAGGTCATGGCCAGGCATGCATTTTCTAGTCGCTGATCGCCATGATAAATCACATTCCCATACCCTGGATCATCGGTTCCACACTGGGCTCAGTCCCAAACACAGTGTTACTTTAACAACACCGTGCAATTGATGGATGGACCAAGATCTTCCAATTAGGCTTAACAACGAGGGTGGAATGCCCGAATCTTTTTGTTTTCTGACTCAGAATGGTAAGTGTAGAGCATTCTTAACAAGTCATGTTCCTCGCTTAAAGGACTCAAATATCTTTCTACTCTCAACCCTTCCAGTAGGAGTCCGCATCTAACGACCAACGATTAGCAACAGCGCCATGCAGGAGTTAAAATTTGCGTAAGCCGCAAGCCGCAAGCTGCAAGCGTAAACTTACCTTTGTGTATGTCCGGGGTGGGGATTCCCTGTCTTGCATCCCTCTTCGCTCTGTAGTCGGTCCCGAACCGCTCGTCCCTGTCCTCCACCTTCTTAAAGTCCGGCTGCCCGTCATTTGTGTAATTTGTCACCAACTGTGGTTCCCCAAGTGGCAACTTATCACCCCTATCTGTCTGCCATAGATGATACGTTTTCCCGTACAGCTTGACAATCTCTCCCATCTCCTTGTTCTCTGCCATGTCCCACGGAGTCTGTGGTATCACGCGGTTCGGCATCACCAGCATACCAGATTTTACTTCGTACACATGCGAATGCCATAGCCGTCGCTCGTCCGGGGGCAAAGTCTCGTAAAGCTGCGGTGTGATCATGTACTCTATGCCAATAAGTCTGGCATTGGCATCCGGAGAGTCGTATAGTAGGCACTGCCGAACATCACTGTCTAATTGTTCTTTTGGTCAATTGATAGATATGTGGCTGAGAGCGGAGTGCGGCTTTGAACCTACTAATCTGGCTGCAGAAGTGGTTTGTTTCAATTGATCGACCCAGATCATCTGCGTAAGCGTGGAAGGCGTTCAGGTGGGCGCAGACATTTTTAATTGGCTTGAAGTTCTGATATACACATCAATCTAAGACCCTCAGAAGTGTTGTTTGGTATCGCCAAACCTACCTGGGTGATGGAGGACGTCCCAAGAAGCACGGCGTCCTTCATGGAAGTAGGCTCACCGTAGCCTTTCACTTGTGACCGGCAAAGTCTCCATTTTCAACTGAAAGGGAAGACAGTTGTGTTCGTGGATTAGTTAATGACATTGTAGTGCGTATTTATTTCCCTGGAGCATCCCGAGTCCACAGTCACGGCTTACAACCTTGAGCCACCAGTGACGTGAAGGTGCCATCATGGACTTCTCTACAAGTTTTTGGCATTTGATACTGGACTCTAGGTTTCCCATCAACGGTCATTATTTAATTGATAAGATTCTCAAATTTCAAGATTTGCTACGAAGCTCCCAAATCGTAATCCGTGCTTTGGCTTTAATTTTTCTAATCCGTTTCTTGCCTCCTTGACCCTCACAAACAAGATGATTGGCCAGTTCAGGGATGGCACCAGACTCATTACAACGTCTAGTCTGTGGCGCATTGCGGGGAACTCGCCAAGAGCTAAAATATAGAGGCTGTGGTCATACACAGGTAACTAATATTCGGCTTCCAGAGACTTTACAGTTTCTGCGTTGCGTCCAGATGACATCACGCGTGCGAGATGTCTCTTTCCCACAGCCCAGCCCATGGCCCCCAATACCAAGCGTCGTTGACATCACGTTTGTCCAATTTTTGCCAAAAAAAAAAACCCCATCTACCCTTCCAGTTTCATAAAATTCGGTCGTCGACTTACTTTCCCTGGCCCTGAAGGAACGTGTGAGATACTAGCCGGACGACAGTCCCAGCTTTGGTTGGTTTACTTCATGAATGACGGTGCTCCTAAATTTCAGTCTCCGCTATCAAAATCCAAGACATTTTACATAACGTCCTACCTGCCGGATGAGAGAAACAAAGTATAGGCCAGTTGAAATTAATAATGGGTAGACAAGCCAGTGGACTGCGTAAAGGCAGGATTACGTCAATTGCGTGCAATTCCTGCCGCGAAAAACGAGCAAAGGTAAGGAAACAATGACACAGACATGTCAAACGTATTGCTGACAGCGAGAAGTGTGATGGAAAGCAACCCTGTGAGAGGTGCAGCCGTCAAGAGACCGACTGCTGCTACATCAAGAGGCGAACTGAGTCAAAGGAGAGCTTGCGGAAAGAGATCGAGCGGTTGCAATTGGAACTACACCAAGTAACCAAATCCTTCGAAGCTTTCAAGGCAGCATCAAGCGCGGGCGGTCCTACATGCCCTCTGCAACGTCAACAAATGCCAACGAGCAAAGTACGTGGTTCGAGCTGCCAGAGGCCACGTCCGCCCGAAATGCAGCGTCCATACGAGTATGATAATGGGCAATTATGGAGCACATCTAAATTAGAGAATTCTTCAGGTGCGGCGTTGTTTACACAATTGTTTTCGAGTTCTGATTGAGCGGGGCCTAATGATGCATATACGTCAGCTTCGACAGCCGTACCTCTGGCGCCGATCTCTACAAGCTTTCCGGACGTGGTCCCTGATTCCAGTCTCAATCACTGTCTTAACTTCTTCGGAAAGCCACCTTGGATTCACCTAGATCTGCAACCGTCACCATTAACCCGTGAAATGGAATTCGTCACGGATCCGTGGACGACCTCTCGGCAGGATAATACGGCTACCTGGTGATCATCCGCGATACTGGTACATTGAAATACAAGACCGCACTGAGAATTAATGTGTGTTATCCAAGCTTTTCTTCTGTGGTTATGCCAAACGGTCCGACTTAACAACCACACTGTCGGAACGGAGTGTCCATCAAATTCAGCCACTGTACGAGCTTCTGATTTGCGCCTACACCTCATTTTGATGTGATGATGGCACGAATGCATGAGAGCGTGCGGTTGCTAAGAATAATACTCAAGTTACGATGCCATTAGAGGGCAATTGTCTGAAACACGGACGATGACGACCCGGCCAAAGGCATTCCGGACGGCTTATCCCATGGAAAACATATCTAGCTGTACTGAAGGTCCTGACTCGCTGCGACCTGGCGAGGACATCGGCTGTACCCTACCAATTGTATCAGTCGCCATGTTTGGAAATTACAGTCACTCCTGGTCGTCCATTAGGCCCACCGAAATCGCATCCGTTGCTCATTCTTCCCTGTTCTCGTCTCGGAAATTTTATGATGGCATCCAAATGAGTCCTACATCAATGCCGTCATAAATGTTCGATAGCTGCGGGGAAAATGGCGAGAGTTCATTCCCAGCATCTTCCAGCCGGGGAAGCCCACAAGGACTCGGCTTGGATGCACCACAAAGCAGTGTTCTCAGAAGACCACCCCCGTCCTAGCCTCCTCGTGCTTTAGGCAAGGCAGGGCACCATGTTGGTTAAGGCTTAGGAGGGTTGGCTTGCAAATGATGAGGCAAGGCATGGATACGCAAAAATAGGCAAGGCCAGTAAACAGTTTGGACTGAGGGGGACGCGGCTGGGTCGTACGGAGAAAGCCCTTCGGGATCGATTCAAATTTTGCGCCGAGGGAATGAAGCTATCCAGAGTAGCCATGCGACCAGACTCAACTAGAGTGATCCAATTGCCTCTTCCTTCAAACCTCCTCGCTGCCTTCGGGTCTAGAGCAGGGTTGACAGTCACTACACGTTTTTCCACATAGGGACTCACATATGTATCAGGTTAGCAAAGGTCGCAAGCTTGACAATAACCCTATATTCCGATTGTATTTAAAAGCATTAAAAAAAAAAGCGTATCCAGGGCTTCTAGGTTAGATCCATCAGTGACCGGAGTGCGGGAGCTAAATCCGCAACTTCCTCCGGATCTCGGCTGAACACTTGACAACCCACACTCGACGATTTTGCGAGTTCCATCAGTGATCATTCATTCTTAGTTTATGTAAGAACCTAAACAGCCTTACCATCCAAAAGAGCCTTTGAGCTCGCCGATCTGACGTATGCAATGGACTCGATCTGCCATCCGTGTCGCCACTCCCCGATTCTCCTACGTATTTGCTCGTCATTATGAGATCACAACATGACTAGTTGTCAATCACAATCCCGTCTGTCTGTCTCACAAAAAAAGAAAATCATTAAATCGAGAGCTCGATGGCTGTCTCCGAAGCGAAGAACCGCCTCGTTCATTTAATAATGCAGTGAACAGGAAATCCTGTCTCTCCAACGCATCCTAATCATTCTGACATCTTGGTCTCCATGGAAGCACACAACAACGAATCTCACCGATCTGGGGTCAGAAGCAGCCAGGAAAAGTCTACATCGACCACCCCGGCAAGTCAAACACAAAATCCTAGGCGCAGGCGCGGTCATGGAATCGTGACGCCGCACGCTTGCGCAGAATGCCGGAGGAAGTGGGCCAAGGTAAGCAAGCCATGGAACGGTGCAGTGCACTCTATAGCGGATTCAATCAAGTGCGCTGCAACGTAAAATGTGAAAACACAAGCACTGGATGACGAACACGTACCACTAGGGTGATGGACAGAATCCATGCGGTCGCTGCAAGTCCTACGCGGTTGATTGTGTGTACGAGGCTCCATTGCGGCAGTCAAAGGACGAACTTCGAGCGGAAACAACAGTTACGGCAACACCAAGATTCAATTAGTCGTGTTATTTCCGCCCTAATTCAGCCGGAGCATGCAAACGAAATCTTGATGAGGTTATGGGGCGGAGATTCCGTTAGGAGCATATCTGACGAGATGGACGAGGGTGATTTGAACAGCCGCTTGAGTAATCTCTGGAAACGAGGAAATCAAGCTCCTGACCTAAAAAATGGTACCATTCGCCACGAAGGGAAGGAAGATTCCCCGATGATGTTAGGCCCGGCCGATGCAACGTGGTTGCCAACTATGCCGCCTCATACCACTGATCACGGCATGCATGTGCCAGCATCAGCTGAAGTCAATTCTGAGTTATGGTCTTGGGGACAGCTAAGGACCGAGTTCGCCGGGACTTGGACGACCGTCACAGTGATACAGACCTAGTACAGCATTTGTTAGCGTTATACTTTTGCTGGGAATATCCCACGTTTGCATCGTTGAGCAAGGAGCACTATCTCCGAGATTTTCATGCCGGCCGAAAGAGGTATTGCTCTTCATTGCTCACAAATGCCCTGCTTGCCTTGGGCTGTCGTTTTTCCAATCAGCCTGGAGCCCAGGATGACACCGGCGATTGTTTCACTTCAGGAGAAAAGTTCTTCAAAGAGTGTCAACGACTATTTTTTCTCGAGACAGATCACCATTCTATAACCACTGTCCAGGCACTGGGTATTATGTCAATCCGGGAAGCGAGCTATGGTCGAATGTCTATAAGCGAGTACTATGCTGGCCAATGCATGAGGTTAGCTATTGAGATGGGCTTCACCGAACCCGTGAGCATGATTCACAAAGTGCCGAGTACGATGAGGAACGTACAGTTCAATCGGCGACATTTTGGGGGGCCTTCACTATAGATAAGTAGGCATAACATCCATCAATCCTTAATCTGGACGCAACAGCTTACTTGGTGGGATGCTAATACATCAATTCATCCAGCGCCCTGTCATTTACTGGCTCTCTGCCGAGAACATCGTTCTTGCCAACGCTACCACCTAAACCCCCGATTATAGAAGTGGAAGATAATCGCTTCTGGATTCCGTATACCGATGATGGTAGGCTTCGACTTCCGACAAACTGGATTTCCGGTTAGATAACAGCGCCGGCAGGTGTACCATTGCCACTACCGTGTGAGCAGGTATCGAAACGAACGGTCGGTATTTACATTGTTTTGCCAGTTAAGCGAACTGGCCCATCAATGCCTATATCTCGTCCACAGCCCAGTAAAATGTTTGACGTCAAAGAGTCTGTTGCGACTCTACACAAAGAACTTGGTGTGGTATGACCAGCTACCAGAAGCTTTGCGGCTTGGCAAGGATTTTACTCCATATGGGCTCTTCGTTCAGTATGTCTTCTCAGAACACCCCTGGAATCAGCCTGATCGTCTGACGGCATCAACTAGTATGTACTATCATTTTGCGATTATACAATTATTCTGGCCTGTTATAGAATGCCATCTTCAGTACCCTCCGCGATCTTCTCCCTACCGAACAGAACCCATCATGCTGCATCACCTTTGTCGCGATGGAGACGTGATTTATTTGACCGCCGAACCCGATCATACCCGTACCTTAGGTGGTATGTTTCGAGATAGACCTCTGAAGTTTGCTTCGCCGCCAGCACGCCTTCTCTCCGGGTGGGAGTCCAGTTTAGCCTGCGGAGGTAAAATATACCAAGATATTTACGTCGACAAAGACAGAAAACAATGGAACTGGAAAAAATCACTCAGTCTCAGTGTACAGATCGTCAATGCCGTGGCTTTTGAATCCTTCACGGGATGTGCCTCTGCCGACTCACCAATCTCATTTGCGGATTACGTTGATGCAGGCATTCCTTTCTATCATATTGCCCAAATCAAGTCTAATTCCGTCAGAAATAATTTCAGAGCTAAGGAGCGTATCCTCCATGGACTTAGAAAAGCGGGTTTGCAAGAAATCAACCCTTCAAGGCTTACAGCCTATTCAATGCATTCTATGTGATCGAATGCTTGTCGACACAATGTAAGATACTTACCCTTGCGAAAAACGGATACAGTTACTAACTACTATGCAACACCAGTCTTCGTCCCTGTAATCATGTGTTTTGCTCCAATTGCATCCGCCTGAGCATGTATGATGAAAGAGGAGTTCGATGTCGTGCTTGCAATAGCTTGTCCTCGAATCAGATACAGTTTTCCGGGCCAATGGAGATCCCACATGCCCTCCTAACATCCTCGAAATAATGCATCTGCATAATACTTATGGTGCCAAAGTTTGGAAGCCCTCGGCCGTAGACGGCCAAGACAACCGCAGGCGGACTGCGATGTCCTCAAATGGCGACCAGGAGAGGGAAATCTAGTAGATGGCCGATGGGGGTTACCAACCAAGACGATAGGCTGCGTTGGAGACCATATGACAGGGGGTTAGTTTGACGTTGCGGGAGAGCAGCTTCTCGCTCCTTCGCAACATATTGGAGGCCAACGGACCACCTTACCCCTGCGATTTTTGGACATATACCTGAGTAAGTTTACCAGCTATGCACTGAGTGTCGCTTGCAAGCAAGATGTACTGAAGTGCTCGACATAAATCGCAGTGATGCCTCCGCGTACCTAGCCAGAGGCCTGATGGAGGCCCCAGTCTTTGCCTTGTACATGGGTTATTGTTGGCCTACAAGGGCTTTGTCCAACGTACAGGGCCTCCATGTAGTAAAGGTCTTGGGGTTAGTGTCCCACTTCCGTATAGGCGGGAGCCATTTCCGGACGATCAACCCTCTGATGGTTCGGCTTCTCTTCCCAGCCATTATTTGCACTCTTTACCGGACGAACGACGAGGGGCAATTGTTTCGCGAAAAGCCGAATGCCGCCACAGACACAGGAGTAGGTTTTGGCGGCAATTGTACCTGAGAGTACTCTGCCTCAATTCCCCGCGCTTTGACAATTGACACCCTGCGAAAACCAAGGCTATGCATAATATCTAACAACGATCTGACCTTAATCCCTTTGATTTGTTGCGGGCGAATCGTGCCAACTACGCCCCGCACGTAGGAGTAGATGACAAGAAGCTCTGTAAGCGAGATGTCTGCCCACATTACGTTACTCAAGTGGAGGCAGGGGAGGTGGTGAGACAAAGACTTCGTGATGCGGTCGCAACATCCTCTGACGCAGTGATAGTTATGACACTACACACTCTTGCATTGATACTGTCGTTGAGGCCTTGTTGACCCGAACTGCCGATTCGGTGCTGAACGCCTCATTTGGAGCCTTGTCAAACTCTGCGAAGTGGCGTGGTAGCTAACCGACTATGCAGCGTATTCCTCCTGGCGATACGACGTATTGCCATTGAGTGGAGAATTTTGCATAGAGCATAGCCTTGAAAAGCCGATGCAACTCGGCAAACGGCATGTTTTAAACTTTGCATGGTGAGGACGCCCAATTGCCTTGAGACACATCATCCTACTGCTGCGGTGATGGCAAAAGGCATTTGAACATGCCAAGGAGGCAACGCTGGTAAACCACAAAATACACTAACCGATGGTGTAATCTAGATCTGGTCCCATATACTTGGCCATGGATAAATATTGTCGGAAGGAGAAGTTGCTCAACACAATTCCGTCGAGCACCTAGCTACCTAGCGACTTCAATCTCTTCACCTTCTAATGTAGCATCTACCAAGCCTCAAAAAGGCGAAACGTCGTGCTATCGACGAGCTTATCGCAATGGCGAGACGGCCCGACGCCGATATGTCCCGATGTACTACGTACCACTCTTATGACTTATATGAACACGGATCTTAGGTCCCCAAAAGAAGGACCTCAGCACGGGTCTCAGCAAAATGGCTAGTAACATATGCATCGATATTATCTGAACTCTTTACTCAATTTTACTCCTCTTCTCATATCCGAAAGTTGAGGTGTAGTCACCACCGCAAAAATGATTCCTCTTCTGATGTTCGCAACCCTATTCTTAGCTGCGTTGCCAACCGACTCTGAGCCCAAAGTTCCCTCTCTTAATGTACCGTCATGCTCTCGCGGCGTTGGCACGATCAAATACGACAAATCTGTCCCTGATCTGAAGCCCTTCCCTCTAACCCAGGTTGACCTTTGCTACACCGACACTCATCTAGACATCAGGTTCACCGCCCGCGACGAGGTAAGCTTTTACTTCAACTCGTCCCAGGGCACCAATGCCAACATCTGGGAGTACGAGGTTATGGAGGCCTTTATCTACAAGGGCACGGATAACCCGAAGAACTATCTAGAATTTGAGGTGAACCCCAACAACATCACCTACCAGGCCTTTGTGTACAATCCTTCTAAGGTGCGCGCCGATGGTGCTCCCTTTGACCACTTCTTCGTATCGGACCCTTCTACCGATGGGTTCAGTGCTGTGACCAAGCTTGTTAAGCCGAAGCTGCTGTGGGTCAGCGATGTCAAGATACCCCTGGGCTTGTTTAATGTCGACACGGGCAGGGCAAAGGGCACAGAGTGGAGGATGAACTTCTCTTCGAACTGTGGTCAGTTCTCAGACGTATCCTGACCAAGGCCTTGGTGCGTGGAGTGCCCCGAACAAGGCAGAATTCCATATTACAAGTTACTTTGGAAAGGTGAAATTTACGTAAGGGGTCATTGGCGCACGATGTAATTCGATGAAATATACACATTAATTGAGTCTCTTGGGCCCTTATAGAGTGCCCCATGGTTTGTTTTCAATTTCCTTTATTATCCTCCTGCTGTCAGTTCTGATACGAGTTGAATGATGGCGGTGTGCCTGCAATATCTCATTGTGGCTCATCGAGCAGTAGCTTAGTCAAGAGCTGTGCCGCAAGTAAGGCAGTCTACACGTTCCCTCCAAGTGCCACTATTTTCAGCACGGTCTTGCCTATGATCAATGATTTCCCAATGCATTGGCCCGTCTTTTGTAATGAGTGCTGCCGTGAATAAACCATCATGTAATTCGCTACTGGTAATTTTGCTCATTTTTGACGAGGACAGGTTTGACGGATCCTATAGAGCTTGGAGGCGTTATCTGAGATACCGTCAGTGTTTTATCGGAGACATTCTTTGGACTGTTTTGTGCCGCCTAAGCGGTCGTATACTCTCTTCAATACAGCATCCCGCAAGCATTTCTCATGTAACCACTGCTCGCAGTGTTGACTTGTGCAGCCGACTAAAAGTTCATCTGGATGTGCTGGGGTGCTACAATTGCAGATCAACTCTGCTGACTATGTAAGGCGTGAGACTTCTATATAGGGGCAAGGGTACTAGGTGAGGCGGACATACGGAAAGCTCCAGCGTCGCAATATTGAATGCTTGCCGCCAATATAAAGTATGGTGAGTTTCATCGTCGTTTGATTCAATCCATTGATGCACTAGGGCTTCTGCGACAACGTTGACGACGTTGATAATATCATGCCGCCACTGAGTACCTACCGGGAAGCTCGCTTCACGACACGTCACTTGACGTCAATTTTTGAGTGGTGAGTCACTCTCGACAAGGTTGCTAATGTTTGTCGAGTTTATGGTCTTTCCTAATCTCTGGAGACGCTGGTACACGCTGCATTCACGCTGCTCTGGGAGGCGAGGTATCATTTCGTGCAAAAAGGGAAGTGGAAACTAAGAGAGAAATTAAGAAGCTTTGGTTCGGCAATGAAATCCTCGTATAGTATACCTGTTGCAGTTAATATCGCAGTTACTCGGGCACAGCCTTTCCCCGCATGCTGGCTGGACTGGCATCTGGAGGTTGCAGCGAATGTGACTTTCCTTTCCTTCATGTCGCCTGTTTATCCAACTTCTGTCTTCATCTGCCTGCCAAGTCTACTGACCCAGGTATACATTGACAGAAGCTCTTCTTCCTAATGTATATGTAGGTAAAACCTGCAATGTTCATGTCAACCTGCCGAGACCAATAGCAAAACTTCATTTTCTCTATTCCAAATTGACTACAATAAGACAATATAAATGCGTCCTCTAAAACTGAATGCAAGTCCATGTAGCAACCAGCCCCCTCCTAGAACACTTTCACCACGTTGACCCCAAGTTTTCTCTAACCAACCCCAACGTGCATGCCATTTCCACCTGAAACCACTCAGGCCGTACCAAACGCCTTATCAAACCCGGCCAGAGTACATCGGTACCGAAATTTGCTTTCCTTCTGTTTCTCAAACGCTTCCCCACAGTTCTTTTCAGAGATAGGCATGACCTCAACCCACGGTCGAACTCCTTTCTCAGCCGCAAGCTTGAGAAGTGCATCCATCTCCTGGTGGTTGCCAAGATGACTTCCAGTCAACTTCGGCGCACCTCCAGCAAATAAGCCGGCAGACATTTCAGGCAGCGGGTTATCTGGAATGCCGACCATGTGAAAGTCGCCGCCGGGCTTAAGAATGGATAGATATGCCGACATGTCAAACTTGTCCGTGACATCTGCGCAGTTCATAACGATGTCAAACTTGGATTTCCAAGGCTCGTTCCAACCTTCTTTGGTAGTCACGATGACATCTTTCGCACCAAGCTGTTTGCAGTCATCCGCCTTGTTGGGGGAGTGAGTGAGAGCATATGTCTCTGCGCCTAGAGCAGCCGCGAACTGTACGGCAATATGGCCCAGGCCGCCAATTCCCACGACGCCTACTTTCTTGCCGGGGCCGATATTAGCTCTGACCAGGGGAGAGTATGTTGTGATGCCAGCGCAGAGAAGCGGCGCCGCGACGTTCGTCTCCAACTTATCTGGGATCTTGAATGTGAAGTATTCATGGGCCCGAATATGTGATGCGAATCCACCGTGAGCCCAGCTGCCATCCGGATACTGTGAGTTGTATGTATCGACCAATTTGGGGCAATAATTTTCATTCTTGTCTTTGCACAGATCGCATTCGAGGCATGCCCAGACTTGAGCGCCGACTCCTACGCGGTCGCCGACCTTTAAGTTCTTGACGTGCACTCCAACCTTGACTGCTTTGCCGACAACTTCGTGGCCGACGCACAATGGACCTTGATATTCACCCCATCCTCCTGTGACTGTGTGAACGTCTGAGCTGCAAATGCTGCAGGCTGCGATTTCGACGTCGATGTCGTGGTCACCGAATGGTTTGGGCTGCAATTCAGACTTGTGGAATTTATTCCACGACTTTGGTCCATCGACGCAGAAACCTGTAAAAGTGTCGGGGTAGCCCATTTTAGAAGCTGGTAGATGTGTTTCGTATAAAATATGGGAGTGAAAGGTACTCAGGTTTGTAGGGTAGTTTCGAGATATTGTTGTGCAGCAATGATGAAAAAGGAAATGACATTCGCTCTATATGATATTTTTGCTGTAAGAGAAGTGGACATGCGGAAGTATGGCCGAAGAATCTCTCTAATCATTGTGACGTTGGTAGTTGTGATGGATGATGCGCATGATGTTTGGACTACGTCATGGAGACTCCAAAATAGCACAGTAACGGTGTCGCGCCGAAGCATGATATGCGCGCGAAGTTTTCCAAGTGGAACAATTCCATTTATATGTCGCCATGAATGTCCACTGCTTACCTCGCATCGAAACAGCTAAACTATCCAATTGGGCATTGTGTCTACAATATTACTTACACGCCAACTAACGAACGAGCAACCAGTTTAAACGTCACTCAATCTGGCGTACTCCGAAATAACCATATGTGAAGCAATTCGAGCTCAAAAGCCCACCAGATTGAACAGAATACAACATGCCAGGCGAAGTCATTGATCAGCCTAATCCTCCGCCTCTCCCAAGCCAACTTCCGGCGATGGTGGAGGAATTGGCAGTTCATCCACGCAAAATCTCATTACGCAGTCAAATATCGCAATCGCTCAGAGAGTTCCAGCGAGCAGCATGCTATATTGCGAGTGGTTAGCGATTTTACATATTGGGAAGTGCTTTTGATCCTTTAGCTGACTGATCGTAGCCATGATATTTTTGAGAAACAATATCATGTTGGAACGTGATTTAGAGCTGGAAGACGTTAAACCTAGACTATTGGGTAGAGCTTCGCCATCCAAATTAACGCAATGACACAAAACGCTAACCAATTGAAGGTCACTGGGGTACTTGCCCTGGGTTGGTGCTTATCTGGTCGCATTTGAATCTCCTTATTCGGCTTCGATCCGTGGACATGTTGTTTGTCATTGGACCTGGCCACGGTGCTCCCGCTGCCCTCGCTTGCCTCTGGCTCGAAGGCTCACTCGAGCGGTTCTATCCGAAGAAATATCCCACAAACAAACAAGGACTTCACAATCTCGTTACGAATTTCTCACTTCCTGGAGGCTTCCCTAGGTGAGTGTCGGAAATGGGATCAATAGAATACGGAGGCTTTTGCTAACAGAAGTAGTCACATTAATCCTGAAACTCCAGGTGCTATCCATGAGGGAGGTGAGCTTGGTTATGCTCTCGCAGTCTCATTTGGAGCCGCCATGGACAACCCGGACCTGGTGGTTACCTGTGTCGTAGGTGATGGTGAGGCCGAGTCCGGCCCTACAGCAGCGTACGTTTTAATATGACCCGTCAGCAACCTTAGCTAACAAATCTCAGCGCATGGCACTCTATCAAATATTTGGACCCAGCTGAGTCTGGGGCCGTTATTCCAATTCTCCATGTAAATGGTTTCAAAATTAGCGAGCGCACTATATTTGGCTGTATGGACAACAAAGAGCTTGTGGCGTTATTTTCAGGTTACGGTTACCAAGTGTGCATTGTGGAAGATCTGCAAGATATTGACGCCGAGCTATCCAGCGCGCTCAATTGGGCGCTGGATGAAATTGACGCTATCCAAAGCGCTGCGCGGAGTGGGAAACACATGACTAAACCTCGATGGCCCATGATAATTCTTCGAACCCCGAAGGGCTGGTCAGGCCCAAGAGTAGTTGATGAGAAGATTATCGAGGGTTCATTCCATGCCCATCAAATCCCCGTGGCTAAAGCCGGCCAAGACAAACACCATCTTCAAATCCTCCAAAATTGGTTGCAAAGTTATAATGTGCAGGAACTATTAGCGGACGGACAACCAGCTGAAAATTTATTGAAGGTTTTGCCTGAAGAGGATTCGAAGAAGCTCGGTCAGCTCAAAGCATCATACGACTCCTACCAACGGTTAGACCTACCAGACTGGAAGCCATATGCGGCTGATAAGTCGGACCAAGCAAGCAGTATGCACCAGTCGGGACAGTTCCTCAACGAGGTTATCAAGCACAATTCATCCACCTTTCGCATCTTTTCTCCTGATGAGTTGGAGAGCAACAAGCTCAGCGCCACCCTGGAAAACTCTAGCCGAAACTTCCAATGGGATCAATACTCTCGTGCTCAAGGTGGGCGAGTAATCGAGATATTATCAGAGCATTGCTGCCAGGGCTTTCTGCAGGGCTACACATTGACTGGTAGGACCGCCGTCTTCCCAAGCTATGAGTCGTTCCTGGGCATAATTCACACCATGATGGTTCAATACGCCAAGTTCTCAAAGATAGCTGGCAGTTTGGAGTGGCGAGGGGATTCCAGCTCTATCAACTACATCGAAACAAGCACATGGGCAAGACAGGAGCACAACGGCTTCTCTCACCAGAACCCATCCTTCATTGGAGCTGTACTAAACTTGAAAGCCAAAACTGCTCGGGTGTATCTTCCCCCAGATGCAAACTGCTTTCTTAGCACTTTGCACCACTGTCTGAAGTCTAAAAACTATGTTAATCTCATGATAGGCTCAAAACAGCCCACCCCAGTGTATCTTTCCCCGGAGGATGCAGCCGCGCACTGTAAACGGGGCATATCAACCTGGGAGTTTGCATCCACTCATTCTGGAGAGGATCCAGACGTGGTGCTAGTAGGCATCGGTGTCGAGGTCACATTCGAAGTCATCAAAGCCGCGGAGCTCTTGGCGATAGTAGTACCGGATCTTCGCGTCCGAGTGATAAACATTACCGATCTTTTGGTGCTTCCAGCAGAATCAATCCACCCACATGCGTTGTCCAGGCGCGACTTTGCCGAAATGTTTACGCTGGAGAAGCCGGTCTGCTTCAATTACCACAGCTATGCGACGGAGCTACAAGGTCTCTTGTTTGGGTGCCCAGGCTTACATCGTATGAGTGTAGAGGGCTACAAAGAGGAGGGCAGTACCACTACGCCTTTTGATATGATGCTTGTGAACGATGTCAGCCGCTTTCATGTTGCCTCGAGAGCTTTGAAAGCAGCAGCAGGTCGGTGCGAGGCTGTAAGCGACAATTTGGATAGTTTACTGAGCAAAATCGACAAACAAATGAAAGATGTCCAAACGTTTATTGCAGAAAAAGGAAAAGGTGCGTGTTTGACTTATGCCTGTTGAAGATTGTGGCTAACGAGACACAGATCCGTCCGACATATACGAGTGGAAGCCTCGGGATGCACAGGGCGAGGCTTGAGCTTAGGTAACAAGCGGTGTCGTTAGGCCGGCTCTTACTTTTCAAGTCATGTTCCTCTCAATAACACTGAAACATATTATACAGAGGTACCTGGATGTTGGAAACATTGGTGTTGATAATATCTACTCTAAATTGCTTTCGTGATATCTTGGCCCATGACACAGAGTACTGGCATTATGGCGTCCTATAGCTCCGTTCACAAATAGCGAAACGCCTACAAAGTGAATTGAACGATTTATTTGATGAATGGATTTCGCCCTCAATGAGCTTTAGCTTCGGTCGGGGGAGCATAATGCTAATGTATCCATTCCCGTTACGCACCCAGAGCCTCCTTCTGGGCCTTACAGCATGCTCCTGTGGCAACTTGCATGGGGTTTCAGGAACCGGGAACGGGGCAATCACCGAGCAAAGCAATCGGGGTGTGAAGCCTCTGGCAATTGATACTATGAAGTAGCTTTTGGAGCATGCTTTATTCTTATGCCGTTTTAGCCGTGTAACCCGTGTAACATGCCCGACATTTATCCTTTCACTTCGCCGACAGACAATGCGTCTCCTTACGGATAGAAGGATGGGCGAAGAGGAAGCGAGTCTATGGTTGCAAACACGACGTAACTGCAAACATTCCCTCGATAATTTCAATTTAGGCTTTCGTGCTGCCCAGAGACCCCTAAAATGGCCTCAAAGGCGAATACTGCTGAAAAATGGATTGTCGATATCGGATGAACGTTCAAGCTCTCTGAGCGTGGCCAATGCAAGGTGTCCTTGCCGTCAGTCGACTAAGCCCTGGGGTAGCCAGAGCATCCCCGATGTGTTGATTCAATGTTGGCTCTTTCAACCCAAGACCACGACGTTCCCAAAACTCCCTTTTGCTCTTATCCGCTTTCCAGCTAGCATACCAGATCCACCTGTCGAAGTTTCTCTAACTACTAACCCTAAGCTGGATTCCACTCGAAATGATGGGAACCTTTGGCTACGGGTCCAGGATCTTCTCCCTGCACACCAGGCTCATTGTAAGCATGAGCCACAAAGTAATCCATTTGCGCCTCCATAAACTTGGTGGGAAGCATTGTGCCCCCGGTATACTTAACGTACTCGAGCGTAGCAGAAAGGGCAGGCAAATAATGGTCTGCCGCCAGCCCTCGCGAGACAATATCCTTCAACGCCGTAAAGTTTCATTGTAACTCTCGTCCAACGCAGCTGTTCAGTTTTGCATTCGTAAATGACTCGTTCTCTCTCAGAAATGGCTCGAGAAGGTCAGCGATGAATTCTGATTGAATGATACACCCTGCGCGCCATATTCGAATGCATTCAGACAAGCTGATATCCCAACCCTCGTCAATCGACGCACGTGCAATTAGCTCCAGTCCCTGACAAAAAGAAGCAAGGAAGGTGAAGTAGACAGCCCTGCGGAGATTTTCAATCATTTGACTCTTATCCTTGATATCTGTAAATGACTTTGGGTCGGGCATGGACAGCCTTTCGGCAACCTTTAGTCGTTCCTCACGATTACCAGAGGCCACACGAAAGTAAAATCCTGCTGCGAGTGTTGGACAAGATACGTGTCTCATGGCAGACTCCATAATAGACCATGACGGTGTTCCTTCTGTAGAGTCGTCATCTTGTACGACCTTGTCGAGTACATCATCGAGGGCGTAGCCACGCTCATGTTTCGCTGCCTCGCCATTCGCGTTCTTTCTTGTCCGGCAAATATCCGAGGCAATTTTGACCAAGTAGTTGGTATGTAGTTCACCGTCTGTGTTCCATGTCTCGAATATTTCACCAATCTCCTTGTAGCCAAGCCCCATTCCACTATGCATGAAACCCCATGCTTCACAGATGACAGAGAGCATGCCAACCTCAATGCCGTTATGGACCATCTTCACGAAGTGTCCTGAGCCACCTGGTCCAATGTTGGAAACGCAAGGTACACCAGATTTGGGGTCTTTAGCGGCATATAGCTCCAGCAGCGGTATAACTTCCTCCAATGCGACATTGCTTCCACCAGGGGACATGCTTGGCCCATGGCGAGCAGACTGGTAGCCCCCGGAAACGCCCATTCCGATCCAATCCACGCCAATATCTTGGCATTCTCTCTGTCTTCTCTCGGTGTTTCGATAGTGTTCGTTGCCGCCGTCCAAAATTATGTCGCCTTTCGTTAGGGGTTTCTTGATTTTCTTCAAGACTTCATCTGCCGGGGTGCCATGCGTAATGGAGAACAGAAACAGTCTTCGGCCACCGCGATGCTCCAAGCTATCTGCAAACTCTGAAATGTCGTGGTATCCTGCAATATGTCTATTTAGGCCTTTGGCCTGCTCGACTTTTTTCATAAAGTTGTTGACATTTAAACTCTTAGCATCCCAGATAGAGACGTCGAGGCCTAGTTCAGAAAAGGCGAACCCCATCATAGAGCCCATATTGCCTGCCCCAACGATGCCAATTCGTTTCCATTTCATTGCTGTATCTGATTGAGCACGCATGGTTGCGATTTATACCAGCTTTCCTGGTAGGTGGTCAGATTGAAACACGCACGGCAGAGCGCCCTCATTTAAGCATCCATATCAACGGGATGTTCCCAAAGACGAAAAATTAGTCCATTTACTAATGGCTTTTGCCACATCGGAGTCTACTAAACTAACATCAGCGTCATGTTGCATTCAATGATGCAATTAAATCGACAGGCCTCAAAGCATCACCATGACGTTATGTTGCCGGAATAAACGCCATTTTGCAAAAGAAAATCACCATTCTATTAGAAAAGTAGACCTAAAACGATGCAACTGAATCTACTCTTTAAATTCTCGCGTCATGGGTATTCAGTATCAGGGGCACAATATTCCAATCTCGTTTGCATCATGCAGCATCCCTCTATACTACAATGTAAGACTACCTCGGACTTTGGAAGCCATTCGCAACGCCGGATTCGATGGCATAGAGATTTCCATGCCAGACATACTGGCATATGGCAGCGATCTTGAAGGAAAGACGGTTCGCGAGGATGATTACGACACCCTCTCCGATGTTGGTGGGAAGATTCGCATTCTAAGTGATCAACTTGGGCTTCAAATCCTGATGCTACAGCCATTTTCGAGATTCGAAGGACGGTCAAAAGATACACACTCACAGCAGCGAAACAAAGCATTTACACGTGCCAGGGGATGGATACGAGTTATGGAATCACTGGGCACCGACATGTTGCAGGTACGTCCATGGTGCAACTGTGTAGTTAGGATGCAATAGTTGCTAACTACCTTAAGGTTGGCTCATCAGACGCAGAAGACATATCACCTTCCTTGGAAGAACATGCCCAGGATTTGCAAGAGTTGGCAGACATGCTTGCAGAGAAAGGGTTCCGACTCGCGTACGAAAACTGGTGTTGGGCCACATACGCCCCAGCATGGAAAGACGATTGGGAGATATCACACATGGCCGATCGCAAAAACATTGGCCTCTGTCTAGATACTTTTCAGTCGGCAGGGGGGGAGTATGGTGATCCATCAACCGACTCGGGCTTCATTGAACACTTTAGCTCAACTGAACTTGACAGCCGATGGAAGCATAGTTTGACCGAATTGGAGCATACTGTGCCTGGAGACAAGATATTTCTGCTTCAGGTTTCAGATGCATACAAAATGAAGCCACCTCTCCGTGACACAAAAGAGAGGGCGAGGTCGGCGTGGAGTCATGACTATCGGCCGCTGCCCTTTAAGGGTGGTTATCTCCCGATTCAGAGCTTTTTGAATGCAGTGCTGCGAACTGGCTTTAGGGGGTGGTTGTCCGTGGAGGTTTTTGACTCCAAGCCGAAGAAAGGCTCGTCGATGGAAGAGTATGTAGAAGCAGCTGTGCAGTCTTTGACTCGAATGCTCGTTGCTACCGAGTGAAGAATCATGGATATACCAGCATGGCTATGGGATACATTTACCGATCTATCTCCTGGTAGAGAATTTCGAGTGTATTATGCTAGATTAGTGTTTTAATACTTTAGACTCTTAGTATTGTCCGCAAGGTGATACCCATTGGCACTAGCAATTCACTTAAGAAGCTCAGAATGACTGTCAAGTCTGCTCCATTTCGGTTTCCCATCGTCAAAAGAAACAACTCAACCAGGTATTTTATTCACTGAACCTCAAGATTCGCCCTCTGTTCGGAAGTCATTGACAAGAGTGGTGGAAAAACAAGAGCCACATTCCTGCCTTCGTCCAGTATATGTGATCCGCAATGTGAACAACTGACTTTACATGGTAGCTCAAGATGAGCCTCGTTTTTGGCTGAATTATAGAAACTTGAGATGGTCGGCGCCCTTCTCAAAAGCCACATCGTACTTTTGAAAGATAGCTGCCCATTGAAATGGAGCACCTGGGTTGTCCAGAAGGTTGTCAGCAGTAACCCAATGGCGCAGACTTGATTGCGGATGAAGGGAGCATATCATGGATTGTTTCACACCCGTTACAGTGGCAGAATTTAGAAGCCAACAGCTTGCTACTGCTTAGCCAATACACAACTACTCCGCAATGGCATGAGCCGCGAATTTCCCGCTGGAATTGGCTTCCCGGTGGTCGATATGGCGGCTTGTGTCGCCATTCTTCAGAAGTCATTCTAGGATACTGATTGGCTGCCCGATGAAAGTTACGCCAAATTACCCGAGTTCTGAACATATAAATGCGATGCCGGTACGGTTGAAGCTTGTTTTAGATTGGAAAGTTATTAGTTCAGGTCATAATTCTGGTCTCCGTCCGCTCTGCACGGCCATTGGACACCCCAACAAAGAAGGCTGACAACTCACCGAGTAACTGAGCGGCCTAGAGCAGCAAAAGTATAATTACGTGAGGCTTGCGTGACTTCTTGAACGGAGAGTTCAGGTCGAAACGGCGCAAGCTCACCACATAGCAAGTCATGACGTCACGGTTTACTCGACACATTACTACTATCTGAGGACAATGTCGACGTAGTGATTGTATCACAAGTCTGCACGAAAGACGTGGTAGACCAGGGTGCTAGCAAGATGTAAAGTGTTGGTGCGTCGACATGAGTTTATTAAAGATTGACGCAGAGAACTTCAACTCTCATGCCAGAAATAAAATAGTCCAGAAAGCCAATCGCAACTTACACAAGTCACAACACTGATCGACCCTCGTGGTGAAACCAGATTTCGGATTAATCTTGTATCTTCACTTCTCGCGTCATATGTGCATGAACTGCCGCGATATAACCGACATCATAAACACAAAGGCCAGCACGTCTTTCGGCCAGCATGTCAAAATCCACGACTGGGGATCATCATCAGCACCAGACAAATGGCCAGAACATCAACAGTCCGCCAGGACGACTCCTACGGCGGGTGAACGACACCTGGGAAGATGTTCTCTACTACATCGGAACAATATATTATAAACTTGGAGGGCGATGAAGGAATCGGGCGACAGATTCGCATAGTGTCCATGTCAGATTTAGCTCCAACACTAGCTTCACGTGTTCTATTGTGCTATATGCTGGACAAGGTGTTGAAACCTAGAAGGCAAGGCAGCTTAACTTTACATTGCGATAGCGTGGGCATTAGGCTGAATTTTATGTTAGCAAAGCTTGCAAATAGAAGTGTATGTGTGATATGACGTCAGTTGATTCAACCACTCGAAGCCATCGGCTTCATGGCTTCCTCTCCTCCTTAATTCATCGCAATCATGGGCTTCCTTGAGGTACTTTGTGTGCAGACATGAATAGAATGGCCACTGAGAGCGGTTATCACCTCTTTTGCTGTTCCATACATCTGAGTCCAGTATTTTGCACATGTATTCCCGAGCAAATAAGCAGCGACTTTAATGAGTTTCCATAATCGTCGGCCGATACAGGCTATGCGTGCTGTTAAAAGTCAGCTTTTGGAATACAGTTGGTTCGCCCACACAGACCCAGAAGCTAAGACACCTGCCCAAGAGAACGTGTTTTGACTGCGCCGTCTCGCTTCACACTAGAAGCCAAACTTCAGAGCTTCTGCACTGGGGTCGGCCAGGAGCGACGGGGACCTTCACTTTGGCGTGTCAGATCCAATCTCAGGTCATTATGTTAATTAGGTTAACTGCAATGGTCTCAAAGTATGTACAGTCATAATACGACAAATCCAGGACCTGCTGGTGTTGTCACAGTGAACTTAGTGCACGCATCCGAATGTGAGTGAGCGAGTATATAACAATGATTCACCCGAGAAGCGGGATCGACTGAAATTCGTCTGGAAGAGGATATAAACAAGATTTGGAACCAATAAGGACGTATTCCCTCTTAGTCTGCACATCCGCCCCTTTTGCTACCGGCTCGGCCACATCTCCGCCTGTGGGCAAGGGTTACAGCACTGACCCTCCAGTTTCTGTCGTTTTGGCGGGTGAAGGTCGTCAATATGTGCTTTTTGATGGGTTAGAGGCTGGTCCCATGCTGTGTATCTGTTTTGTTTTGCTGGAAGGTTGCAGGAAAGTATGATGTTTCTTGCCCTAATGGCCTCTGGTGACATATACGACGGAATAATCTGATCGCTTCCCCCAGGTGAGTGGTTATCGGAAGTCGAATTGTCGCCGTATGCCACTTCTGTCGGGATCGAATGCTCTTGTGGGCTAGGTGTCGATAATGTTTCGCAGGGGTTAACGTACAAAGGGAGGATTCCAGGCCCCAATGGCTCCTGATCAGGAACTCCAAAAGTCTGTGCTGTAGCAATAATTTGCGGGGGCATTACGTAGTTCAACTGCTCTGAGGCGTCAAGTCGGTGATCTTCTTGCCACATGTGTTGCAAAGGCGATGTGCTGTCGAAGGGGAGTGCTTCGATGTGCGCTGCCCTCCCGACTTGGGTATTTAGCGGAGTGTCATCAAGTCTATATATGTGACAGGTTGGTATTATCGCCGAAGTATTTGATGAAGGAGGGGTGATTTCATCTATACTCTCGCTGGAATATGATGGAATTCCCGAATCCTCGTCCGACTTGTTGCTGGACGGTGTAAGAAGATCGGTCGATACCATAACGCCGCCCTTTGAAGTCTCCAACTCGCGGAACGCACCAGTGTCATGCGAATGAAAGGGCAGCAGCATAGTGGCGAATTGTTTTCTCATAAACAACAATTAATATTTTCGAGATCAAAATAGGTCTTGTTCGGATGCCGATTGTAAAGAGTCGCCAAGTACATCTAGGCTTTACGGGTTCTTATAAGCCAGGCTACTCATTCAATGGCAAGAAAGATGGCGTATAGAACCATTTTAAGTTCTGGCTGGGGAAGAAATCACCCCAACTGACGTCACTGGGTAGAATTCATCAGACGGCATAGAAGGGAAACAGAGAGGTACCCATTGCGTGGTGGTGTTTGCTTCACCTTGAATCAGGGGTCCGGAGCCACGCCCACCAACAGGATCTCCTGGAGGCTAGACCGAACTAGACCCCGACGACGGTGTCTCGTCTACTGTGCGGCTGGACTACCCACATACACAGGGATGCTGGAAGATTCGAAGGCGATACGTAGCGATCCGAGCATTTCCATTCGTGGTGTGGCCCGCAAGCCACGATCCTAAGTCGTCTGG
This sequence comes from Metarhizium acridum, assembly GCF_019434415.1. NCBI lineage: Eukaryota > Fungi > Ascomycota > Sordariomycetes > Hypocreales > Clavicipitaceae > Metarhizium > Metarhizium acridum. The sequence continues at coordinate 1,260,706 of NW_027094025.1, read as the reverse complement.
TTGAAATTCCTCATCTCAAGAGGTGGTTGATTTCGCCAGCTTCGCGGTTCCAGCACTTTTCACTGGTGGTTACGTTGCAGTAAACCTGTTTTGAGGGAACTGAGGCTAAAGGGAAGCCCCCGCTAGACAAAGACACAAACATAGCCAAGAGACTGAGTCAATAGCGGGCGGGAACAAATCTTGGGCTGAGGAACCTTTCATGCCCTGTGCGTGCATCCCACTTACGCTTTCGGGCGGTTTTAATTCTTGTGGAGAGAAATCTCCAGAAACTGCTGGCGCATTTTCCTGGCGTTGGCGTCTGAGACCCAAGCCAGTGATTGTACCCCAGCCTGTTGGCCAGCCTCTGTTTTGTCTCTTTTGACGAACGGCTCTCCTGCAACTTGTTGTATTGCATATTCCTGATTGAATATTGCATAAAATATTACGATTTTCGCGAGTGAGTGTACTAGTGTAGTCTCCTTCTGAAATGTTCATATGAGAAGGATCTTAGAGGCTGAATACGGAATGTGAGATACCAGACGCGGTGGCTATGAGGGCCTGCCATACTACAAGTCATGTTAACGGATTAAAACCACGAGGGATTGTTAGAAGAACCAAGTGTGTAAGACCGTGAACTTCTGGTTGAACTACATCCACGCGCGTCTGGTACCATTCTTGATTCGCTCAGTTCTTTGGTTCATGTACCGTTGGCAGCTCTTCCGCCAATTCCCCGACCGATTTTGCCACCATGGGTAGCCTTTGCCTGAAGTGTGGGATGTTTAGACTTCCAACTTTCAACCATGCTACAAGGTGGCTGACATCCTGGTCGACAGTGTCTTACTATTGTGAGCAGGTGACTCATTTCAGAGTTCGTTTTCTCTGATGTGGAGGACTATGAATCCCATGGCAAAGATTATGTACATGAATATCTGATAAGCAATAAACGTGGCGTGATACCTGATGCAGCCCTGACGTATCTTTTTCCTTGCCATCACCAATGGCGTTCCTGAAGTTGGTTTTCTCTCAATACTTGGCACAAAGTAACTTACTCCGCAGGGCAGCATGTCAATCATGCCTCCAGTTAAAATACTTCGTACCATTTCTTAGATCATAATTACTTTTGGGCACCTTGCACACTAGTCTGTTGTCAGCGTTGTGTGTGTCTTCCGGCCGCCTCTTCGTAGCCTTCAATTCGTGGGGATGTCTCAGCGCTAATTCGATGCGGTAGCTACTGCGTCCATTCCAGTGGGCCAAGATGTTGGCCGTGGTCGCGTTTCATGGGCTTCTGAAAGATTTCGAGGATCAGGTCGTACGTTGTGCGAATGTATTGTAGAGAGCCCCAAAGGTCCTAAGTTGCATGATTGCACCAACGATGCAACTATTGCCACCGAAAAGAGGCTGAGCCATAGTAAATTCGGCGACGGTAAAATTGCAAGACTGCTTCGAAGTCACTAGGCCTTGCAAGGGTGAGTGTATTACGGAGCCTTTGCACGCTGACGCAAAGCGATGGTTACATTGTGACGGGGAGAGTTTACAAGTTTATGCTGGTGGCCACATGTAGCTTCATATATGAGTTGGGGTAATTGCATGATACTGATTTGTACTTTTCCTCATATCCAATGACGACCACAATATTGAACAAAGTAGCACCCTATTACTCTGCTTGATGTAAGAAGCAAAATCTTTTAGATATCTGTATCCTGCGTAAGAGATACTGACGATTCAGAAGGTTATCCTCCAATATGAACAATCCAAGTCCATGTCACCCCCCTCCTTGTCCTGGGCCGCCAACAGATCGGCCACTGCCCCCTTTGCCAACCAAGCGCGCTGTTGCATAGATCACCATGGAAGAAATTTTTAGGAAACTCCGATGCTTGTAGATATAAAGTACGTACTATGCAGTAATTATCATCATAGACACCTTTCTTTTGACTTTGGTGGTTATTTATAAGTCTGCCTTGCCTTCTCCAAATGAGGTGTAGAGCTCGTCATCGAGGAGGTACCTGCCAACCGTTTTGGACATGCAAATGACTCTAGGCTCTAGAACTTTGTGGAGGCACGTATCATTTCGCAGGCCTAATATGACGTCTTCTACACTTGGTTGACTGAGGGACTGCACACAAAGGGTACCCTGTGCTGCTTGCTGCACCAATTCCTGCTCTTTTCTAACGCTTGAAAGATCTCCAAGCTTGGCCATCTTACCATTATTTGCTGACGATCACTGCGTTCAAGTCGCCACATTAATAAGACATTCAAGAATTTGATCAAGTCCCGTCCAAGTGTTATCGCGTCGTCAGTACGATCTGGATTTACCGCCAGTATAGGGACACATCTGGAAGCCGCAAGGATCCTATCCAGGGTAACTCCATTTAAAGAATTCCAAGCCATTTCAAGATACCTCGAACCTTCCAGTAACGATTCTATATCATCAGCCGAGCGAGTGTGAGTAAAATGCTTTGCAAGACTGCAGCCAAGATTGCCCAGTATAGCTGCGCGAGAAGGGTGATCATGTGGCAGGTAGTCTAAACACTGGCGACTCAATCTGATAGACTCGTTGAGATCTTCAATTTTCCGTAGCTTATCATAGCGGATGGCGAATTTATTCGAAAGATTGTTGATCTTTGAAAAATCTGGCTCTTGTGTGTACAATATTACGGCCTTTTTCGCGAGCTTGATTGCCTTATCCAAATCTCCAGTATCGTTGTTGGCGTCACCACGTCGCTCAAGCAGATTAGCAAGAGTATCCAAACAATCCGCATGAAGCAGCACCGGCTTCCTTCGTAATTTAACAGCCTTTACTAAAACGTTTATGCCCTTCTGCAAAGTATTTTTGTCACCGGTTCGTCGATATAGTTGCAAAAACCCAGAGCCGAGCCACTCTAATCCGCGGGCTAGATTCGTATTGTCGTCCATAACCAACTCAAGAATCTCCTCTGTAATTTTTATCGACTCTTGTAAAATAATTCTAACTGGCTGCCGATGGTAATAGGTGGCCAGCTTCAACTGGAGATTAATCCTCCACTATAAACGATCAGGGCTGTCGGCTGGAAGTAAATATACGGAAGCTCTTGCCAAGTAGATGGCACGGCTTAGGTCTTCCATTTCCAGGGTTTTATGATAGCTGCTTTCTAGTTTATTGCCAAGGTTATTGATCCAAGTTCTGTACTTTGGATTGTCTGGTGAAGATCCATCGCAAGCCTTTTGAAGAAGTTCAAATTGACTCTTTAAGATGCTCATTCTTTTTAGTCTTGTCATATAGGTAGCCTAGACAAACTGCAAGAGTATTACACCATTCTGCTAATCTCGGGTCGTTGTCTGTTGTCAACTCAATGGCTTGTCTCGACTTGCTAATAGCTTCGTGTATAACGTCTTCTTCCTGGGTTTTTTTCATAGAGCTTTAGAAGCTTTTTTGCGAGATTATTAAGCCAACCTGCTCTCTGAGCATTTGCTGACGATTCTATCAAAAGAATATTTCGATTTTCGGCAATCGCGGTATTCAGGTAGTTGATGTTATCTTCTCGTACACTCTTTTCAGCGAGCATATTAGCGAGTTTATTCAGTCTTGTCCCAATATCTGGGTCATCACGAGCAGTTAACTTCACATATTTGTTAATAGCGTTGAAAGCTTCGTCGAAGTCTGCCTGATCGTTTGTCCACAGATAGTTTTCCTGAAGTGCAACGCTATAGTTGCATAAACACCCGGGGTTCTCTGGTTGAAGTATAAGGCTCTCCTTGGCGCAATCCACTGCTGATATGAGAACGGCCTTACTTCCCGAGTTTCGATACTCGGAGAATAGTTGAACGGCTAGTGATGCCCACAACGCAGGCGTACGACTACTATCCATCCTAACACCAGCCCGTTCAAGAACATTGTCTGTTCCCTGTTGTATCTTACGGATCTCTGATTTAAAAAAGGTAGTCAAATCCATAATGCATGATGTCTTTATAGTAGAACCGTGATGCCCCCCCCCCCCCCCCCCCCCCCCCCCCCGGGGGCACCGGTGCACGGTATTTATGTTGGTTTGGTTGAGCAGCTAGACTGTGGATCGGACACGTCCGCCATGCCCTATGCAGCACATCATTGCAGCACATCATTAGATATCATTACTTAGCAGATGACTGTTGAATAAATAGTGGAGACTTTAAGTGATCCATCGGCTGGGTTATTGTGGCTGACGCCTCGCCATTTGTTGCATATGCGTCAGAACCGATCTTAAGCCTCTTGTTGCCGTAGCCTGTATCGGGGAAGGTTGTTGCAGAACAACACGCGGTGAAACAGGAGATGTTGATCCACTGGTTGATGCCTATGCGCAGCTTTTCGGCACAATTTGATGAGCCGTGCATCGAAGTATATATGTCCCGCCAGTTCTCCAGGCGCGACATTCACTAACAGTAATCAGCTTGATGAACCCTGCGAAGAGGCGGAAAAGCTGCCACCTAGTCGTCGTGGCCCCAGAAAGGCTTACGACCTTCGCCCTCTCCCGCCGAAAGGGCAACTCACCGCGGAGCAAAAGGATAGTGGGACTAACGAACAGCTTGTGCCACAACGCAAGCTGTCACAAGCTTGTACGTAGTTCGAAGCTAACGCCAAATCGGAAAGCACCCTTGAGTATTTAATTAGAAGCGACATTGGTGGGATTCAATTTATTCTATTTCGGGGGACGCATCACGTATTTGCCTCTCTCAGCCCTATCCCTGCTATAGTATCATTAAATGCCTTGATGATTGGATCGTACAGAATATTCGGATCCTGTGGAGTACCGGTGAAGAGACCATCCTTATGCGGGAACAGTACATCTCTTATTGTCCTACACAAAGGCTTGACACAATCAAATACTTGGGAACATTCCCTCAATATGGCTTCAAGGCCATTTTTATCCATATCGCCACGTTTGTTCCGCGCAATGTCCTTGTAGGTTCCAGTGTACCAGTGCGAAAGTATGGTCTTTGTCGCCGGCTTTTTTGAAGCACCAGCCAATGCCCAACCGCGGCGAGCGCATAGCCAGATGAGAACGTAGAAGAAGGCTTCAATATCGTGCCGATAAGTGTGCGAAATTCCCAGGAGCACTTCAATTGCCATGAACTCCATTGTGCCGGTCCGGTGTCTGGCCCCGCTAGGACCCTTGCCTTCTTCCTTTGCCAAGTCCAAGTCGATGAGCATGCCCTTAAAGCCGTCTGCCATTCCCGGATCGGTGATAATTATATTGTTTTCCGAGATGTCTCTATGCAGGATTTTGCCATCCATGTAGAGTGAGCGATGAACCTTGATAGCGTCACGAAGACTTTCAAGGAGTTCGACGACAGACTTGAATTGGCTGATGGATCGCCCTGCCGGAGAAATTGCCAGCACGCGAAAGATGCGGTTATCGTATGGTGCCTGGTTTTGCTGGACAAGGCTAGTACCTTGCGGTTCTTGAACAGGATAAGTGACCCCGTTTTCTGCTTGTTCTGTCTCTGCAAGCTGGCTGTTTGACCGAGATCTCTTAGATGAATGGCTTGACCAATCCGTTAGCTTCCGCTTGCCGTCTCCATTGCTGGCGATACTGAGGCCGTGAAACTGGCTGAAAGAGTGGCTCGGTGGAGGTTGTGATTGCGAAAAGGATGTAGTGGTACTGTCAGGCACACTACGAAACTTATGCGGAGCCGAGAAGACCAGACCTTCACGAAGCTTGCTTATGGTAGTGACTTCTTCATGGTAGCCAACCACTCTCGCGAGACCTTTAACGCCGCGTTCGTTTGCCTTGTTAAGAAGATCAGCCTCGGGTGGTCGCATATTAGAAGTCCAAGAGTATTTTACGACTGTATCAAAATCTCCTGCGCCAGCGGCCCTAGCGAGGAAGCAAGACGTGCCGCGACAGACAATGGCTCGCTGATGGGCGATCGGGTTGGGGTCGAGTTCGAGTTGATGTTTCCGCTTCTTCCCGCGGGTTTCAACAGGTATGGTGACAAACAACTTGTTGTCTTTTGCTTTGGTAAAGGTATCCAAGCCCAGCTCCTCGTCACTCATCATCAAATATCCACACATGACCCGAATGAACTTCTCGGGCTCCTCATGGATGTCAAACGTAGCCCCGCTGTACGGCCCAGACCGGTCAAAGATCCATGTCTCCATTTCTGTGCCAGTAAGAGAGAAGGCGTGCACAAAAAATCGTGTGGGCTGGTAGGCGAATACATTTCGCACAGCACTGCCTATCTGAAGCCATAGACTCTTGTTTGTCTGGTTGGATTGCTTAAGCTCGCCTACGATCATCACGTGTCTCCAGTCGTGCTTCGCGTCTGCTGCGTCGACTCTTTTCATTTTGACAAAAAGATCCAGTTGACGTGACGCCTCAGCCCCAACTTTATTGCCTCCGTTGCTTCTGAAGTATGCGGCTCGTTCGGTTGCCAGCAGCTCTTCCTGCAAGTTGAGTAACCAGTCACATACCTCGTCTTCGGTGGCCGCGTCCGGCAATTGTGTCCATCTCTTCTCGCTCTCGCTATAGCGGCTCTTGACGCTTTGCCAAATTCGCTTGGCTCGCCTGTTCCATTTGTGTCTTTCAAAATATTTCTCATGGAAACCTTCTACTGCACGGTGCGTACAGTGGCGAATCTCTTCGAACACGCGAGGCTCGATCTTCCGTCGCGTCTGTTCTGGCCCTTGCTGCGAAGCAGATGAATGGGTTATCGGGGTTTCGAAGGATGGTGGGAGGCTCGGTGGTGGGGTGGAGTGAGAAATTGATCGCACGAGAGCTACGACGGCAGCCCAGATTTCGGTATCTGGCGCCTGCTTCATCACAAGTTGCGATAACGGGCGAAATTGTTTGTACTCAATGTCCCCCTTTTGAAAACGAGTGCGGACAACTCCCAGATCAGAGAACAGGGAGTCACGAGCAGTTCTGGAAGCAAGTGCTAGCGAAACATCAGATGCAGACAGTATTGAGAATAGCTTCCCTATGGCCGCCATGAACAAGCGCGGCCGTCCTGGCGCACCTGTGCTGTCATCTGATTGAGAAGCTTCGCGGCAGGTGTTTCGCTCTGCCTCGCGCAATGCCTCACGAACACCGCTGAGCGAGTCGCCGAGAGGATTTTCGTCGATGGAGTTGCACTCTTCTCGAGTAAGATGGGCCATTCTGTAGGCTACTATAAACGACGGAACATCATCAGTAGAATGAATTAGCAAGACGATCAGTGCATGCCATCCTGTCACGGGGGGCACAAGTTGAGAACAGGGAGCCCCAGGATAGATGGCAGCCAAGACGTTGAGTTTTGCTTAGTAAGCGGAACTGAACCCTTGGCAGCCCATAGGTTCGCGGGTACCGCGAATGCTGAGTCAGTAGGGTACCGGTACAAAAACTCCAACACCGCGAGTGACTAGATATCACGAGGCACTTGCTTAGTTTGCAGAAAGATAAAAGGAACAATAAACTATACTGCTACTGTGAGTATAACGACCAGAAATATCCACTATTGTGATTAGGCTTGCCGCCCGAAGATAGACCGCCACAACTTGGAGTACGTTACACCTTAGGTGTTGCGCCAATCAAGCGGCATAACAAGATAAGCTCAGCAGTGACATAAATGTTTCACACCTAAGTTCTCAGACAATAAATCAGTTTGAGTTATTTCCATCGATTTACCCCCAGTACAAGAAGCACCAGAGTCAAGTTATATATACTCATTATCCCATTGAGGCCGCTTCAATAGTTAGTGTCGTTGTACCATCTGTACATGTCGTAAGAGCTCCAGAGGCTTAGTAATTTGTGGGGAACTACAAAGCCAATCAGGTTGCTTGCATCAGGGATTTTAAATTCGCGGGTTACCGCGAACCTATGGGCTCCCTGGGAAACCCTTGGCTTCCACCAAAAAACGACTAACGGACTGGCCATGCCAGCGAAATCAACGCGATAAATTCCAGCGTAACGACTGCAGCTGTGTCCTTGGATGCAAGTGTGGAAACACTAACTCAGCTACCGTTCCTTGCTCTTCACTCTCGACTCCCAGCTCCTTTGCCAACGACTGAAGAAATTGAGACGTCAAGCGAGCTCCTTCAGGAATACACCGGCCGACGAATCGTGCGTTTCGGCGACCATTACATAATAAAATATGGCTTAAATGTGAGCCTGGTCGAGCGAGAATATGTTGCTGATCGGGAAAATACTGCCAGCCCATGTTCCAGAAGTATATGCCTTATATTCCACCAAAAATGATGCAGGCGGCATATTGTCCATTATATTGTCATGGAAAGAATCGCTGGAGATAGGCTTGACACCATATGGGACGGCTTTGATTCAGGAAAAAAAAAATGAAATTGCTAAGAAACTCCGGTCGTACCCAGATACAGTACGGAGTCACCCTTCCCCAGGTTATTTCGGATGTATTGGCAGACGGCAATTCGAAGATTCCATGTTCTGGATAGCACCTGATGACAATATTTCGAGCTCTGCAATCAGCGGGCCTTTTGACTCGGAGTCCTTATTGAACAGAGCTTTAATAGAGAAGTATCTTCATAACGGCGGCCTGAATCAGAAGGCCGCGTTTTACCGTCGTGCACTTCCTCTTATTCTGCGTGGTTACAGGCCAATATTCACGCATGGTGACTTACAAAGAAAGAATCTCATAATAAGAGAAAACGGGGTGGTCGTTTTAATTGATTGGGAGGCAGCTGGTTGGTATCCCGAATACTGGGAGTATGCCATGGCGGTGTTTGCGTGCGGGGCGTGGCAGGATGATTGGCACGAGTTCATCGGTCAAGTCTTGGTCGAATATCCAATCGAATATGCATGGTCTGACATGCCGAGGAGAGAATTATGGAGCTAGAAGAACAGTGAGCCTAAAATATCGAGCAAGCCGTGTGTAAAATTATCTGTGAAACGCGGACAACGTCCCTGGCGTTTAGCCAGCCAATGCTTGGTGGTTAGATTTGACTCATCAATCTGTTTCAAGACGAGGAGACCCTGGGTCGGCATATCGCTCACTTCGCACTGACAAAATGGTCGGCGGCTAATTGACTTCATCGCTAATTCCGCGCCGGCTGCAAGCCGTGATTCAATATATATATAATATATATATATATATATATTTACATGTAAAGCCTTGTACATCGAGAAAAATGCCTTCAAAGATTCCGTGCTGTGGCCACACCGCCCGACCGAGGGTGGGGTGGATACAGACGTTTGGCCTAATATGTATTATTAATAATACACCTCCTAGTGGCGGCAGGTGGTGCGCCGTGGAGAGTACTGCTCCACTGGCAGAAGGGGGGCGTGACTGATTTGGGGGGTTGTCTGGTGCCTGGGCCAATAATCACCCACCATTGACACTGGAAGGAACCGTGATCTCAAGGAGGGACGGAGGTCTTTACATTGGGCGCAGTCAAACCCTCCACCCCCCAAAAAATGGTATTAGTGAGGAGTGAGGCCATTAGGTGCCGGGGAGAGGAGGCGCAGAACGGGCAAAAGACACGTGGCTGATGCATCAGAAGTTTGGGAGAAACATTGCTAAGGTTTGTTGTGGAGATTTGACAGCTTCGACGGCGGATTGTTGCCTCTGAAATTGCAAACAATAGAGCTTCTCTACACATCTTCCCACCAGCCAGGGTCCTGTCCAGAGTCCGCCATTATGCAGGGAAATAGACTATCGCTAAAGGACTTTAAAAGAGTGGAATTTGCGAAAGTTTATCTTCTCACTACTCTGAGCCAGGTGGCACCAAATGATCAATACAATAACGCTAGCCAGCCTACAGAAAAAAGCCCACCACAACGATTCTGCTTCAGATACTGTTTATAGAAATAACAAACGTGTCCTTATATTTCCAATATGCATTGTAGTAAGGAGAAGGTTCGTGCCTTTGTGCTTCAGCTTGACAACCAACTTTACCTGCCTTCACAATTTTGATGCAGAATGCAGAATAGGTGCATCATATTTCTACCAACTTACATCATCTGTGCCGCCATTTCTGCATGACTCTACTGAACTGGCATGCTTTCAGGATCCTTAACAAACTGTTCTATCTTTCTGAGGCCCACGAGATCACCCTCAATTGTGTCTGCTAGCTCCTTCGGCACCCAGCCTTCAGTATGTCCACCACCAAAGTCCACAAGCCATGTATCCATGTTCCTGTCAACCAGTACATTAGCCGGTTTGGCATCACCCCAAGATATGCCCGCGGAGTGTAACTGGCAAAGGGTATCTCGGATTTGTCCTATCCACCGATCTTTTAGAGTGCCCGGCGTTTCTGGCTGTACCGCACATGAGAGCGTCGTGCCACCACAGTCCACATCGGTGAGTAGCAGACCATACACTAGCCCGCTTCCGTCCTTGACGAGTCCCAATAAGCGTGAAATACGAAGCGATGCATCGACTGACGCGTTTCGGATGGCCTGATACTTTGCAACCTCCTGTCTGAGGCTCCAATTATCACCCAGGTGCATCATCTTAAGAAAGGCTTTAGTGCCATCTGGCAACAGAACCCTCCTTGGTACATGAGTCGGAACTCTACCCCGGTTTTCTTCGTCAATCCAAACCTCGGACGGGAGATAGCCAGGCCACTGTTCATAGTACTCTTCGCTTAATGGAGTGCCATACCTTGATCCGCTATTTCGGCCAAGGGTCATGGGCTTTGCAACAAGCTTCTCGTAGATGCCGCAAATCTTGTAATGGTGCGTTTCTGGGGTAAGAAAATCTTGCACAGACCGCTTACACGGGTTAGGCGAAGACTTCATTCCATGAAATATCGGAAAAAGAGGCTCGGCAGCCCAATCATAGAAGTCATCAACGGTATACCCATCGAGCTCGAAATCCTCAGCAACCCGCAAAAAGAAAAGATATCTTTGAAGAAGTTGAGGGGATGCATCGAAGTTGCTCCTGGATAATTGGAGGACGAAGCGCACACCGTTACACATGATGACAAGCTGGGAGTCGGTGCTGCGGCATGAAAATGTAAAGTTGATAACTTCCCAAGGCGGGAACGCGTCGTCACCCGCTAGGCCCGAAGAATCGTTTCCCATGTTGATGGCCGAAATGGTGGTAGATTGTGTGGCAGAGAGTGCAAATGGCAAGTGCAGCGAGGTTTGTGGGCCGAAGACATGGTCAGAGGTATTGGCCAGATCTTATGTAGCCACCTAATGCCCCTCTGTTGGCCTTAGTTGGCGGCCAATAACTGGTATCCCCGACTCTTATTCGTCAACCGACAAGGGCGGATATCCGATCTGAGTGGGACAAGGCCGAACTCACGCCGCTTGGCCATGTTTGAGTAGACGCGCAAGAACCTCAATATTGTTTCATCTTAGAGAATTAATCATCTTCCCTTGAAGTATTAATGATCAGACGCGTTGGCGACTATAGTCAGCTGAGACAGGTGACCCTGAGGAGAACGCGCGCGCCTACATGGTACGTTTCTTATCACAACCAGAGATGTCCAGTGGCTGTCCGGGTGTTGGGGTGGTGTCGCCAGGCGCGCGCTTAACCCAGCGGATGTATTTGTCCACATAAAATGTGTCACTCAGCAAACATATAAATAGCTAAACAGAATTTCCAGAGGACTGGAGAGCATACAATGTCAAGCCCGATTGCTTTCTGTCCTGACTACCACCATATATGTCCTTTCCCAAATCACAACAAATCCCTTTCAGAATCCGTCAATCCCAGGCTATCACCATGTGCTCTCGGTATTACAGGCAGTACCGATGTGGTCACAGAGCTTACGCCCAACCAGACTATTGTGAATTTGCGACATACAACAACCGTACCAAAAGGTGGTCTATGTGCCCTCAAGGGCGGTCTCATACCGGGGTTTCTGACGAGAATCTCTGCGGCGAAGTCGAGTGCTATTTGGCAGACCTCAAGAGTCGCGGTTGGAGTTGCTGCAACTGTGGAGAAACAGGAAACAGAATGGACGGTTGTCTTGGGCCTCCTGGGGGGCGAATGGGGGATTGTCCTCACTACGTCTGCACACAATGCAGCTATACCAGATTCAGGTAGCTGGGATGATAGCACTCGTGCGGCTTCACTGGACATTTTCCCATTACTTCGCGTTGGAGCACCCGTGCCACAAACCCCCTTACCTGAAACGGGGCAATGCGCGGATCACGAACCTTAAGAGTGGATACATTGAATGATGGGTTCACAAAATACAAAGCGACGTAGAGGGTGATTTGCAAGGGTTGGATAATATGTTGTAGCATATATTTTCGCAGAGCCTGCCAAATATCAGTGGTTGCACATGTATGCCTTTTCTTGAATCTCAAACCATGAGCCTCCGCATCGCACATGCCGTCTTGAACAGATGGCGACTTACTCAAGAGCTATGTCGATGTAGAGCAGCAGGCCGCGCGCGATCGCGAGTACGGCCATCATTAAGAGTCCGCGTCTAACTGGCAAGCTCGCAGCGGTCAGCTACGACTTGTTGAGTCGGTTACGGGGTGCAAGAGGGCGGCTTCAGGGCTTGTCGGTTCCTGCGAAGTGGAGTAGCACGAAACTTGAGGTATTTGTTCAGAGGACACTTAGACCACCTCGCCTGCTTCCCTTTCCCCATATTATTATTAATATATTACTTCGGGCATTTTGACGCTTCCTTTTCTGTCCCATTCCAGTTCGCGGGACAGTGAACACTACGCTAGAAACGATAAGGGTTAGCCGTAGCATTGTCTCGACGAGTCAGCGTCAAACAGGAGTCTGTTGTCCTGGCGAGACTGGTTCGTTCTACTCGTGCCACGCCCCCACTTTTTCGGGTCGCGACTTTTTCTGCACCCTTAAAAAGTCGCGACCCGAAAAAGTGGGGGCATGGCACGAGTACGGGCGAAGGTGACAAAATCATCTGGTAAGGAGGGTGTGATATGGTCTCGACGCACATGCTTGAGGGCGAGTTCATTAGGCGAGAATCGCTCTTTCAGCTACCGAAGAACTCCTCATTACTATTCGGGAATGCCTCGCGGAGACGGTCATCGATCCAGGATAGCTGTCGCAGTCCCAGCATGCTCTTCTCATCGATGATCAGGTAGTTGATGTCCTTCAGCTTCTTCTGGAGATGGGCCATGTCAGTGGGCGAGAGGGGCTTGAAGTCCTTGTTGATTGGAAGGTGTAACAGGGAGTGCAAAGTAGTCCCCGATATCTGATTTCCCGCGACGCCAGTGGGCGCGGCACGCCAAACAGGTGTCCCTCTCCCGGCAGCAGCGGCTTGGAGGTGCGCGGAGAGCAAATTAATGAGGTATGACTTCCCGGTACCACCTCCACCATCCACATGGAGCAGCAACTGAGAGGGTTCCTGATTCAGGAAGCGGTCCATCACGGTATCGTATACTAAGCGCTGATCCCGATTTAGGGAATCTCGAGCTTCCAAGGGCTGATGATCCACATCAAGGTCAAGGCGGTTTGCCGCCTTGCGTTGCTTCCAGTAGTCGCCCTTGAGAATACCGTCATCAGTATACCGTCCAACGTGAGGGGTCCAATCATAATTGATGTCGATGTCTCGGCGGCCGAGGATGTCGATATCCTCTTCTTCCAGCGGGCGGTCGGGAAGCATGCGGGCGAGTTCATGCCAGTCTTCATCCACAATGGGCTCTTCATGGACCTCAAGCTCAAATTCGTCATCCTCAGCCCTCAATTCATTTGTATCTGGCTCCCCATAATGATCGTCCGCATGGGTGTCACCGTGCTGCTCTCTGCAAAACCTGTACGCAGCCGCGAAGGAATCGAACCGCTGCCCGCCCACGGTGAGCAACTCCTCTGGAGAGCGATGCGGATGAGCCATCATCAATTTAACACGGCAGAAGTCACCAAACTGGGGAGATGCCTCCACGGACCTGTATCGAGGAAAGTAAGACAGGACTCTCTTCTTCGCGTTGGCAGCGAGTCTCCTCCACGTCTTGAGATTATACGATTGCAGGTACTCGAGGTAGGTTGCATCCTCGTGCTGGTCATTTCTCTCGAGAAGATACCTCCTGTAGCTGCCGACGGTCTCATTGACATCTTCATCCACGCGATACGAACGTGCATGTTGCTCCAAAGGACGGCAGTCGACAGAGACCACCATCCGCGTGCCTTCCTGCAGAGGAATGTTAAGGAGAAGATGGGAAATCTCCTGCGCCGAGTAATCTCTCTCGGCAATCAGCTTATTCATCAGGCGAGAGGAGAAGGACAATAGCGGCTGAAGGTGTGCTGTGTGCGGCAAAATCTGGTCTGCAAGCTTACAGTAAGGCTCAGTCTTCTTCTCAGATTTGCTGCAATACTTGGCAGCGTACGTAATAACCGCCTGTAAGCTGGTGAAAGGAGATATGTCGATATTGGCTAGCCAGCCTAGTATAATGGCGGGATTGAAGTGATTCATGAGATTGTCATTCCGCGCCGCCTCGAAGACATAGTACGACTTGCCTTCCTTCCCGATCACTGCGGCCAGCTCCCGCAAGGCACGGGGAAAGTCAAAACGACACTTCCACTCTGGATTGGCCGCATTGGCCGCCTCAATATCTGCAGCAGCGCCTTCCATATCCCTCGCCAGATCACCGGTTATCTTCCTTACACGTAAGCAGTACGTGGTGTTACACTTGTGACGCTGGCAGCGGTTGACGATTTGTGAGAGCCGCAGGAATGTCATTTCAGTGCTCAGTGGATCTACGCTCAGGGGGTTGCCCTCACCCTGGGGCATAGTCCTACTCGGCTTAGGATTAATGGCAGTGATGTGGAATCCCCACGTGCGTGCAAAAACATCACGAGCGGCTTCATCCACCATGTCGACTCTAGGGCAATTCTCCATCCAGTACAGGCCATGGTTGTGCGGACTGCCACGCCCTTGCCATTCATACCGATCCCAGTAATCCGTAATGTTGAACTTCTTGCTTAACACGATATCTCGAAAGAAGCAGTATCGGCGGTAGAAATGGAAAGCAGCAATATGAGGATTCTGACGCAAAGGTTGGCGCGAGAGACCCATCCTCTCGGACTCGGACGCAGCCAGCCATTCATCGTATCGGGGCATGTGCTGGTAGAGACTCCGCCAGTGTAAATCTGCCGGGCTGAATGTGATGAATGCACCAGGACATCCAAGGTTGTAGGCATAGGCCTCGAGGTCCTGCCTCTTCCTGTTCCAGAAGGGGCGCGTGCCGCGAATAGGTACCGCATGTCTTGTGATTGAGTTGATTAGCACCTGCACCTCAGGGTCCTCGCTGTGCTCCAGTGCCTGAACAAGCTGCTCCCGTGTGAGCGGTTCATGACTACCATCGTGTTGCTTCACGAAGTATTTGGACCGTGCACGGGCCTGTGACCGCATCAGAGTATTGAAGGCGACGAAGCGGAAGGTCGGGTGGCGTGCAAAACGCCCGTCATGCCAGCGCATCGCGTGCTCGATGTAGTCCTTGTAGTCAATTGACCGTAGCCGAGAATCAACAAAGTCGGCTCTCCCGTCAGGAAAGAGGCAGGGAAAAGCTAAGGAGAGTAGGGCATGAGAGCGATTGAACTCATTAATGGGTGTGCGCCGTATATTCGGAAGCTGCAGCTCGTGCTGCACCTGCTCCTGGAAGCTTGTGGAAAGCCTTGGTTCAGCTTCTGGTTCTCCGGCAAGAATAGACCGCAGAGCATCGAGCTCCGTGTCCTTGGCCAAAAGGTCCGGCACCGCAGCCTCGTCCTCCAGGTCCGGTTCTGCCTCCTCATCTTCCTCGGGTCCAACCTCGGCAGCCTCCACCTGGCTCTGGGGGATGTCGTCCAGGACATTGCCATCTTGAGGCAATTGACTCAGCCGCTCTTCGTCGATGACGATGCATCGATAGCCAGGATGATGGCGCCGGAGGTAGTTAAGCCATATGGCAACTGGCTGGCGGCGTACACGGAACTGGCGGGTGAATTGCCGGCTAAGGTTTGCATGGGACGACGTATTGGAAGGACGGAGTAATACAGTGTTCAACTCCCGCGGCAAAAGCGGGAGTTGGTTGTACACCAAGCCAACCTCGCGGAGAAAGTGAACAACATGTCCCCGATATTTGTACTGCTGGCCCCGCACAAGCATAATATTCACGTGGACGTGAACACGGCCTATTAAAGACTCTTCAGTAGGTGTAAGCTGAGGCAATTGAGTCGGTACGGAGCCAAAATCCAACTGGTTGTCCACAGAGAAGAAGTACGGCTCTTCAGGGCCGCGTTTATCATCCTTTCGACAGCAACGCGCACAAATGCCATCAGAATCGATCTTCATCTGGAACCAACGCTCTTGACATCGACCACAAAATTGCATTTGGTCATTGTCCAGCTTTGTCCAGAACTCACGGAGGATTGCTTTATCACGACAAGTCAAGGCGCAAGCGTCCAGGTCCCCATTCCACACCGGATCTTGTGCGTGAAATACGGCCGATTCTTCAGGTGGAATCATCACTGGACTCCGGTACCGTCGTGGCGGCCCCGACGATCGAGTTTGCCTTTGAGATTTTTTTGGCCGCCCTCCTGTACCAGGGGCAGGACCACGGCGAGCACGGCGACGAGGCCCTGACTTTGTGGAAGGCTGCCGCGAGCAATGGCGAAGAGGGCTTTCGTCCAAGGCATTGCTATTATCGTTCCCGTCTTCGTCCCCTAGATCGGAATCAGACTCTACCCCTAGGTGTTCGAGGTACTTCCGTGGTCGAGCAGGTGAAAGCAGCAAGTTGAAATAGTCCTCGACGTCAACATCAGATTCAGAGAACTGTCCCCTGTCATCCGCTTCCTTGGTCATTCCATCCCCATCTAGGAGCTCATTTGGCTGTAGTCGATCTTGACTCCCAGCTACGTTCCGTGGTTAGCTTGAACAAACTGCCGGGACCACAGCACAAGGATACCTTCTCCAGGACCATCAGAACCTTCAAAGACACCGAGTTGAGAGATTGTGGGAGTTAGTGACACAGCCTCCCCTGCACGGCGTCGTGAACGATGGTCGCGCCGAATAGTGGCCTGCTTGGCCCTGGCGCCGGCCTTGGAGGCATCATCTTGCGAGTCCTTCCCGCCCTTGTGGAACCTAACAGCCAGGTAAGAGTAGTCCACACCAGTCTGCTCGGACGCGTATTGTACCGCAAAGAACCTGGGTACTTGAACTCCATGCCATCTAATGTCACAGCCTGTGTCGAGAGGGAGATAGTCCTCAGAAAGACACATCAGCGCCAACAGCTGGCTCCAAGATGTGAACCCTTTCTCGGCTGAGGGATATCCGTCATAGAGCCGGTGGGTATTTCTCATGGGTAGGATGACAAGTCAGGTACATCCCAATCTGATCTTGACTCTGCCGGTGCGAGCTGCGCGCCAGGAGTCGCTGAAATTGCCGCACACCACCTTCATGCGGCTCGACTACAAGACTGGTTAGACATCGGCGCAGCAAATTCTCCTCGCGACAATTTTGCCTGGTTTGGAAGCGCGGAAGTCCATACCGCTATTCCTTTGACGGCGATGCGCGTTGGGCTTGCAACCGAGGCCTTCGTGTGTAACTACGCCTTCCCGCGCGACATAGACCCCTGCAAGTATTTCGTATACCGCCATCAGCGGACCTGGGAGCGCCGTTGGTGCAGGAGTAGAATTGGGAGCCCTTTGGCCCTTGCCAGTCAAGTATCTGGACCCCTGTCACCAAACTATCTCCTGGTCGACTAGACTTAGGTCTGTAGGGACAGGTTTGTGGTCCATTTCTGGCTACTGCATAAATTCAGGTCAGATAATAATTCCAGATCAGGTCTATAAATCCATTTCAGGCTGGATAGGCCCCAGTCAAGCAAACACAGGTCAAGTAGACACTCGGCATCTGGCTTAAACTTTTACCATCTACGCGTGGCTCACAGGATCATCCACCAATGAACCGTCGCTCTTTTTTGAACAGCCTTCACAACTTACCCGGCACACAGTCAATGTATGTGCGATCGACTTTCAGGCCCCCCTAGGAGACGGCTTGGGAGGAAATTGGAAACTAGAAGTGAGCGATATTTAGATATCGTGCTCCCATCGCAACTCTGTCTTGAACTAACAGTTCTGTCGCTCTTCTCAGGGGCTGCCGACTTTGTGATGATTGCAGTCCATGCATGAAGCAAATGCAGTCTCTTAACTAGGTGAAATGCCTAGAATGAAATGAAAATGACCCGTAGTCCTCTTCAACACCGATGCTGGCTTATGCCACGACGTGCATAATTCCCTTTGTAGACTTTCTCAAATCATGTTCTGGCTTGTTTTCAAACTCTCCCGCGGGAATATTGTTCTGCCAGTGTCGCCTACCTTTCTATTAGGAAACCAGGAATCGACAGTTTAACTACCACGGTTCAAAGTGAACGGAAGGACCTGGTTCAATTTACATCTTGGGCCAAGCAGGCGAAGGCTATTTGGACTGGACGGAAGACACATGCAGCACGTCACTCGTGTTCTGTAACCTTCTATCACTTTCTAAGCTCTTCTAGCCGTCTCGCATTTTACTGTTGATGTTGAAGTGCTTTTATGACCCGTTCAACGCCATATTTAAAATATTCATTCATTCATTTATTACTCTATGTTAAGAATATCCTTCTGGGCCATGACGAAGAACCGTCTTTGCTGTTGCGTACTTGACAATTAACTCTGTGTGAACGAAGAGCGTGGAGACTGGTTGCCTTGTGACCCCACTCTTACCTATCCCCTGTCTGAGACTTTCTGTTGGACCATCATCAGTACACGGTGCGTACGCCCCAACGCTAATACATATAGCGCTCATAGCAAAAGGGGCGTTTACTAATTTCATCGAGCTGAATACTTGACAACAGTGTGACGAGCGCAAGACGATCGCATCGTCGCATCTATGCCTCTGTATTAATACTGTACATACTTTTAATACACATTAAAGAAGTACGATATTTACATGACATTAGTATCTAATTGTTAGGACATACAGTATTGTAGCGCACCCGTGCCTGCTGCTGTGAGCACTGTGTGGGAGTAAGTGTCGCAAACCACCTAAACATCTGCGGGATGGGACCCCGCACCTAACAACTTGAATAAAAACACAACTTTTCTCACCCATTTTTAAGCACGTACGAAAGTGCGACAGTAGGTCTTGGGCTGTCAATTCCTATAGCACCGTAGGCCCCAATATGGCTTCGCCCGTCGTCGATATCGATCCGTATGGAGAAGTATTCATCGTCATCCCCACTGCCGTGACGCGTCCCCAAGCTGGCTTAGCAAACGAAGAGATTATCGCACCTTTGGAGAGTGTGGAAGGCCAAGATAGAAATTCTCTGCCTGCCGATCGTTCTGAGAATGATGATTCTGACAAAGGTTGGCATTCTGATCAACAATACCAACCAAATACTAGAAATCTGTCCTAATCGCCCGCCATAAAGATCCAGCGCATGTTGAAGCTGAGCAACAGTCATCTTTTCGACTGAGGGTTTCTAAGAAACACCTCATAATGTCATCAGTACGTGCCAAGAAGATGTATGGAATAAACTGCAAAGAGTCAACGCCGGACGAGAACGGAAATTTCCATTGGCATTTCGAGCCGATATTTAATCGTCAGGCCTTTGAGATGGTAATGGACATCATACATGGACAAACACATAAGACTCCAGACAGAGTGAGCCTTGACATGATGGCCGACGTAGCCGCCATCACAGACGACTTGCAGTGTCATAATGCCGTCAAATTCGTCGCCAATGCCTGGATGGATCGACTCCAAGCGTCCCCGCCGAAAAAGATATGCTCAGATCTCTACAAATGGATTCTTATTGCATGGGTCTTTGATCAGCCTGATCTTTTCCAATCAACCACGCGTCTGGCAATCATGGAATGTACTGGCACCCTATCTCCAGGTGTGATTCCTGTCAACCCAGCGATTATTGGTATTAAGTTCGATATATCTTCTACTCTAGAATTAGTATTGTGCTAATATTGGACAGAAGCCGTCGAATCAATGAGGGTAGAGCTACTCAGTGAATTAATTGCAGGGGTAGAAAGAATGATAGATGACCTTAGTCGGGGCCATTCCACTTGCACATTTGAGTGCCGATCCATGTGGCTCGGAGCATTGATTCAAGAGATGCGTTCAAATGGCTTATCTTCGCCTGACCCGTCTGAACTAAAGCAGGACCTCTCTCTGACTACCACATTGGGAATCATACGCAACTTTCAATCACCAGTGATCTTCTCGCCACGATCTAAATTTGCCGATGTCGCTGATGGGTACGAAAATCATGATCCAAACACGCTATGGAAACTGCAGTGGGGTCTCGACGAAGATAACTATGGATATTCCTTCTCCAAAAAGAGCAAAATACATAAGAAGGCTGCCTCATCCGTAAGCCTTTGGCAAGACAAAGTAGCACACGACAACCCAGAAACTCTGTTCAAGCACCAATGTTCTTTACATACGCTACTCGAGCCTTGCCTGCGGGCGATAGAGACAAAGGTCATAGGGCTTGACATTTCGTCGTTCTCTAGAGCTGGTTAAGCTTGGGAAATCCCACAACTCATTGGCTGTCACAAATCTTATCATTTCGGAAATGTTGATCGCTTTCAGGATGATCTATGTCATACACTGGCTGCGCCCGCAAAAAGTGGCTGCATTTAGTGATATACGCGTGGCATAATTAAAACTGCCGTGATTCTCAACCGTGTTACGCCCCGATATGGAAGTAGTGAGCGGCCCGTCCCTGGTCTAGACTTCATTCCACATGCCAGAGTGGAACAATATGGGACCAACTCCACGTCCGCAACCTACCACACTCATGGTCAAGTCGAGATACGACGCACACCCTGTGCGTGTCCTTCTTTTTCGTAGAAACCAACCCAAGTCGTCATATTCTATTGACGAGGGCTGTCGTTCCTCGGCGGCGTATGGTATATCCCGGAACTACTTCTACCCTGTCTTCAGCCGATACAACCCGCGACGCCACGCGGCAAGAAAGCCACCCGGCACACGAATAAGTGTGCAAACTGCCGGATTTCGTTCCCCGAGGCTTTTGATGTGCGCGCTATCACGGTGCACAAAGCACAAGGATTGACGCTGAAACAAGTGGTCTTGAACCTGGATCGGAGGGATCATGCGCCAGGATTGTCGTACGTTGCCATATCTCGAGTTAAGAAACTCTCTTCCATCATGTTTGAGACGCCGTTCGATCTAAGTCGATTCACAACCAAAGTGACCACTGAGCTCGAACATGAAGGATAGGGAAAGGGATTGGCACCTGCGCACACTCCAGTGCCTGTAAGTTAATAGATTTGGGTATCACGTCAAGTATAGTATAGGGGGAAACACCATGTATAAATATCGTTACCACCAACACTACCCCTGTTACTACCTAATAGAGGAGATAGACTTGAATTGACTTTTATTGATACCCTTTGACGATCCAACAGCCATGATTTTGTGGCATGCACGGTTTGGGCATATTGGCTAGCTAGGACTAACTATTGGTACTACGTCACTCATTTTTTTATTACATGCGAATCTTATAGGATCAAATTCCAGCTTACCAGCTACTGATATTTCTTATCTTGCGTGCTTCGTTGCTTTGCATTGTTGATGCCCGCTCTACGTAGTCTATTTACAGTGATCGGAATGGTCTGGTCTGACTTGGTCTGGTCCAGACCGCCAAGCCTTGGTTTGGTCTGGCAATTTCTCGAGTACTAAATGATTGATTGGACTGTGGACCCAGTTTTTAAGTCACGCGAAGCCTGGTTTCGAGGGCTATGGTGTCGACTTTCTTACTTGGGCATTCACTCCTCGGACCCGTCCGACATACATATAAAAGCCAGATGCTCGACAGCCTCTTCTAGAATTTCCAACAACCAAATACAATGGCTGAAAATGATCTCTATCAACTCCTTACGTTTGACACGCCAGACGGGCTTCAGGACGATATTGTCAACAGTCTGACCACTCTCCACGCCACCAAAAACGTAGATGAGCGGGGTCGACAGTTATGGATTTATTACGACACACCACAGGTCCGAGAATATACCAATCTCATACTGTTGAAAATGGTAGGCACACGCGCGTGTTTCGATGGCAGTACCAGGCTAAATTACAATAGGACCCGTCTATCAACGAGGCTCTTGGTAAGCGGGGGCTTGCGGTTTGTCCAATTCAGAAGGGCCCAAGGGTTGTTCGCACTGGGGATGGAGCGAGTGACTATCAAGAAGCTCGTCCCGGCTCTATTGCCATTATCACTCCAATGACACATGAGAAGGTGCCGATTTGGCTGGCGGAAATAGGGGAGCGTTTTTCAGAGAATAATTTTGTTAGCGCTGGTAAACAGGACAAGGTGATTATACTGCCAGGCACAAAGTTCCGTCTTGGAGCGCCATATTACTTGATGGCGCGGCCAGTACGAAACGTTTAGGATAACGGCAGAGTTCAAGCTCAAATAAATTCAATTATGGTACACTAATTTTCTATACCAAGACAATTAGCCTGGAAAAATCCGTCGTTTGGGTAGGTCTGCGATGCAACTGGTGATAGGCCCAGGTCTTGCCAACTCGCCGCTGAAAACGAGGTGCGACTCGAACTCTCATAGGCCATCATTAATATCCATGCCTCCAAAATCTGTCTCCATCGGAAAGTTATGTGAACCGAGTTGCGCAATAAATTGCGACTGATCGTTAGTGTGACTGAACTGACAGTATGATCAACAGGACCTCCGGAGAGATGATCTGCCGTTCAATCACTTCAACTTCCCTATGTTATAGTAAGTCAACCGCTTCAGTGGCATTGAAACAAGACGTACACATCATCAGGACCAATCCATTTCCCTGGCTGGAAGATTTCCCTCCTTGTGTCGTTTTGAGGGCTGTCATGGCCTTGCACCACCAGTCTCAGACCGCATCTCACGTGTGGTATATGATCTTGATCAACGAGTTGAATGTCAAATGCTCTTCTATGGCGTGGGTCTGAATGGTATAAGACCGACGCAACGACCAGTGGCTACCGGCTACCGACTCCTCCACAACAGAGTTCGCAAAGTCAGGATCATCAAATAGCCCGTGTTGCACGTACTCATCGTGGAGCTCAAGCAGACGCACATTCATATTGGTCGTTGAATAAGAATGACAAGAGTAGAAATGAAACACCGAGGAGCAATTGTGACAGCACGGCGATGCCTACGCCTTTCATCGGTGCATGGAACGTGTTTTCCCGTCATTCCGCTGTCTTTGCTGTTCATGGACCGTGTTGGCGAACCCAGCTGACCTGAAGTCTGAGAAGAGCAGGGGATCAATATGGCCGCAGGAAAGTCGGCCATCAGGAGGGGGGTGCCAATTGTTCCACGATGAGGAAATCGTGGAACAATTGGCACCCCCCTCCTCGCAGGACGGCCGACATTGTGCATAATCCGATTTCCCAGAACGGCATTGACCTCCCGTGTCCATGCAAGGAAACCATGTCATCACCATTATCTACTTTGGCTATCACAAATACTGGCAGGAATTTTCCCGGTTCAGAATCGTTTTCGCTGACGGGGTGCCTCGGTTCTCCCACGAAGATATGCCACATCGTATGGGATGTATAGGATCTAATCTCCGGTCCTGGCACCAGCGGGCGTATCGGTTGTTCGAATTTCCCTGAGAAAACTACTTAAAATGAGGCTGTCCCTGCAGGAGATGGCGGTGAGGTGGGAATGTGGCCGTTTGGTTGCACCTTCATTTTCCATTTTTGACATCATGCAGTCAGACGACCAGCCAGACTTGTCCTACGGGCAACAAGTCGCGGTGTAATACTATACATCGTACAGTGCTTCGTTTTCTGTCTTGAAGCACTATTAACTAAAAGTCCATCTGACTACGAATGCCACCTGGGATATACCTGTGGGTCCTCCGCATTCTCGCCGGCCTTGGAACTTTGGTTGGTATTATGCTGGTGGTGGCGATGTGGAAAGAGCTAGGGAAGTTTCATTGGAATTTTGGGCCGACATTAACTGTCTGCCATGCTGATGTGGATCATCCTGATAGAGGTGGGTGCTGCCAGAAGATTGCGGAAAAGGTACTAAAGACTGACCTAGGATTCGGTGTTTTCCGGTATCACTCTACGCGCTTTTGGGGAAAAAGGAATTAAGCGGGAAAAGGTCATTGCAGGCTTTGTCGGCTGTGGGCTTTGTTTTGCTATGTGCCGACATGGGTTTTAGACGGACGGCTCAGCAACTGGTGACACCAGCTGCAGCTGCTCATAGGGGCTCAATGGCATTTGCATACTTCATTATTCGTTTCAACGCTAGCAGCGGTCTAGCAAAGTGGCATTGGACAACGTTTATCCCACTGGATGTTCGAAGTGCTTGTGAATTCTCTATTCTTGTACCGTCGATTGCACTGTCGATTATCGGTTTGTAAAGGGCCGAGACTCGGACACAGAGTGAATTATAAACTAGTAAGATGCCGGATCTTTCTCATCTTTTGTCGCCTAAAAGCTTACTTCGCAGGTTCTAAATGCTTTATTCACTCTCAATGGTATTGTGCATGGCGTTACCCAAGTCAGGCGGCATTTCGAGGATAGGGGCAAACATAGGGGCGAGGATAGGGGCAAGAATAGGGACGATAATATTACGGATGAGGATAGCGGCAAGGAGAGGGCTGATGGTGAGAGTCAAGACTCACAAGATGAATATTCGCTTTCAGACTGTTCTGCAATGGAGATGGGAACGACCACTAGTTCAACGGATTATCTCGTAGCTAGCAAAGAGGCATAAAAAGATTACAATGTATCCCACTGTCGACTAAGCATAAACTAATATCGAACGTTCTGTCCACCCTCTCGGAAACTCAATCTCCCTCTTCAGATCTGTTGCAGCTACCACGTGAAGCAGGCAGCAGTGGCCCACATCGTTGCTGCCTGCCACCAAGGCAGCAGCGATGGAGGCACTTACATAGCTTAACAACAACAAGAACAGAACAATCATGAATATACTATCAATTTGTACCAACAAATGAATACGTATTCAGCGCCTTGACCCAACAAGATCATTAAGACATGAACTTAGCGGGATAAACTTGGGCCATTTCACCACTCTCCTGAGTTTTGTGCATTCCCTCAAGCAAAGATAGAATTCATACTAATAATGCCGCAAAAATGGTCAACCCGACAAATTCGTCGCTGCGTAGCTAGGTGATTTAACACAACCAACTTGGGGGGTGGAGAGGAGATCCTCGGCAGTGAACGCCTTAGAGCCGGGCACAATTCCCCCATGGCAATGCGAGATCTCCTGAGCAACATGACCGATCCTCGCAGTGTTTCCCACCAAAACCTAGTGTCTGTCAGCGTTCTCTCCCAACCTACCTACCCATGTCCTTCGTATATTCCTCGCGCCAAGCTACGAGGACGCAACTTGGACGTATGATTTCCCTAAGTACAAGTGTAGGTATGCCTAACCTAGGTAGTTGCTTTAGGTCACAAAATGCAGTCGAGAGGCCGAGAATCATGAAAACTCTCCAAAGGTAGCCTTACTGTTTCTGCCAGCAACAAGCATGAAAACGCTCGACATGCACATGATCAATGTCCTATAGCAGACTGCTAACTCTCAACTGCTTACTCACCAGTTCTGTTATCGCCTGAAATACTTGGCAAATTAATATAAATTGGCGTAAGCGCAGTCATTTTCAGAAACAAATTCTTTTCAACTTTCTTTGTTTACCTTCATCGCGACAGCCACTTCACTCAAGGTTTTCCACTCTGAATCCTGCCAACTTAAAGAAGGGCTGGCTCGGAATCTGTTGCCCCAACATCAACTCGAATACAACAGCCCACAATCTAGCCATGGCAGTGTACGTTCTTCCAGTCCACGCAACTTACCGGTCATTAATAAAAAAATAAAAAAAATAGGGCAGCATATGAACCCGAAGACTATAACTCACTTCCCAGTCTCAACTCTGCGTTCCAAGAGCTACAAAACAAAGGTGGTGAAAGCGTCATTACTGGCCCTATTCGAGACATCTTCCTCAGCCATGGTGTCCAAGGTGCCTACGGCATCGCTTTGTTGCACAAGCATTTTGCCATTCGGTCAATAGACCGCCTTGTGGACATCCGGAACGTGTCGTCCCCTTGGGAGACGGGCGGTGACGTCGAACCTACCTTGAAAAAATATAATGGTATTATAGCGCCCCGGTCACTGAGATTCTTGGATGGGGCGTTAAAGCCTTATGAATTCGACTTCGTAGAAGAGGAACGGTCGATGGAGATGAACGAAAAGTTTCTGCAAAAACTGTCGCATTTCCTTTTGGATACCAAATTAGATCAAGTTCTTGGTCTCAGGCTACTAGATTCGCGCGACACAAGCGTATCTGTTGAGGTTACGGAACGCAACTCAAACATTATGTTACCTCTAGGGGCGGTTGATGAGAAAAATGTTATTCCTGCGCTGTGGATTTTTGGCACCGACGACGATGACCGCTGCAATTGTAGGGAATACTGCTATACGGATAGAAGTGGCAAACACTCTGGCGAAGGCAACCACGGGTGCGGTTGAGATCTGAGCCAAGAACGGACCTCTTGGAAAGATTACTTAAGGTTATTGTGGCTTTGTTATGCTCTGTTTTGTCTTGTCTTGTTTTATTAGCATTGACAGAGTAGACCCTTGATGCTGGTTTTCCCACAGGGTTTTCCCAACATTATTATGCAAATGCAGAGGGTTTCATAAGGCATCTACTCGTTCAAATGCTCTATGCTTGAGTTCTTTCGTCCCGCGCTGCCAAATCCGCAAGTGAAAATGTGGAATGGGACCTGATTCGTCTTGCAAGCCCCAGCCCCACCTGTTCATCCATGCTTAACTACGGAGACAGTCCAACTTGAAGTGCCAACGCTCTTTTCTCCTTCCAATTTTTTTTTCCGTCACGCTGTAGCCGCTGTATCGATCTCTATTAAAATGCAGGGAACTATCGCCGACATTAGCGTGTCTGATGCGGAGCGCATTGTTCGAAAAGTTGATTATCCAGCCATGCAGGATGGCCCATTATTCCGCTTGATATTTCCTTCTCGGGCGACGACAGAAGCTCAGAAGAATGAAATAATTCAATGGTATGCTGAGGGGTTAGAGGATGCCTTGAGACGCAAGGGGAATAAGCTTCTTCAAATTTGCGCATTAGATGGAACACCACTGGGCTTCTGCGGATGGACAGTGGAACACCGAGGGCAGAGCCGGCAAGTCCCCATGAACTCAAGTCTGTCACAACATGGTACAAAGCTGCTCTCTCTCCCGGAAGCGCTAGATTTGTCTGCATGGCTCAGCGTGTCAAGCGATTTGAGAAGCGAGCGGGAACGGATCCTGAGCGGGTGGGACGATGTTTGCCGTAAGTTGACATGTATCCGTCGTCTACTACCACCACATACCAATCCATCGTCGACTCATCTGTATTCCAATTAGGGTTGACCTTTATGTCAGTGCATCCCGATCATCAGCGCCATGGCCTTGGCTCCGCATTATTGAAGCGAGTCTGCGATGACATAGACGAACTGGGATGGCCTGCTTTCGTTATGTCTTCGCCAGCCGGTGTTCGGTTATATACAAAGTTTGGTTTCGATGTTGTTAGCAGGATAGAAACGTGTGAAGGGACATTAACAAGCATGTTTCGACGGCCTCGAATTCTCTGCGGACACACTTTGATGACAGAGTAGATGGAATCATCCCCACATCCTCGAGGCTCGAGCGAGTCTACCAAGGTTTAGCCAAGCAAGGCCTACGCAGTGTGGCATGAGCAAATTTTTAAATTTGGCACTGCTGACACAATTTCATGCACACATGCAGGGGGGAGTCACCTTCAATTTAGTCGAGTGGTAAAGAAGTCGGCAGCTTCGACACAAGATACGTATCCGAGCAGCATTCGCACTAAGGAGGTTTCTCTATGAGGGCTAATGCAAAGAGGATGTTAGACGGCCCTGTTGCTAAATCACGTCGTCCATGTGTAGCAACCCATAGTGCTAGACAACGTGGCCTGGAACAGGTGATCAGCATTAGGCGTAGCATTAGTTCCGGTACGTGAGCTTCCAATGCCCTGTCGAATATCATTTCAAAAGACCCGGCGATGGACAGCAGCGTGATCTTTTCTTTCGCAGTCACAGACTCGTCAGAGACTGTTATGGAAGCTTGAGTCTGCTAAGGTAATCTTGTCTGGCTACAGGCTTGGACTCATGGATTTAGTTCCCATTTGGGTTGAGGCGAAGGCGAATAAGGTAAAACTTGATACTCCATTCAATTAAACAAACTATAGAGCCATTTGAGAAACAGTGCGTATTCGGTGTCAAAAAAGACGTAAATACCACTGGGTCTCGGTACGTATCTTGACATCAGGACGGGGAAGGCATCAGTCTATGACCGCTGAAGGCATCATGGGACTGTTCCATGAACTGAAATAGCATGATTTCTCAGATGCATCTTATGTGCGAGAGTCATGTTGCAGACTTGACACACCGGCCGTTCGTTGTCTCCCAATTGCGACAGATGTCTCCGACGAAAGTGTTTGCTCAAATCACCAGAGGTGTAGAACTCCTGAATCTTGTCCTCCACACGAGGGTCATCTGGCGGCAATGAAAGCGCAGCGCCAACGCACAGAAAACATCTTCTTGGCCTTTGGCTGGGATGCTCAATGAAAACAGACATAGTAGCTAGGAATAGAGGGCTATCTTCCGACGGCTCACGAGGTTCATTACGCGAGCCCGTTGGCGTAGGCTGTAGATAACTACGGCGAACGGTCGCCCCTTCCTCGACGCTGCAATATGCAGTTATGGCATCAATCGCATTATCCCTTCGATTGTACTGCCCCTCAAGAGTATCCCCGACCGGACTTATAAGCGCTTCCACCAGCAACTTCTGAGCCGGCCGCTGAGGACGTATTGTATGATCCACCACTGGTTCGGCAAAGCCTTTACCTTGGAGTTGACGTTCGATATCGTCCACGGCTTGTTCGTCCGTCCAGTCGTCTCGGATTTTCTGTTTTAATTCCCTTTTTAACTTCTGTTTTAATGATCGCAACGCGCGGTGGGTCTTCTTGTGCTGTTCGGACCCTGGGCGCAATTTTCGTAGTTGGATTGTGAGCCGTCGAACATGAGGATCTGACGCGACAGACGCTGTTTGCTCAGCCGTGAGGCCTGTTGGCCGTCGTTTGCTTACAGAGTGTCCAATGCTGCAAGCTTGGTCAATAAGTGCCTGCTGTGGTTTTTCGCGACGGATAATAGCCCATGGGTCCGCACGGACAATGCGACCAAGGTAATGTTTCTGGAAAGGGACGGAGTTGGCGTGGTCAAGAGACAAGTTCCGAAGTGCCTCGCTCATGTCGGCTGTTGCAACAACGTTAAAAAAAAGTCTCCCTTACGTTGATTCTAAAATACTTACGACTTTGGTCAAACTCATTGGCTGCATTATAGCGCAGACTGTAAGGTATTGTTTCATACTGAAGTCCCATGATCTCACCCACTCTTTTGATCCAGCCCGCAATCATGCCTTTAGTGATGGTCTTTGTTGTTGACATCTCGTACCCTGTCAATGTTTTAACAGCGCGACGGAATATGCACACCTCCTTTAGGTCACTTCTTAGAGGCAAAGGTAGTTCACGCTCGCCTGGATGTATGTCCAACTCATCTAATTGCCTAGGAGAGGTGAGCTGACATGCGCGGAATGCTTGGTGCCGAAATAAAATGCCCAGCAGAAAGGCGTGGGGACTAAGGAGCAAGGATGGATCGAACATCATCTCAGGGATGGTAAATGTTTTGCTGGTAGTGTATTAGCAGAGAGAATATTAGCAAGCAATGCGGAGACAGCAGAAATAGTGCACTTACGCATCCTTAGTACCGAGGTATGACTTCGTGAACTCCAACGTGAACCGAATTAAGATCTTGTGCGGTCCACCTTCCGGATCTCTCGCCAAAGCCACTCGGATGTCCCCAAAGCGAAGCCGTAGGATGGAGGTAGGGCGAGAGCCTGCGGGGGCCAATAGGAGGAGAAAAAGCACAGCCAGAATTCGGTGCTCTCCTAGGTCAAACGATTTCTTTGTGGTGCTAAGCGTCGTCTCGATCTGTTCCTTCAAATCGTTGATAGTCATACAGCGATTAGCTCTCTTCTGGTCGCTTAGTCCGTGTTTTTTCGCAAGCTCTCGGAGGACCTAGGAAACGTTACAATCCACACGTATTGTTGGTTATCGAGAGTAACATACCTTATGCATATTGCGATTCAATTTTGGATCGAGCTTCGTACCAATAGCCCTCTCATATATGAGTCGGAAGACCTTCCAGGCTGTGCCCAACGAGGAGCTCTTTGTCGTGCCTCTCAATTTTCTACCGTCCTTGCCCGCCTTCTGGTTCAACCGCCATTCAAAGAATTTATAGAGGATGCCTATAGAGATCGACTCAAAGCACGCCTGAGGGTTACGCGAGAGAACTTCATTGCAAAATCTGCGGGTAGACAATTAAAACGTTGAGCCTGGATGCGGCGGGAAAGTGAGGCGACTTACTGCTGCCACTGTAGCTCTATAGCGTCCAAAAGTATTGTACTCCCTGGGCTGTAATCCTCACCAATAAAGGTGCTTTCATTGAATTCTTCTATGCCTCGCCGGTAATATTCGGGTGGATGTATATTTCCACCAAAGAGTTGAATTTGATCTTCAACGTCCAGATCATCATTTTCCAATACGTAAAGGTCCGTTGCCTCCGTTGCCTCCGTTTCGTCACCAGACAGATCCGCTTCATCCTCGTCAAAGCAGCTCTCAATCTCTGGTGAAAAAGAGGAATCAGATTCGTCTGCATCAGGTGAGCGTCGCTGGCGTGCCATGGTGGATGAAGTTGTTAGGCTGTGATCTAGACTTGCTGCAGCCCGCGGCTCGTGGAGTTTGAGGCAATTTGGAAAGGTAGTATAGAGTTGTGGAGGGAACAAAGAGATGGCCCTGCCGCCTCAGCCGCGAGCGCGGGCTTTTAAACGTGGCTGTAGAGACCATCTTTAAGTTCTTGAAAAAGGCAGCGAGTGGGCAAAAAAGTGTTTCTTGGAACTTGGTTCAAAGTTCTAATAAATTGACCAACACACTTAGCCGCCCGTGTCCTAATCCTGTCCAATGAGGAGTGAGTACCATATGGTACCTCGCTGAACATTGACCGACACGGTCAGCCAATGGGGCCAAGTTGCATGGCTTAAAGCGGCGTTGGATCCTTGGCAAATTGCCCGCCTTTTTCCGCGTCAGAAACCACCAAAATCGGTGGTGCATTCGCCGTCTTTTTCTTAAAGGTAGTTAAAGTAAAATTAATTTATAAAGTAAACGTTTTAATAATAAGAAAATTTTTAAATAAAATTCTTATTAAATTTAAAGTTTATAAGTATATTATTTATAATAATAGCTTAAAAATATAAGATAATTTAAGAGAAGCTCTTAAAAATATTAAGGCTTATAAAATTTAAATATTTAAATATAACTTAAAAGCTAATATAATTATAAAAGTTAAGTATTAATCTTTAACTTTAATTATATTTAAAATAAAAGAATTAATTAAAAAATAATATTAATATTTAATAAAAGTGTTATTAATAAATAAAATAATTATTTAAGTATTTTATAAAAAATTTATGTTTTATTTTATTGATAAATAAAAGCTTATATTACCTTTAAAAGTTAAGTTTTTTACTTAAAAGTTAATTAAATAAAATAAAATAAAATTAAAATAAAATCTCTTTAAAGTAAAAGTATACTTATTATTTTATTAGCTTAAACGTAATACACATATATACTAGTAACTCTATATATAGTATTACGATCTAGTTACTTTCTAATTCTTATAACTTACTTCTTAGAGCTAATAAGGTTCTTCAATAAGTAGTAAATTAATTTAAATAGAGTAATTAAATGCTTTTAAAATACTTATAGTTTTAATTACACGTATTATAAGCTATAGCTTATTATAAGTGTAAATAAGTAATTAAATAACTTAAATAATTTAATTATATAATATAAGCTTATATAAAGCTAATTAAATAACTTAATAAAATATTAATAAAAGATCTTATAAACTTAATTATAAAGGTAAAACTTATTAAATTAAAAACTTATACGTATACTTATTCTCTTATATTAATAATATAGCTATAATTAAATATACTATTTAACTTTCTTTAACTTATAAGTATAAATACTATTATATAAATTCTCTTTAAATAAGTAAAGCCTATTACTTTTATAAGTTAATAATAAGCGGTAATAATTAAGTAAATTTATTATATAATTCTTTAATTTATAAATTAATTATTTAATTATAATTTTAGCTCTCTTATTTCTTTACTTAACTTTAAAGTCTTTAATATTATTAGCTTAATTTTCTCTTTTTCTTTCTTTATAATATTAAAACGTTTTAGTCTCTTAAAGGCTCTTATAAAGTAGTATTTTATAGATTTAATAATTACCTCTTAAAATAATTAATAATATTTAATAATATTATATTAAAACTCTTTTTATATTAATTCTTTTAAAATTAAGTTTATAAAGCTTATACTTATAGGTAATTTATTATATACTAGTTATTCTTATATATACTCTTATAAAAGGTTCGTTATATTACACGTAATCTTTTAAGTTAAAAGAAGGTAATAGTATCTTACTTAATTTATAAGAGCTTTACTTTAATTAAAGATTATTATATTTAAAATTACCTCTTAAATATTTTCTTTATAATTAAAGTATTTATTTTTTATAGCTAATAATATAACGTTAATTTTTACTTTTTTCTTAGTCTTTTTAATTTCTTTAAGGTCTTTTAAGTAATTAAAGAGTTATTTAATAGTTAAAAGTTAATTTAATATTATTATTTTCTCTTCTTTAATAAAGCTTTTATAGAATAATAGTAAAGAAAGAGATAAACTAGTATTAAATAATAGAAGTTAATTCGTTTATTTCTTTAATATTAATCTTAAAGGCTTTAAAGTTATAAGATCTTAAATATTATTCTCTTTATTATTACTCTTTTAATTAAAGTTATTAAAACTCTATTATTAAAACGTCTTTTTTAAGTCTAGTATAATAATATTTTTCTTAACCTTTTTTAAGACTTTTATAAGGTTAATAACTTTCTTATTTATTTAATCTCTTATAACCTTAAAGTATTTAATAGTTATATTAACCTTACGCTTAATAATTAATTATTATAAGTTATTATAAGTAATTAAGTGTTCTCTTAAAATCTTAGGCTACGTTCTTTTTATATTACTATATTTTAAATATAATTATATTCTTATTAGTTATAGTTTATTTAATTAATCTTAAATAATTATATCTTTATTAGCTAATATAAGTGTTTTCTAGAATAAAGCCTTAAATTAATATAATAGTATTTTTCTTTACTATAAGTACGTGTAATTTACCTTTACTTTTATAAAGACTTTAACCTAAGGATCTAAGGTTATTATCTTTCTCTTTTATTACTTTAAGGTATACTTTAAGCTTATTTATAATTATATCTTATAAAATTTATAGGATTTTATTTACTCTTTTATTATTTATTATATAGCTTTTCTTTAATAAATATAATTAATCTCTTAAATATAATTTATAATTACTTTTAATCAGAGTTTTCTCTTTAAGTACTATTATTTCTTAGGTATGAACGTTCTTTAATTTAGCTTATTTTCTTATTATTTTATTTAAGTAATAGCTTATAAGTTCTTTAAAGTAATTAATTAAAAATATTAGGCACGCGTAATTATATTTTTAGTTTTTTATTTAAGGTATATATAATACTAGAATATAATTAAACTTATAAGAGTAATTTAATAGTTAAAGTACTTATTATTATCTCTTAATAAACTACTTAAAATATTAGTTTTTACCTCTTATAAGAGAGTTAAACACGTATATTATTCTACACTTATAATTAAATATAAAGTATACTTAATAGCCTAAAAAGTATATAAACCTTATAAAGAATTATATTTTCTTCTAGTATATATAAATATTTTATAAATTATATTAAATATTATATATAATATTTATTAAAGTACTATTAAGTCTTCTAATCTTATTATTAATTAATTTATATAGTTTTTACTTAATAAGTTACTTAACTTATATAATAAATAAGTGTAACGTAATATTAAGAACCTTCTTAATTTCTCTTCTTATAATATAACCTATTATTATTAATTTAAATTAATTTAATTAATAGTTTAGCCCTTTTTTAACGTAGCTTTTAATTATAAATCTATAAATTTCTATTAAGTAATTATTTTATAACTCTTTAAATATTATTATAAATATAAGTAATAGTTCTTTATAATACTTATTAGGGATTTTTAAGTTCTTATAAACTTTACGCTTATAATTCTATTACTTTTAAGGTTAATATAATAGTAATTAAAAGAGGTAAAAGTTAATAAGATTTTACTTAATAAGCGGTTTCTCTCTTTTTATATAGAACTTACTAATATATATAAAGTGTATTCTTTTATATATAATAATAATTATATTCTTAGTTTTTAAAAATAAGTATACTTAATTCTTTTCTAGTTTAATAACGTTAGCTTATACTTATATTTAAGCGGTTATAATTAAATACTTTATAAGTTTAATTTCTTTAAAGGTATTCTTTTTAATTAAAAACACTTAAAGAGCTTAAATACTTAATTTAATTAATACTTTAATATCTTCTTATAAGGTTTCTTATACCTTATAAGTAAAACTTAAAGAGTAAGTAAACTAAAAGATTTAATTTTTAGCGGCTTAAACCTAGTACTATATAAAATAATAAGTAAAAAAGCTTTATAATACTTTTAATAATAATAATATTAAGGGTTATAAAGCTTTAAAAAGAAAAGATATAAAGGCTATATTATATTAAAGAGAAAAAAAAATGTTAATATATGTAAAAGGTAAGAAGATTAAATACTTAAGAGGTATAAAGAGTACTTTTTTATACTTATAGTATATAAGGTTATAGCTTTAAGTGCTTTATTTAAACTTTATAATAAATTACTATATAATTTTTTACTTAATATTACTTAATTATTAGTTTTTCTCTTTTATAACTCTCTTCTTTTAATATCTCTCTTTTTTATTCTTTAATTATTTAATTATAAGTAATTAAGTTTATGATATTTATAAGAACCTTTTAAATATTATTTTAATTATCTTAAAGATAATCTTTAAAAATAAATTTATATTCTTTATTACTATTAAAATCTAATAAGATTATACTAATAAACTTTAAGCTAATTCTCTTATTATTTATTAGGTACTTTACTTCTCTTTATTTAATTAAGGTTTCTTTTAAGTGTATATTAATTTTCTTTAGCTTAAATACGCCTTTTACTTTTAGGTTTATAGTAAATATAATCTTAAATAAAATAATACTCTTATATATACTAAGATAATTATTTATATAAAGCCTTTAAAGGGTACTCCTTTAAATAAAGCTAGCTATTAAGGTAAGATAAGACCCTTTAATTATTTCTATTAGTTTATTTATTCTTAATAAGCTTAAAGATAATAATCTTTTATACTAGAAAATACTCTACTATTAGCCTTATAATATAATTCTTATTTCTATTAAAATAATTTATTTAAATAATTAATTTCTTTTAATTATAATTAATTACCTTAAGCGCGTTTATACTTTACTTATTTTATTATATAAAAGATTAAATTATATTTTATACTTTAATTACTTTAACTTCTTTAAGAAAGTTATTATTATATTTAAAGAATATATTATAACTTCTTTTTATAATTATATATTCTTTAAAATATATTTATATAAGTCTTATAATAATTACGTTTAAAATAACTCTTATATTACTTTCTATAAATAGTATTTATACTTAACTTATAAGCTTTATAATTTTAATTATAGTTTCTTATTTAAGCCTTTTCTTAAAAAGAATTACTTATCTTTAATTATTAAAATATATATTAATTTAAATATCTCTTCTTATATTACTTTAAAGAATACTTTACGTATTATAATTAATTACCTTTATTCTTATAATAATAAGAGACTTATTAAAGCTATTACTTATAGGGTAATTAAAAAACTTAATAGAAAGATAAAGAAGAACGTTAAATTTAAGGTATAAGTAAAATAAGCTATATTTTATTAATACTTTAACTTAACTTTATATAATTAATTAATTTATATCTTATTTTATTAACTTTTATTTCTCTTTTAAATACTTATATTATCTTTTCTTAATATTAATACCTTTTACTTCTTTTAACTTACCTAATTTACTTTATAATACCTCTTATTAGTTATAATTTATAGAAGGTTTAGGTAATATTAAGCTTCTTAATAAGAAGTTTTATCTTAAAATAATAAGGCTTATTTACTTCTCTCTTTATAATTAATATAATAGATTAATTTAATAGTTATCTTCTTAACTTATAATTATTCTTATAATATATTAAATTATTTAATCTCTTTATACTCTTAATTATCTTAGCTTTAAGTACTTATAATTAAGGTTAATTATTAAATAATTAGGTCTATTAATAGTTAATATTATTAATTATAAATAATAATAAAATAGCTTTTATCTTTAAGCTAAAACCTAATACTCTTAAGCTTTATTTAATTATAAAGAATTAAAACTACTTATATTAAAATTATACTTATATAAGTTTTATATAATAATTATATAGTTTTTAAAGTAAAATTATATATTTCTTATTAAACTTTTATAATTTTTAATATTAATTTATATAAGTTAAAATAAAAGTAAAATCTTAGGTTTTTAAGCTATTTTAATAGTTCTTTTATTAGCTTACTTATATTTAATATAAGTATTATCTTTTATCTCTTATTTTAAGCGTTTATTTCTTCTTTAATTAACGTTTTCTTACTTTTTAAGAGTATTTAAGTATTATTAATATATTTATTAATCTTTTTTCTTTTAGCTTTTATCTTTTACTTTAATTATAGCTTTCTTTTTAAGATAAAACAATTAAGAATAATAGTTTTATCTTTAGAAATAAGTATTTTTAGTTTTAATTAATTAATATATTTATTAAGATAAACTTATCTCTTTTCTTAGCTATAATAAAAGGTAATTTAATCTTAAGGTATTATTATAAATATTATTTAAGTGAAAGTATAACCTTTATTTTTTTATCTTTAAGCTTCTTTACTTAATTCTTAATTAAGTTAACCTTATCTTTAATCTTAATTATTTAATTACTTATATTATCAGTAAGTTAACTTAAGTAAAGTCTTTTAATCTTCTTATTACTTTTTATAATATTTAAGTTTATCTCTTTTTATTCTCTTAATAGCTAATTATTTATTATAAAAAACTATTAATTATTCTTATTAAGCGTAAACTTCTTTAAATAATTATTTAAGATTATTTTATTTAACATAACCTTATTTAGCGTTTTAATTTAATAAGCTCTTAAAATAATAATATAGCTAATAATTTTAAATAAATTATTTTATCTTATAGTAAGTTTTTTAGTTATAAATATATTAATACTTTTATAAACGTTATAAATAAGAATAAGATTACTTAAATTTAATTAATCTTTATCTCTTTTAATTAATTTAGCTTATAAGTAATTAATTTATTTAGCTAGTTTTCTTTTAAACTTATATACCTCTTTCCTAGCTTTTATAATATCTTTTACTTTCTATTATAATAAGTATACTCTTACTTTAAAGAGATTTTCTTTTAATTTTATTTTATTTTATTTAATTAACCTTTAAGTAAAAAACTTAACTTTTAAAGGTAATATAAGCTTTTATTTATAAATAAGATAAAACGTAGATTTCTTATAAAATACTTAAATAATTATCTTATTTACTAATAATACTCTTATTAAATATTAGTGTTATTTTCTAGCTAATTCTTCTATTTTAAATATAATTAAAGCTAAAGATTAATACCTAGCTTTTATAATTATATTAGCTTTTAGGTTATATTTAAATATTTAAATTTCATAAGCCTTAATATTCTTAAGAGCTTTTCTTAAATTATCTCGTATTTTTAAGCTATTATTATAAATAATATATCTATAAACTTTAAATTTAATAAGTATTTTATTTAAAAACTTTTTTATTATTAATACATTTACTTTATAAATTAGTTTTACTTTAATTTAGCTAATAAAGTTATACTTAGCTTTAAGTAAATAACTAAAACTATAATTAAATAATAGGTATTAAGTGTTAATATATATTTTACTTATAAGGTTTTTAAGGGCTATTAGTATTAATATCTCTTATAGTTATTATAGTGTAAATTACTAGTAAGTCTTATAATATACTATTATTTCTTTAATTATATTCTATATTATTTACTATTAATACTATTACTTAATTACTTAATAAATTACTTTAATACCTTTATAGCTTATAATTTTATAGGTCTTTTTAATTATTAATTATTAATAGTTTAATTTATTAATTACTAATATTAGTTCTTTTATTATTTTAATTTATCTCTTTTAAAGCTAGCTATTTTCTATAAAGAATTACTTAGCTCTTATTTTTAGCTTCTTATTTTTATTATTCTTAAGATTAATTAATCTTTTTAAGGTTAAAAGAAATTTTATAATTTAAAGGTACTTTAATAAGTAATCTTTATACTTTTTTAACTTAAATGCTAATACATTTAAATAAAAGTTAATAAAATTCTTTATATTTTCTTTAACTTTTTAATTTATTTAATTTAATAGGCTAAGCCCTTTTCTTAAGAGTTTATTCGCGATTTTATTAGTAGCTTTAAGGATATATTTAATTATAAAATTAAATAATAAAATATAATTAATTTATCTAGTAATTAATAAGCTTAATATATTATTAATTACTCTATTAATTTAATAAATTAAAACTTAAGAGTTAATCTTTAAAATAAAGTAAATATTATATAAATATATTTTAAGCCTTCTTAAAGTATAAATAATAGCTTTATACTTTTATTTTATAATATTATACTTCTTTTTAGGTTTTATTTACGTTTTACTTTTATACTTTATTAGGTAGCGTTTTCCTTTAATAATTTATAATAAAGCGTATTTTTATTTTATACTATTAATATTAACTATTAATATAATCTCTTTATAATTCTTTAAAAGATTAAGTATTATAAGAATAAGAGCTTTTATTATTATATCTTTTAAGGTTTCTATTATTATTTATTAAGTTTTACCTTATTTTTATTTTATATTCTTTCTTAATAGTTTAATAATTAAGCTTATTATTTAAGCGTATTCTTTAATTTATATCTTATAATAGTTTATTAACTCTTAAAAGAACCTTATATTCTTTTAATCTTTATACGTCTTTTATTTTAAAATTTTAAGTATTCTTACTTTAATAGGCTTTTATTTATACGTTTTATAAATAAATTCTATTATAAAAGCTATTTAATAATAGAACTTTAATTTTAATATTAATATAATATAATCTATTAGCTTAAAGTTTATAAGTACTTTATTAATATTAACTAAATGTTCTAATATAAATTTTCTTACTTTTAATAGTATCTTTTTATTATTATAGGTAATTATAAGTTCTCTTACTATTATATTATCTATAAAAGAGGCGTATATATTTAATATAAGATTATATAAAATTCTTCTTATAATTCTTAGAAATTAAGCTATTAAGTTTATAGCTTCTTATAATAACGTATATAATTATAATAAATCTATTAACGTAAAGATTATAATTATATTTTTACTTACTTTTATAAGAGTTACCTAATTATAGCTTAAAAGTAAGTTTATAATAAAGAGAATCTTAAATATATTAAATCTTTTATTAAATTTATTTACTTTTAATAAGATATAAGTATCTTATATTATAATCTTATTTTAATTAATTATTAAGAGAATAAGGCGCACTTCTTTATTCTTTTTTCTTATTAAAAAGTAAGGGTTTTAATATAACTTATAGCTTTCTTTTAAATACTTATACTTTATTTTTCTCTTTAATAATTTAATTAATTTAACTTAAAATTCTAGTAATATAAAAATCAATCTTACCCTTTATACTTTATATTTAATTACCTTAATAACTTAAGAGAGTATAATAATAGAATTTACTTTATTATAATAAAATAAGTCTTATATAAGAGCTAGTTTATAGTTTTTAAGAATAATCTTAAAAATATAAGCTTTCTTTAATTATAAGAAATTCTTAACCTTTTTAAGCACTTAATTAAATATTTCTTAGCTTACTTTAAATTCTCTTAATTATTTAAAGAATCTTCTTATAATATATTTTAAGTATTTATTATCTTTTTTAACTTAATCTTTAACTTATTTTTATTTTTTAATTTTTTAATTATAATTACCTTTTAAGGTTAATTTATTTAATAAAATATTATCTTTTAATTATACTTTATTAGCTTTTCTTTTATATATAGTATTTACTTAAAGATTAATTACTTATACCTTTTATAACTTTTTTATTATTACCTTTATTTACTACTTTATTTCTAGTATACTTTTTTAACTATTAAAGCTAGTATTTTCTTCTCTTTCTTAATAAATAAAGAAATAAATATAAAGAAATAAACTCTTCTTTAAGTTCTTTCTTTAATAGCTTATAGAATTTATTATAGGTATTAAATTCTTTATTAAAGGTTAAAGACACGTAAATAGCTCTCTTTTCCCTTTTCTTTAATACCTTTTTTTATATTATTATATTATTTCTTTTATTATAAATTCTTATCTTTTTAATCTTCTTATTTAAGTTATTAATTAAGATTTTAATAATATTAAATTTATAATTATAATATTTAAGCTATATATTTATATATATAAAACTATAAAATATATTTAATAGTTTAACTTTACTTTTATAAAGTCTTAAATTTAAGAATAAGTTTACCTTATTATTTATAGTTTATATAATAATATTAACCGCTTATAAATTAATTAATATAAACCCTTTTTTATATATTTTAAATTTATTTTAACTATTAAAAGCTAAGTAATTTAACTTATCTTTAATATATTTAACTATTATTAAGTTTATCTTAGCTTATATTACAGCTATTTAGTTACTATTTAACACTTATTTTAACGTGTTTAACTTACTGAAATTAAATAAAGCTAGCGTTTTATTATATATTTCTTATATTTAACGTGGTATATATAGCGTTTAATTATATTTAACTCTATTTAACGCTTTAATACTAGGTAAATAGCGGTTTTTTATTTATATATTCTCTCGCCTTTTTAACGTCTTTTAATTACTAGAATTAAATAGTTTAAAAAATTTTAATATTTTTATTATAAGTAAGTAAGTTTTTAATTATATTTTATTAATTATATTTAATACTTTTTATATAATTAATTCTATTACTTAAAATATAATATATATAATATTAAATTTATATTAAATAAGTAACTTTTTACTCTCTTTATTATAATTAAATAATACTTGAATAAGTCTTATAAATAATATACTTAAAATTAATAGAATATAAATAATATTTAATATAATATATAAATAAATTAAAGTCTATATATTTTTAAGGTAAAGATAAGTTCTTATTTTCTTATATATATATATATAATTTTATTAAAGAATAAGATTATATATATATTTTAAAGAATATATAATTATAAAAAGAAGTTATAATATATTCTTTAAATATAATAATAATTTTCTTAAAAAAGTTAAAGTAATTAAAGTATAAAATATAATTTAATCTCTTATATAATAAAATAAGTAAAGTATAAATATACTTAAAGTAATTGATTATAATTAAAAGAAATTAATTATTAAAATAAGCTATTTTAATAAAAATAAGAATTATATTATAAGGCTAATAATAAAGTGTTTTTTAATATAAGAGATTATTATCTTTAAGCTTATTAAGAATAAATTAATAAAAATAATTAAAGAGCTTTATTTTACTTTAATAATTAGCTTTATTTAAAAGAGTACTCTTTAAAGGCTTTATATAAATAGTTATCTTAGTATATATAAAAGTCTTATCTTATTTAAGATTATATTTACTATAAATTTAAAAGTAAAAGGTATATTTAAGCTAAAAAAATTAATAAGTACTTAAAAGAAACCTTAATTAAATAAAGAAAATAAAGTATTTAATAAATAATAAGAGAATTAACTTAAAGCTTATTATTATAATCTTATTAGATTTTAATAATAATAAAAGATATAAATTTATTTTTAAGAATTATCTTTAAGATAATTAAAATAACGTTAAAAAGATTCTTATAAATATAATAAACTTAATTATTTATAATTAAATAATTAAGAAATAAAAAAGAGAGATATTAAAAGAAAAGAGTTATAAAAGAGAGAAATTAATAAGTAAGTAATATTAAGTAAAAAATTATATAATAATTTATTATAAAGTTTAAATAAAGTACTTAAAGCTATAATATTATATATTATAAGTATAAAAAAGTACTTTTTATATCTCTTAAATATTTAATTTTCTTATCTTTTATATATATTAATATCTTTTCTTCTCTTTAATATTATATAACCTTTATATCTTTTCTTCTTAAAGCTTTATAACTCTTAATATTATTTTTATTAAAAGTATTATAAAGCTTTTCCGTTATTATTATATATAATATTAGATTTAAGCTATTAAAGATTAAATCTTTTAGCTTACTTATTATTTAAGTTTTACTTATAAAATATAAGAAATCTTATAAGAAGATATTTAAGTATTAATTAAATTAAGTATTATATAGAGGAATTTAGCCGTATATTATGGTAAGGAATTTAACCGTATATTACAGCTCGATTTAGCTAGCAACGTGGCCTCTAGTCACGTGCCGTATCACGTGACATGTCACGTGCTACACAATTATATGACTAGCTTTTTAAAGCCTTCCTAGAAAAATAGAACCTTAACCTTCTTAGCCCTTATAGCTATTATATTTACTAGTATCTTAAGGTATTTTAATTAATATTGTAACTATCTATTACAAGTTATAACCCTTTATCTTATATGTGGTTTTTCCCTATATAAAGTATTTAAGCTCTTTAAGTATTTTTAATTAAAAAAGGTATCTTTAAAGAAATTAAACTTATAAAGTATTTAATTATAATTACTTAAATATAAGCAGAGTATTAGAAGTAGTGTAGTTTTATAGTTTTTAGTGAATTTTAGTGTAGTATAGTATAGTGTAGTTTTACTATACTATATTACATTTTAAAAATTAGTGTAATATATAGTATTAATTAATTTATAAGCTATTATTAGCTAATATAATTAGTAAGCTAAAATAGACTTAAATTTACTTACTAATATTAGTATTAGTAAGCAGGGACTAGCTAGCTTAGATAAGCTAAAAACAGGGATTAAAAAACTAATAAAAATAAAATAAAAATAAAATAAAAGGGAATTATAGCATAACACGACACCTAGAGACAACTACGTGATAGCCTTAAATACCTAAATACTAGGATAGCTACCTAACTAGCGCACTAAGGCTAACTTAAACTTAGCTTAAACCTTTACTATATACGCTCTAATAAACTACTATTAGAATAGCTAGCCTAGTAGGTACCTTTAACCTATATAATTTAGAATACGCTTAAATAATTATAGGTTATAGTAAAGTGGGGATAACCTAGAATAAAAGTAAGGGGGCTTTTCTTCCTATATAAAGGGTTTTTCCACTTGAACTACATGTAAAAGTACTAGAATAGCTTATAATAGCTCTAGGGTACTTAAATAAATAAATAAAAGGGAATTATAAGGGAATTATATTAAGTAAGCAAGTATTATTTTATATTATTATTATAAGTAAAATATGCTAAATATAATAAATTTAAAAATTTCTATTATTTACATATAAATATCTTATAAAATAATAATATTTATAGTATTACCCTATAACTTAAATATAAAATATTAAATATTAAAGTTATAAGAAATATATTAAAGTTATAAATAATATGTTTAAATACCTTAAAATCTTTCATATAAAATAATATTTTATACTTTCTCTTTATGTATATTATTTCCTATATTATAATAGATTTTATATTTCTTACTTAACTTTTTTATTTTTAAATTTTATTATAAAAAAAGTTTTACTAAAAAAAGCTTATATAAGCATATTATATATTAAAATAAAGCTAAAAATCACGTGCTTTTAAATCTTTAAAAATTAACCTTAAAATGTAAATATTAAGCGAGATATTAAGCTTTTAATCTCTTATTTTAAAAAAGTAAATCTTAATTTTTAGCTAAGATTTCACCTATTATAACTCGCTTGATTTATAAGCTATACGTATAAGAACTAGTGTATTATAAAGAACTAAATTAGCTTTATTTAAGTATAATAATTATAACCTTATAAGTCTTATAATTAACGTTATATTTATAATTAAAATTTCCCTTTATAATTACATATTACACTATAAATATAATTATAGTATAGTTAAACTACACTAAAACTATAAAAACTACACTACACTAAAAACTACACTAAAAAACTACATGTAGTGTAGTTT
The DNA here is from genome assembly GCF_019434415.1 of Metarhizium acridum. Classification (NCBI taxonomy): domain Eukaryota; kingdom Fungi; phylum Ascomycota; class Sordariomycetes; order Hypocreales; family Clavicipitaceae; genus Metarhizium; species Metarhizium acridum. The sequence continues at coordinate 1,216,401 of NW_027094025.1, read as the reverse complement.
TTTTATTAATGCTCTAAATATAAGTATAAGCTAATATTATTAAATTAAAAAAGAATTAAGTATACTTATTTTTAAAGATTAAAAACGTAATTATTATTATATATAAAAGAATTTACTTTATATATATTAATAAGTTTTATATAAAAAGAGAGAAATTACTTATTAAGTAAAATTTTATTAATTTTTATCTCTTTTAATTATTATTATATTAACCTTAAAAGTAATAGAATTATAAGCGTAAAGTTTATAAGAACTTAAAAATTCTTAATAAGTATTATAAAAAATTATTACTTATATTTATAATAATATTTAAAGAGTTATAGAATAATTACTTAATAAAAAATTTATAAATTTATAATTAAAAGCTATATTAAAAAAGAGTTAAATTATTAATTAAATTAATTTAAATTAATAATAATAGGTTATATTATAAGAAAAGAAATTAAAAAGATTCTTAACGTTATATTATACTTATTTATTATATAAGTTAAGTAACTTATCAAGTAAAAACTATATAAATTAATTAATAATAAGATTAAAAGACTTAATAATACTTTAATAAATATTATATATAACGTTTAATATAATTTATAAGATATTTATATATATTAAAAGAAAATATAATTCTTTACTAGATTTATATACTTTTTAAGCTATTAAATATACTTTATATTTAATTATAAGCGTAAAATATTATACGTATTTAACTCTTTTATAAAAGATAAAAATTAATATTTTAAGTAGTTTATTAAGGGATAATAATAAGTACTTTAACTATTAAATTACTCTTATAAGTTTAATGATATTTTAATATTATATATACTTTAAATAAAAAATTAAAAATATAATTATATATATTTAATATTCTTAATTAATCACTTTAAAGAACTTATAAGCTATTACTTAAATAAAATAATTAAAAAATAAGCTAAATTATAGAATATTTATACCTAAAAAATAATAATACTTAAAGAGAAAACCTTAATTAAAAGTAATTATAAATTATATTTAAAAGATTAATTATATTTATTAAAGAAAAGCTATATTATAAATAATAAAAGAGTAAATAAAGTCTTATAAATTCTATAAGATATAATTATAAATAAGCTTAAAGTATATCTTAAAGTAATAAGAAAGAAAGATAATTACCTGTTATAGACTAGCTATACTATACTACTATAAGTATACGTCTTTAGAAAGTAAGAATAAACTTAAGAAAAAAGAGAAAGAGAAAGAAAGATTTCCCTCTTCTTTCCTCTCTTTATATCTTTACCTAACCTATAAATTATTTAAGTTAAGTTTAAGCTACCTTTATATTAAGTTTAACTTAAGCTTAAGCTATTAACTTAAGCCTATAATATACCCCTTTACTTACCTAAGCCCTCTTAATATTCGACTAATAGCTGTATAAAGCGTATTATACTCTCTTCTTACCCTTATATTTATTTGTTTTTATTTCTTTATAAGGTAAAGTAAGCTAAGTATAAAGTAAATCTTTTATAGTATTTTCTTCTTATTCTTTATAACCCTTATTCTTACCCCTTTCTTAGAATAATTTGAAACCTTATTACATGCGTTTTCTTATAGTATTTATCTATTAAGCTTTTAAATTAATCCCTTTATTCTTACGTTAAGCTAAGAGAAGAAAATAATAATATAACTAGTATTATTAACGCTCTCTTACTCTTTTTTATCTTATACTTTAAGCGCTATTTAAGTAACTTTATTATAAAAGGTAACTCTAATAAAAATAATATTTCTAATAATAAAAAGCTTATTAACCCTTATATGTAATATTAAAATTAGCTTTTAAATATTAACTATTATAAATATACCCCTAATTCTAGTATAGTATATTAATCTTATTATAATACCTACTAATAGTGTAACTAAAAGTTATATATGTACGCGGCGAATTTTAAGTTTTACTATTAGTAAAAGAAAGTTAAGCGTATTACTACTTATAATAATTATATTATTATTAAAGCTATTAAAAAGAGTATTAACGTTAAGGCTTTTTAAGCTAAGTTCTTACGTAAGTTCTTCTTTATAATAAAAAAAGTCTAGTTTATACTTACTTATACTTACGTTAATTTTAATTTAATTTAAATAATTAACTTCTCTATTAAGTTTAATTAAAATTCCCTATTTATAACCTAATAAGCTATTATTCTTAATATATCTCTTATACTTATTATTTATTATAAAAGCGCTATTATTTACTAGAATTCTAGCTATTAAGTAATAATCGCGAATTTTTATTATAATTAAGCTAGTATTACTTAAGCTTTTAATTAACTTATTAATAATTAACGTTTTAACTATAAAGAATATACTATATAAATAGCTTATTTTAAAAGGGTAATTAAATCTATTAATTTATCCCTTATTAGCTATAATTAGTATTTTACTCGCGCTTTTAATACTACTTAATTAGAATTTTCTTTTATTCTTCTTAACCTTATTACTTATTATTAGCCTCTTAAATAGTCTCTTAATAATTCTAAAAATCTCTCTTCTATTAATTTCGTTATATTATTAATTACTCTTATTTTTTACTCTATTACACTCTTACCTTTTATAACTTAATAGCTAGTTACTTTTACTTCTTACTTAAATATACCTTTACCTTTTATAATTAAATAATTAATTACGTTTATCTTAGAATTATAATATCTCTTTAAAAGAGAGAGGTTTAATATTAATTAAAACTAATATTCTAATAATTTTCTATTAATAAATAAAGGTAAGAATAAGCGTAAAAGAAAGGCTTATAATTATTCTTAAAATACCTTTAATTAAGCTTTATTTAATAGCCTTTTCTCTTATAAAATTAGCCTTTATACTTATAGTATATTATTCTATTAAGACTTTTTATTACGTGCTAGTAATATTAATATTAATAGTTTTACTTCTATTAACGCTACTTTAAGCCTTTAATTAAGTTTTAGTTTACGCGTCTCTTATTAAAGGTTTACTTACTTATTAAGTGTATTAATTTTATTAACCTATTTTATTTTAAGCTTTTCTTTATCCACTTAATTTAAGGCTAAGAACTCTAATAGTTTCCCTTTAATATTACCCTTATTTACTTTAATAAGAGTCTCTATTACTTTTTATTAATAGCTTACTTTATCTTATCTCTTAGCTAATAAGAATTACTCTTTATTAATATTATCAGTTTATTATAATTTAAACGCTACTTTACGTAAGTATCTTATATTTAAATTAGCTACGCGTTATCTCTTTTAATTACGCTAATTATCTATTAAATAAAGTAGTTTTTTTTTTTATTTCCTTTAATTAATATTTATAGCTAGTTAATTTAAAAAAATTTACTAGCCTCTTATAGCCCCTTTACTTATATAATTTAAAGCTCTTAAATTATATTACTATTTCTATTACCTTTATTTTAACCTATTATAAGCTTTTATTACTCTTTTTTTTTTTTTTTATATAAGTGCTACTATAATTATAGTAAGTTAAACGTGGTATAAAGGTAATATAAAGCTATTATTTTATCTTACGTTTCTCTATTAGTTTTTAAAATACTTTAATATTATTATCTCTTATATATTTTCTAATAGCTTTTAAGTTAATTATATATAATTTACTTATTTTACGTAAGCTTTTTATTTCTTACCTCTTTTTAATACGTTCTTTACTATAAGAATTTCCTTTACCTTAAATTTCTTTATTAGTTAATTACTTATTTTATTATTTATTTACGTTAACTTAAAGCTTAATTTAAAGTCTTATAACTCTTAAAATAAAAGTAAGTTATAAGTTATACGTTTTAAAAGATTAACGTAAAATATTAAGTAAATATTACTTAAAACGTTTAGCTTTATTATAAGTAATATTAATAAATTTATAACCTTATATTTTATTATAACTTAATTTAACTTTCTACTTAATTAATTTATTTTAATATTTTATAGGTTTAATTAAATATTATTCTTAATCTTAAACTTCTTTATTAAGTGCTATTATTTACTTATTAAGTTTTAAGTATATTATTAAGTAAATATAATTATAACTTAAGCTAAATTTATTTCTTTTTATAAGTAATTAATAAATACTATTACTTCTCTTTTTATTAAAATCTTTAATTTTTATATATAAAATAACTTTTAAATTATAATTATATTAAATTTATGTAAGGCTTTATTTAAGCTTATTTTAATTATAGTTAAGTCTTAGTTATTTAAAATTAATTAATAAGCTATAAGATATTTTATTTAGTTTAATTACTTAAATAAGATTATAACTTAAAGAATTACTTATATCTTTTAATTTACACGTTTTATATTATTATTTATTTATAAGTAATATATTATAAAGAGAAGCTAAGTTATTTTTATAAGTTTATAAAGTATTATTTAGAATTTATTAAGTTAATTTAACTTATAATTTATAATAATTTATTTTAAGAAGCTATAAAACTACTACTAGTATTACTTAAAACGTTTTATATATACCTTAATCTCTATTAATATTATAGCCTTTAATTACACGTATTTAAATAATTAATTTATAATAACTATTAGGTATTTAATATCCCTTTTCTTATAGGTAAAAAGGTCTATTATAAAGTTAATTAAGATTTATAATTAATACTTATTTATAATTAAAATTAGCTATAAAAGTCTTTATTAAAGCTATTTACTCTTATATCTCTTATAATAGTAGTAATTACGTATAAATTACGTAACGTTTTAAAATATCTTTTTTTAATAATAGTTTTATTAAAGTAACTTAAAGGTATTATTTTTTCTAAGATAATCTACTATTAAGAAGTTATATACGCGTTATATAAGTATTATTATAAGTAGCTTTTACTTTAAGGCTTAAGTATAGCCTTAAAATAATAGTATTTTATATATAAAAAGGGTATAATTTATAATTTATTCTTATATATTTACCTTTTTAAGAAACCTTTAAGTATTCTTTTAAATAGCTTTAATTTAATATTCTATTACCTTATTCTTATATTAACCTTAATTTTATAAGCTTTAAAGGTAATAATTATTAAATATTTTTATTTTTAATAAGGGATTAATAATTCCCTTAGCCTTTTCTTTATTATTAGCGGTTAAAGTTAAATTACCTAATAATATAAGTAATATATTTATTAGCTAAATAATATTATTAAAGTATAATAAAAAGGTATTTTAATTTTAATCCCTTTAAAAGAGTATATTAAAGCGTTATACTTATATTTTAAGTTTATAATAAAGGTAAAAGTTAAATAAAGAAAGTATCTTTACTTAATACGCTTATTTCTTTAATATTTCCTTTAATAAGGTAAAGTATTTTAGGTTTTTATAGTTTATAAGAATAATAAATAATTATATAATACTTTAAAGTTTTATTAATTAAACTTTTAAGTAAAAGATAATAGCTAAAAGTTTCTTATTATAAATAATATAATTTCTTTTTAAAGCTATAAGCCTTATAAAGTAATATATTATTAAGTAAAGAACTTAATTATTAAATTATAATAAATATCTTTTAAGAGTATTAATTAAGTAATTTACCTTTATAATTATTTTCTTTATAAAATTCTATTACTTTAAAACTAGGTATAATATAAACGCTTTTTTTAAAGACTTAAAAGTAATATTATACTTCTTTAATTACTTAAATTAAACGCCTTTTTTTAATAATTTTAAGAGTAAGCTTATAAGAGATAAGAAACTTAATATAAAGTTCTAATAAAAGTTTATAAACTCTAGAAATTCTTAGACTTCCCTTTAATATATAAGAGGTTTCTAATTATATATTACCTTTATTTTCTTTAAGTTAAAATAAATTTCTTTACCCACGTAAATAATAAACCTAAGATATTTTACCTTTTATACGCAAAAAGCGTATTTCTTAATATTTAAGTATAGCTTTATTATATAAAGTTTTATTAATATCTTACGTACTTTTTATATATAATCTTTTTATAAGTTACTTAAGTAAATTAAAATATTATTTAAATAAGCTATTATAAAATTCCCTAGTATTTCTCTTAAAATATTATTAATATAACATTAAAACGTTATAAAAGCACCTATTAGCTTAAATAAGTATACTAGTTATTTAAATAGCTTAAATCTAGTTTAAAATACTATTAAATACTCTTTTCTTAAAGTAACTTAAAGCTTATAAAATACTAAACGTATATTTAGCTTTATAAATTACCTAGCCTTAAAAAGAGATTATAGTATTTTCTTAATTAATAAAAGTAAATAATAGTTTTACTTTATAACTTTATTTAAAATACAATAATTAATATAAAATTATTAGCTTTTATTAGGCTTTTTAATAAGTAAAATTAAAGCTATTACTAGTAAGAAACTCACGTAAATTTAGCTTTTATTTATTAGGTTTATAACTTATTTTTTAATCTTTAATAGATATTTACGTAATATATTATAAAGTAACGCTTATAATAACTTAAGGTTAAATTTATTTAAACGCTTTTTTAATTATATATAATAGTTTAATTACCTTTAATATAAGAGAAGTTTATTCGCTTTTTTTTAGTTAAATAGGTTCTTAAAATTCTATAACTTATTAAAAAGCTATAACGCTTATTTTTACTTTTAATTTACCTTAGCTTTTTATATACGTAAGACTATTATTATTTTACGTAAGCTTATAACTATAAGGTAATACTTCTCTTTCTTTTTTTAAGCTTATTAAATAAGTTTTATAAATATTAACTTTAATACTATTATTATAGGATTTTATATTACTTAATTATTAAATCCCTTAATTATTAGGTCGCTTATAACGCTTATTATAAGCTCTCTTTTAACTAATTACACGTATATATTATAATATATTATCTAAGGTATCCCTAGTATTATATTTTAAGTAAAACCTAGTATTATATAAGCTATTACTAGAGATTTCTAGTTATTTATATTTATTATAAATTATATTAAATAAGAGATTATAAAGTATAACTTTTATTATATTACTTTACGTTACTTAATTTTTACTATTATACGTATTTATTACTATTACTTTAATAGAATTTACTTAAAGCTTATATATTATATAAACTTTTCGCTTATTATTATATAATAATTATAGCTTATATTTACTTAAGCGTTTATAAACTTTAAGAAGTTAATTAATATAAGAATTAAAAGAGATAATATATTTATTTTTAACTTAATTTCCTTTAACTCTTATTTTCTAAATAAAATACTTTTTATTTTATAATTATTATTATATTATAATACTTTTATTAAAAGACTTATTATAAGGGTATATTATTTTTTAATTACTTATTATTCTTATTTAAGCTATTAATTATATCTCTTATTATAACACTTTTTACGCTAAATGTTTATAGCTATTACGTAAGTAAGAGAGTATATTTAACTATATAATACCCTATTAATTTGTAATAAATACACTTTTTATTCTTCTTTTATTAATTAATTATCTTCTTTAAAACCTAATAAGCTCTTTTCTTTTAATTACTTTTAAGGTAATTTTAACCTATACTCTTCTTAGATTTAACTTAAAACTTTATTTTTATTATATTTATTATTAACGTATCTTTATTTATTAGTTATTTTATTTTAAAGGTAACTTTTTTATTTTACTTATTTTAAAACTTCTCTTTTAATTATAGGAATTTAATATTAATAGCTATATTATAAAGCTAAGCTATTATTATATTATACTTAAAGCGTAATATTTTTTTACCTATAATTTCTTTTTATATACGCTTATTTAAGGCTTATTATAGTTTTATAAGCTTTATAAAACTAGCTTATAATATCTCTTTAATAAGCGTAAGCTTATTCTTAAATTAAATAAAAAAGTTTATAAATAACTTATTTTAATATTATTATATTTAATTTAACTTAATAAGTATAATTTTCTTTTAATAAGAGTTTAAATATATAAATAATAGGTATTTTAAGAATTAAAATAAATTATAGCTCTTTATCTTATTTAATTTAAAAAATAAGATTATATAGCTCTTAACTTTATTAAAGAGATTCTAGTAAATAAAAACCTATTAATTATAAGAGCTATTAATAAATTATACGTCTTTAATTAACTTATATATTATAAGCTTCTTTTAAGCTTTAAATACGTTCTTATTACTATTAAAAGAGATTTTTATTAAAATTAGTTTTTATTTTATTAGGGTATTATTATTAATAAGTGTCTTTATAATAGGTATAACTTATACTACTTAATTTTATAAGTTATAGTATTATTTAAAGAGTTAATAGAGTCTTTTAACTTAAGTATTTATAATCTTTTATAGCGCTATAAAGTTAAATAAAGTACTTTTACCTAGTATAAAAGTACTAGGTATAAGTAAGTTTTATTTTATATTAAATATTACTTTATTAAGGTTATTTATAATAAAGTTTATTCTTTATTATAAATTAATTATATTATATTATTATAAGTATATATCTTTAAAAAGTAAGAATAAACTTAAAAAGAAAGAGAAAGAGAAAGAAAGGTTTCTCTCTTCTTCCCCCCCTTTATATTCTTAGTTAACTTATAGATTATTTAAGTTAAGTTTAAGCTACCTTTACATTAGGTTTAGCTTAGGCTTAAGCTACTAGCTTAAGCCTATAATATTACCTTAGATTTTTAGGTTAAAGTCTTTATAAAAGTAAAGGTAAATTATATATACTTATAATAAAGAAAAATACTATTATATTAATTAAAAGCTTTATTTTAAAAAACATTTATATTAATTAATAAGAATATAATTATTTAAGATTAATTAAATAAATTATAATTAATAAAAATATAATTATATTTAAAATATAATATAATATAAAAAGAATATAGCTTAAAATTCTAAGAGAATACTTAATTACTTATAATAATTTATAATAATTAATTATTAAGTATAAAATTAATATAATTATTAAATACTTTAAGGTTATAAGAGATTAAATAAATAAGAAAGTTATTAATCTCTTAAAAGCCTTAAGAAAGGTTAAAAAGAATATTATTATATTAAATTTAAAGAAGATATTTTAATAGTAAAGTTTTAATAACTTTAATTAAAAGAGTAATAATAAAAAGAAAGATATTTAAGGTTTTATAACTTTAAAGCCTTTAAGATTAATATTAAGAAAACTAATAAATTAACTATTATTATTTAATATTAGTTTATCTTTTTCTTTATTATTATCTTATAAGAGTTTTATTAAGAAAGAGAAAATAATAATATTAAATTAGCTTTTAATTATTAAATAACTCTTTAATTACTTAAAAGACCTTAAAGAAACTAAGAAAATTAAGAAAAAAGTAAAAATTAATATTATATTATTAGCTATAAAAAATAAATACTTTAATTATAAAGAAAATATTTAAGAGGTAATTTTAAATATAATAACCTTTAATTAAAGTAAAGCTCTTATAATTTAAGTAAGATATTATTACCTCTCTTTAACTTAAAAGATTATATATAAAATAATAAATCTTTTATAAGAGTATATATAAGAATAATTAATATATAATAAATTACTTATAAGTATAAGCTTTATAAACTTAATTTTAAAAGAATTAATATAAAAAGAGTTTTAATATAATATTATTAAACTCATTAATTATTTTAAGAGATAATTATTAAATCTATAAAATACTACTTTATAAAAGCTTTTAAGAGATTAGAACGTTTTAATATTATAAAGAAAAAAGAAGAGAAAATTAAGCTAATAATATTAAAGACTTTAAAGTTAAGTAAAGAGATAAAAGAGTTAAAATTATAATTAAATGTTAAGGACTAGCCATACTATACTACTACAAGTATGCGTCTTTAGAAAGTAAGAATAAACTTAAGAAGAAAGAGAAAGAGAAAGAAAGGTTTCCCCCTTCTTACCCCCCTTTATATCTCTACCTAGCCCGTAAATTATTTAAGTTAGGTTTAAGCTGCCTTTATAATAGGTTTAACCTAGGCCTAAGCTACTAGCTTAAGCCTATAATATACCCCCTTACTTATCTAGGCCCTTTTAATGCTCGGCTAACGGCTATATAAGGCGCGTTATGCCCCCTCCTTACCCCCTATATTTATTTGTTTTTATTCCTTTATAAGAGCGAGGTAAGCTAGGTATAAAATAAATCTTCTATAATACCTTCTTCTTATTCTTTATAACCCTTTATTCCTGCCCCTTTCTTAGAACGATTTTAAACCTTATTACACGCGTTTCTCTATGGAATTTATTCGTTAAGCTTTTAAACTAATCCCTTTACTCTCGCGTTAATTTAAAAAAAAAGAAAGATAATAATATAGCTAATACTACTAGCACTCTCTTACCCTCTCTTACCCTACGCTTTAAGCGCTATTTAGGCGACTTTATTATAAAAGGTAACTTTAATAAAGATAATATTTTTAACGGTAAGAAGCTTATTAACTCTTATATGTAGTATTAAAACTAACTTTTAAATACTAGTTATTACAAATACGCCCCTAGTCCTAATACGGCCTACTAACCCTACTATAATACTCGCTAATAATATAACTAAAAGTTATATATTTACGTAGTAAATTCTAAGCTTTACTATTAGTAAAAGAAGGTTAAGCGTATTACTACTTATAATAACCATATTACTATTAAGACTATTAAGAAGAGCGTTAACGTTAAGGCTTTTTAAGCTAAGTTCTCGCGTAAGTTTTTCTTTATAACGAAAAAATTTCGGTTTATACTTACCTATACTCGTATTAATCTTAATTTAATTTAAATAATTAACTCTCCTATTAAGTTTAACTAAGACTCGCTATTTATAGCCTAATAAGCTATTATTCTTAGCACGTCTCTTACGCCTATTATCTATTATAAAGGCGCTATTATTTACTAGGATCCTAGCTATTAAGTAATAATCGCGGATTTTTACTATAATTAAGCTAGTATTACTTAGGCCCTTAACTAGCTTATTAATAATTAGCGTACTAACTATAAAGAACGTGCCGCGTAAATAGCTCGTCTTAAAAGGGTAATTAAATCTATTAGCCTATCCCCTACTAGCTATAATTAGCGTTTTATTTACGCCCTTAATACTACTCTATTAGGATTTTCTTTTATTCTCCTTAACCTTACTACTTACTACTAGCTTCTTAAATAGTCCCTTAATAATTCTAATAAGCTTATTTTAATTAAGAATCTTCCTTCTATTAGTCCTATTATACTATTAACCGCCCCTATTTCCCGCCTAATTACGCCCTTACCTTTTATAACTTAGTAGCTAGCTACCTTTACCTCTCGCTTAAATATACCCTTACCTCCTATAACTAAGTAGCTAATTACGCTTATCTTAGAGCTATAACGTCCCTTTAAGGGGGAAGCGTTTAATACTAATTAAAACTAGTATTTTAATAATTTCCCGTTAGTAGATAAAAGTAAGAATAAGCGTAAGAGAAAGGCTCTTAGTTATTCCTAAAATACCTTTAACCTAGCTTTATCTTATAGCCTTTCCTCTTATAAGACTAGCCCCTATACCTATAGCACGTAATCTTATTAAGGTTTCTCTTTACGTGCTAATAGTATTAATACTAGCGGTTTTACTTCTATTAATACTACTTTAAGCCCCTAACTTAGTTTTAGTTTACGCGCCTCCTATTAAAGGTTTACTTACCTATTAAGTGTATTAATCCCATTAATTTATTTAATTTAGGCCTCTTCCCGTTCGCTTAATTTAAGGTTGGAGACTTTAATAGCTTCCCCTTAATACTACTCCTTTTTACTCTAATAGGAGTCTCTATTACTCCTTACTAGCAGTTTATTTTATCTTATATCTTAGCTAATAAGAATTATTTCCCTTTATTACTATTAGTTTTTAGTGATTTAAACGCTACTTTACGTGAACGTCTTATATTTAAGCTAGTTGCACGTTAGCTCTTTTAGTCGCGTTAATTACCTATTAGATAAGGTGTTTTTTTTTTTTTTTATGTTCTTTAATTATAGTATTTATAGTTAATTAATCCAAAAAAATTCACTAGCCCCTTATAGTCCCTTTACTCATATAATTTAAGGCTTTTAAGCTATATTACCGTTTCCGTTACCTTTATCTTAATTTATTATAGGCTCTTTCTTTTTTTTTTTTTTATATAGGTACTACCACAGTTATAGCGGTTTAAGCGTAACGCGAAGGTAGTATAAGGCTATTATTCTGCTTTACGTTCCCCTATTAGTTTTTAAAACGCTTTAATACTACTATCTCCCGTATATTTTCTAGTAGCTCTTAGGTTAATTATATATAATTTACTTATTTTACGTAGGCTTTTCGTTTCTTACCTCTTCTTAATACGTTCTTTACTATAAGGATTTTCTTTACCTTAAATTCTTTTATTAGTTAATTACTTACCTTATTATCTATTTACGTTAACTTAAGGCCTAGCTTAAAGTCTTATAGCTCTTAAAATAAAAGCAGGTTATAGGCTATACGTTTTAGGAGATTAACGTGAAATACTAGGTAAATACTACCTAGAACGTCTAGCCTTATTATAAGTAGCGTTAGTATATTTATAACCTTATATTTTATTATAACTTAATTTAGCTTCTAACTTAACTAATTTATTTTAATATTTTATAGGTTTAGCTAAATACTATCTTTAATCTTAAACTTCTTTATTAGGCGCTATTATTTACTTATTAAGTTTTAAGTATATTACTAGGCAAACACGATTATAGCTTAGGCTAGGTTTATTTCTTCTTATAAGTAGTTAATAAATACTATTACTCTCCCCTTTACTAAGGTCTTTAATTTTTATATGTAAGGTAGCTCCTAAATTATAGCTATATTAAATTCGTGTAAGGCTTTATTTAAGCTTATTTTAATTACAGTTAAGTCCTAGTTATTTAAGGCTAACTAGTAAGCTATAAGATATTTTATCTAGTCGAATTACTTAAACGAGATTATAACTTAAAGAACTACTTATACCTCTTAGTTTACGCGTTTTATACTACTATTTATTTATAGGTAATATACTATAAAGAGAAGCTAGGTTATCCCTATAAGTTTATAAAGCGTTATTTAGAATTTATTAAGCTAATTTAACTCGCGGTTTATAATAATCTATTTTAGGAATCTATAAAACCGCTACTAATATTACTTAAAACGTTTCGCGTATACCTTAGCCCTATTAATATTATAGCCTTTAACTACACGTACTTAAACAATTAATCTATAATAACTATTAAGTATTTAGCGTTCCCCTTCTTATAAGTAAGAAGGTTTATTATAAAGTTAATTAAGATTTATAACTAGTATTTATTCGTAATTAGGATTAATTATAAGAGTTCTTACTAGAGCTACTTACTCTTATATCCCTTATAATAATAGTAGTTACGTATAAACCGCGCGACGTCTTAAAATATCCCTTTCTAGTAATAGTCCTATTAAAGTAACTTAAAGGTACCGTTTTTTCTAGGGTAACCTACTATTAAGGAGTCGTACACGCGTTATATAAGTGTTATTATAAGTAGCTTCTACTTTAAGGCTTAAGTACGGCCCTAAAATAGTAGCGTTTCGTATATAAAGAGAGTGTAATTCGTGATTTATTCCCGTATATTTACCTTTTTAAGAAACCTTTAAGTATTCTCTTAAATAGCTTTAATTTAATATACTATTACCTCATTCTTACGCTAATCTTAGTCTTATAAGCTTTAAAGGTAATAGTTACTAAATATCTTTATTTCTAGTAGGGGATTAGTGGTTCTACTAGCTTTTTCTTTATTATTAGCGGTTAAGGCTAGGTTACCTAGTAATATAAGTAATATATTTATTAGCTAAATAATACTATTAAAGCGTAATAAAAAGGTATTTTAATTTTAGTCTCTTTAAAAGAGTACGTTAAGGCGTTACGTTTATATTCTAAGTTTATAATAAAGGTAAAAGTTAAATAAGAAAAGTGTCTTTACTTAATACGCTTATCTCTTTAATATTTTCTTTAATAAGATAAAGTATTTTAGGTTTTTATAATTTATAAGAATAGTAAATAGTTACGTAACGCTTTAAAGTTCTATTAACTAGGCTTTTAAGTAAGAGATAATAGCTAAGAGTTTCTTATTATAAATAGTATAATTCCTTTTTAAAGCTATAAGCCTTATAAAGTGGTATACTATTAGGTAAAGGACTCTATTATTAAATTATAATAGGTATTCTTTAAGAGTATTAATTAAGTAGTTTATCTTTATAACCGTTTTCTTCGTGGAATCTTATTACTTTAAAACTAGGTATAATATAAACGCTTTTTTTAAAGACTTAAAGGCGGTATTACACTTCTTAAATTACTTAAACTAAACGCCTTTTTTAAGTAACTTTAAGAGTAAGCTTATAAGGGATAAGAAATTTAATATAAAGTCCTAATAAAAGTTTATAAACCCTAAAAATCCTTAAACCCCCTTTTAACGCGTAAAGGGTTCTTAGCTATATATTACCTTTATCTTCTTTAGGTTAGGATAGATCTCTTTACTCGCGCGAATAATAAACCTAAGATATTTTACCTTTTACACGTAAAAAGCGTAGTTCTTAATATTTAAGTATAGCTTTATTACGTGGAGTCTTATTAATACCTCGCGTACTTTTCGTATATAATCTTTTTATAAGCCGCTTAAGTAAATTAGGATATTATTTAAATAGGCTATTATAAAATCCCCTAGTATTTTTCCTAAGGCGCTATTAATGTAATATTAGAACGTTATAAGGGCGCCTACTAACTTAAACGGGTATACTAGCTACTTAAATAGCTTAAACCTAATTTAAAACGCTATTAAATACTTTTTCTTTAGGGTAACTTAAAGCCTATAAAATGCTAAACGTACGTTTAGCTTTATAAACTACCTAGCCTTAAAAAGAGACTATAGTATTTCCTTAATTAATAGGAGTAAGTAATAGTTTTACTTTATAACTTTATTTAAGGCATAATAATTAACATAAAATTACTAGTCTCTACTAGGCTTCTTTATAAGTAAAACTAAGGCCGCTATTAGTAAGGAACTCGCGTAAATCTAGCTCTTATTTATTAAGTCTATAACTTATTTTTTAATCTCTAGTAGGTATTTATATAGTATATTATAGAGTAACGCTTATAGTAACTTAAGGTTAAATTCGTTTAAACGCTTCTTTAATTATATATAATAGTTTAATTACTCTTAATATAGGGGAAGTTTATTTGCTTTTTCTTAGTTAAATAAATCCTAGAAATTCTATAGCTTATTAAGAAGCTATAGCGCCTATCCCTACTTCTAATTTACCTTAGCTTTTTATACATATAAGACCGTTATTATTTTACGTAAGCTTATAGCTATAAGGTAACACTTCTTCTTCTTTCTTTAGGCCTATTAAATAAGTCCCGCGAATATTAACCCTAGCATTATTATTATAAGGTTTTATATCACTTAATTACTAGATCACTTAATTACTAGGTCGCTTATAGCGCCTATTATAAGCTCTCTCTTAGCTAATTACACGTATATATTATAGCATATTATTTAAGGTATCCCTAATATTATATCTTAGGTAAAGCCTAGTATTATATAAGCTACTATTAGGGATTTCTAGCTATTTATATTTATTATAAACTATACTAAGTAAAAGATTATAGAGTGTAACTTCTATTATACTACTTCGCGCTACTTAATCTTTACTACTATGCGTATTTATTACTATTACCCTAGTAGAACCTACTTAAGGCCTATACGTTATATAAACTTTTCGCTTATTACCACGTAATAATTATAGCTTATATTTACTTAAGCGTTTATAAACTTTAAGAAGTTAATTAACGCGAGAATTAAGAGAGGTAATATATCTATTCTTAACTTAATTTCCTTTAACTCTTATTTTTTAAATAAAATACTCCCTATTCTATAACTATTACTACGCTATAGCGCCTTTATTAAGAGACTTATTATAAGAGCGTATTATTTTTTAATTACTTACTATTCTTATTTAAGCTATTAGTTATATCTTCTATTATAACGCCTCTTATACTAAACGTTTATAGCTATTACGCGGGTAAAAGGGTATATTTAGCTATATAATGCTCTATTAATTCGTAACGAATACACTTTCTTTCCTTCTTTTATTAATTAATTACCTCCTTTAAAACCTAATAAGCCCTCTTCTTTTAATCGCCCTTAAGGTAGTCTTAACCCGCGCCCTTTTTAGGTTCGGCCTAAAACCTTATTTTTATTACGTTTATTATTAGCGTATCTTCGTTTATTAGTTATTTTATTTTAAAGGTAACCTTTTTATTTTACTTATTCTAGAACTTCTCCTTTAACTATAAGGATTTAATATTAATAGCTACGCTATAAAGCTAAGCTACTATTACGTTATACTTAAAGCGTAATATTTCCTTACCTATAATTCCTTTCTATATACGCTTATTTAAAGCTTATTATAGTTTTA